>NC_045695.1:4987499-5290973 GCF_003331165.1 Xiphophorus hellerii | reverse complement strand
GGAAATATAAGTCATTGGCCCTGCCCTCCATTTAGGCCAATACTTCTGTTTTTCTCATTTGGTGCTCCAAACATATCCCTAACCCTGCTGTGTGACTTGTTTTGGTCACATTTTTGAAGGTGTAAAAAGCTGTTAAAACTCCTGGAGAGACGAGTCCAAGCTGCACTGTAGGTGTTGGAAAGATGAAACCTGAAGTCACCTCGTCTGTAATGTTGGTTTTTAATAATTAACATGGCGTAAAAGAGTCTCTGTCTGACAGTGTTGTTAGGTTTAAAATGTGACCAGGATGTTGTAATTGGAAAATGTCCTTAGTTTCTCAGATACTTTCTCCAAGAAGAATATTCCGGTTGATTTTAAGCCAAACAACACTTAGTCTCCAGTAGGCTGGTTGGGGCATTGTTCCTAGGGATGAAGATGGTGTCACGAAGGGAACCCACGGTCTCAAAGTGACATCGGTTTCTGCAAATGCACCATGGGAGGTGTAAAGAGGACAGGCACTCTCCTGGAAGAAGTCCTTTTAACAGTGCCATGTGGAAAACATGCCCAATAAGATTTTCTTGTCATGGCAAAAATTCTAGAAGTCCTCAGAACCATTGGATCGGATGAATTTTGTCTCGTCACTGAATGAAACCTTGTGCATGTATTCAATGGGGGGGATGTTAACTTCACTCGATGAAGACCTGAAATTTGATTTGGTCTTGGGCTGAAAGACTTGAGGGCAAAACGTTTGAAACTTCACCTGGATTTTCTCCTAAGAAAAAAAAAAGTAAAACTTGACGTTGACTTTCTTTGCAAAAACTTGATACTTACCTTGGACTTGGCCCTCAAAGAACTTGGGACTTAAGTCGGACTTGCCCTCTGACAAATTGAGATTTGATTCCGACTTTTAGACTTGGACTTGTCTCTCAAAGGCTTAAAAGTTGAAGTCAAAAACATTAGAATTGACTTTGAAAACTACTACTTCTACCATGTCTCTGGTCTTTTTAAGCAAGAGGACTCAGTGATGGCTAACAATGCACTGCCTTCTTGAAATGGGTGAAATGAGGAGGCCAAGGGGAAGTGGTAATTCAAATAAAATGATTGATAATGAAATAAGATTCACCCTAAAAGAACTCTTCCTCTCAAATGTTTCTTACACACCAATTACCAAAGCAAACAGCTCCCTGTTATCTCTTACAAAGCAACCCTCTTATTTGGAAAGCACTACTCATGGGAATAGAGCAGTTGTTTTCCTCTACAAACTCTTAGCGGAAGCATAGTTTATCCAGACATGCATATGAAAAAAAAAAGCGTAAGGGTCTGATAAAGGCTGCATAAATGTGTGTGAGTGTGTGGAAGCAGGCACAGGAATGAGCCAGCTGAAAGCCTTTATTATGTCAGTTTGTGGCAATCAGCTTGAAATCCTCATTTTCGCAAACATTTTTCAAAAACCCCTCGCTGATGACAAAAGACAAGAGCAATTTCATTTTCCACCGTGGAGCGACGCCCCAGCAGTTCCACCAGGCTGGTTTTTTTTAGATGAGAGGCTTCGGGCCGTCTAATTTAGCTGTCGTTTCCCAGCGCATGTTTTGCATGCCGCCTTTTATTCCCCTCCTTTCCTCCTCTTCCTCCCCCCCCCAAACACTGTTTCAACAGATCCATCTGCAGGCTCTCTAGTTATTCATGGCGCAGCTGAAGTCATTAGGAGTTCTGCTGAAAACGCTGATTATGAATTAGTTACACATATACTAATTGCGTGCGCATTAGCGGCTCAGCACTCACTAGCTAACAGCAACATTTAGCTCCTTCTACAAAACAAACTTCTTCCTCATGCTTTAGTAACGAGCTAACGAGCTGTTCTCTGTTTTCTCCTCCTCCTTCGGCTGCAGGTGCTTCTCGCGGTCGGATCATTTGGCGCTGCACATGAAAAGGCACATCTGAGGAGTCGGCGAGAGGTCAACGGGAGCGAAAGGAGGAGATGGACTTTCGACAGCTGGAAACTAACAAGCGGAAGACAGAAAGGATGGATTTGGAAGACACCGGGAGGACCAGGTCATATGCCGAACTGAGATCAAACCTTTTTGGTCCACTAATACAGAATGGCAACACCCTATCTATGACTCTCCAAGGGTTTGGGGGACGTCATGGCAGCTCTTTGTTTTCATCATCCGATGAGTGATCAAGCCGCATCGCTCAGCATTTGTACAGTCACACGTTTTCAACATTCCTACTCTTCAGAAATTCCACATATTCAAAAAGATTTTCAGCATTCATCTTGTCAAACCTGCCACAGCCTTTAGAATCATCCTTAAGAGTTTTGGGCAAACGCCAAATGGATCTTTCTGCTCTTCTGGCATTGGAGTCCTCAGAGACATGTTGCACCGATGTGTGGTCGTTCTGTTGCACTGACTTACCCCACCCCACCCCAGATCAACGTCTGCTGGGACAAACGTATCGACTCCGGGAACGTCAGAGGAAACTGACCGTCTGGAGAGATGAAAGGCAGCTTTCTAAGAGTGCGTTTCCTTCTTGAGACCTTATCAGTTGTTGACAAAAACGGTTGCACAATTGACTCTTTCCAACTTTTTGTAAAAAAAAAAAAAAAGAAGAAGAAAAACCATTTTAAAAAAAACATTGCAATGTCCAAATGAAAAGCTGGCTATCGTGTGCCACCTGAGCACAAGTTCAAGCAGCTAGCCCACTTCGATAGCACACCGAACACAAAACGAGATCACTATGTATTTAACGGCTATATTGTTTCTAAACAGATCCTGTAACTCTTTTGAAAAAGAACACTTTAAATGGACGCGTCACAGGAGAAGAACTCACAGGAAATGGATGCAGCCAGAAGGAAAGAAAAGACGGATGCCTGAAATGATCTCTTTGGGATTTGAGAGTGATTGGCACCAACCAAGCCGCTGGTCTAAGACGATCCAGCTCACATTCCTGCAGAACTCTTCCAATTAAGCATCTCTCTGACTTGACTTCAAATAAAAAAAAAACATGTATTGGACATCTCCCTAAATTTGGCTTTATGTACATCCAAGAAGATTTCTGCTGACTCCCTGACCAGCATGTACTGTATGTCGAATGCTAATATTTCCCCCCGCAGGACTGACCCTTAGGAAGGCACATTCAATCAATCAATTGGGTCCTGTCAGAGAAATCAATGTGAATGTATCTGTTGCAATCCTGGCCATTTTTGCAAGACCCATTAAAACACTGGAGGATGGTGGGGGAGACCAAACTAAACAATGTTTCTGTTCTTTTTCACGTTAGGGGAAAAATGACTGGACTCGGAGAAACTGGCTGGTCACAGCTGGTAGCTTTTGACATTTTACCGGCTCTCATGGACCAGCATGAGTGCAGATTTTCAGTGGGTGGCTAGAATGGGTTAGGGGAGGTTGGATCTGCTCAGTCAGCAATGGTAATTGCCCCATCAGCTTATGTAACTGTGGCAGAGCGAAACCTACACGCACAACGAGTCAAACATCCACACCAGGAAAACTGCAATTAGCGTTTATATTGTGTAACATGGCCTTCATCATGTCAAAGAGAAACAACTAAAATCCAATTCTTAGATGTCTTAAATTCACAGATGCATTTGAGATGGATATAAGATTGTACACAAGCTTGGATATCAGTTGATTAGCTTTGACTTTGCTGGTTTATTGCCTTGAAGGAAAAGTCTTCAGAGTAAAAGGTCTGCGTCAGAGTTACAGCTCTAAAGATATGTGTTGGTGGGGTGTAGCTGAAATAAGTCACAATCCTGATCTAGAAAACCAAACTTTAGAGTTTTTGAAGGGACAAAGAAGACTGAAAACCTTAAAGCACAAATTTGCCAGCTAGCACCAGCTGTTTTAAAGAAAGGCCAAATTATGAAAATGTTTAGTCCAAAAACCTTTGTGTTATGCAGATTACAGGGCAATTGCTTGAGCCGTCTTAGAAAAATCTTATCGTCTCATATTGTGAAACTGTTCTGATTAGTTTAAAGAGATAACACTGTTTAAGGTGTCCAATGTGTGGACAGGAGTTGAGGAAGGTAGGATGAGCAGAGTTGGCAAGTGTTTGTGAAGTGGGGAACAGCAGAACAAAACTTACTAGTTTTTGTGGTTGATGTGTAGCAGATTATATTGGGCGCGGTGGCCATCTTGCAAGAACTCTGAAATGACCGTTTTACAAATCCACTGCACAGATTACCACATAAAACGCTTCTTTTTGCTAATTGTTGTATCCAATTTTACTCCAAACATTAGCAACCTTAGCAAAAAGTGGAGCCGACTCGTGAAAGAAAAATATTCTAAGCTGGCAGAAACTAGCAATGCTGTTCAACATGATAGCTGGGTATAACCGTTTGTTTGGTGAAAACCCCAATTCAAGCTGGTTGAAGGTTTGTCAAAAGGTTTACTTTTTATTTGGCTAACATGACTTAGAATCAAGTATGCCAGGCTGCAGTTTGGACTTTTGGGTGGAGAAAATGTAGGCGGAGCTACAGGATTTGGCACGCCCCTTAAAGGTCCTACCCAGTCCTAGCTAAGAAACGTTCACGGACAAATAATTCATGTTCATACTTTCAAAAACTATAAAAGTGACACATTTTACTCTGGAGATTTTGAAAAACAACAACTAACTTATTTATTTATTTATTTCTATATTTTTTGTTAAGTCTTCAAGGCCATCCACGCTGCATTTTCTTCATCATATGTGCAAAAACATGACTCTACCAATAAAGCAAAGGCCGTAAACATTTCAAATTTCAAGCAGATTTGCTGTAGTGTAATTTTCTGACTGTACATGAAAGAGGAAACGTAGAATGGCAGTTTCACCTTTTCTATGGTGACTGCTGACCACTGATGGCAGCTCTATGTGTGTGTTTCAGTATTTAAGTTCGATATGCTTCTATTGAATGAATCTGTGTTTATATATAAGCTGGAGACTGTTCCGCATCGATTGAAATTGTGGATTTAAACAAGAACATTGGGGGGCGGGGGGGACTTCATGTTTGTTTGCTTGACTTTCTTTGAATTTTTAACAAGAAGCCGATTTGAAATGTTAGCCCGCCTCCTTTTGGGGCAGCTGACGGAAACAAAATTGTTCTCCAGGAGTCGTGGGAAAATGAAATCTCGAAATGTGAATGTGTTTTCTGGGGGCGGGGGGAGGAAGAAAAAAAAAGTCTTCATGTCGTCTCTGAAGATGCGTTTACGTTCCGTGTCATCTTAATGATTGATTCAGTTCTGCTGTGCCTGTGTGTTCTTCGTCTGTGTTTTTGCACTCTGACTTTTTTTTTTATTATTTCAAGAGAAAACAAAAAATCACTTGCATATCTGATGTTTTTGTTTACCCGTCTACAGTCCTAACAACCATGCTCTACCATGATCACAAAGTCTGTACAGTAGGGTTTTTTTTTTTTTTTTAGCACCATATCCACACACTGACGCTGACACTCTGTAAACACTTTTCACCAACACCTATAGACGCATACTCTGCTCATTCCTCGAATTTTTCACTGATTTAAAGAAAAAAAATTCTTTCATTTGAGGCTGCAGCTCGAGCTTTTTCTGCAGAATGTGCGGGGGTGTGGGGGGGGTTACATACATTACTATGTGTGACACCACCTCCGTTTCCACCAGGTCTGAATTTTAAATCAAACGCACCTCCCCTTTTTCTACCAGCACACTCTCTTTTCCCTCCATTTTCCCCGACACGATCCCTTTTCCCCTCTCTCTCTATTGTCCTTCTGTTTGTGTTCCTCTGTACAAAGTGTTTCAAATTTATCATTTGTATATTATGACGTATGGGTACGATAATGTTCTTTATTATGGAAAAATGAGAAAGATTTATTTTTGTTACCGGTTTGTTTCATAATTCCTTTTTTAAATTGGTATTGTAATATCTCTATGCAAGGAAACTGTTCAGTGAATCGTTTTTATTTAAGAATGTAATTATGTGTAATAAATGGTAGAAGCAGTTTGGCATGGAGTATTCCTGCTTCTTTGGCTGGTCTGTTCCCCCGAGCGACAATGCCCACCTAATCACTAATCTTCACGCTGGATATTTCCCCCCGATTTCTTATCGAGTCTCAATCACGGAGCCCATTCGGCGTGCTAACAAAGAGCGACCGCGTTGCTTTTTCTTCTCACTGACCAACGCACTCCTATTTTTTTTTTTTCTCCGTTCTGTATTTTTAGAGGTCCGGCCACAAGTTTGAGAGCTGAACATGAACGCGGACGAGTCACAAGGAGGATGGGGCAAATTTAATTTACACCCTCCTGTTTCTGCTGAGCCCCAAGAGGAATGAAAAGACCGGCTGATTTATCTCCGTTTTCGATCAGACGCAGGAAATAAGCCGGAATACCTTCGGTTTGCCTCGGTGCACGCTCTCGTTGTCTCCCTCCAAGGGAGCTACAGCGTGTTAATTACATCTGTTACCAACCAAGGTGATGACTTATCCACTATTCCTGCCTTTTGACCATGACTAACTGATAAAAGGGTAATCGAATAACTAATGGCTAATTAGGGAGTAATTACTCCCTGGTAAATGGCCCTATGCAGTGTATTAATTCTCCTTGGGTCTGGCAGTGAGAAACTCCCATAAGGTTTTTAGTTTCATTTAATGCTCCCTAATTGAAATGGGCACCCTCATCAAGAAGCTTACATGTATCTGTCGAACTTAATGTACTTTTATCTGTAATTACAGACAGTCTGCGTATTATCTACCTCCCTACATCGTCTGCGTGAGGCTGCAGAGGCCCCATGATGACACGAATAACCAAGAAGCCATTTGTCAGTAAAGGTCGCGTGTCGTAGGAACGCTTTTAGAGCGTCGTCGCCTTTCAGTGCGATGGACGACAGCGGGAATGTGAGTTTACAGACAAGCTAACTGTTGACGAGATTCAACAGTCTGTAGTTTAGACAAAACAGTAATCTGGTACTGTTTTGTAATTGAAGTGGATGGAGTGAACTGGAGAGCAAAGTATAAGAGAATCCTACTATGGTTTCCTCTTTTGTCCCTATAACAAAGCCTGAACCATTTGGTAGCACAGAAATCTACATCAGCTATTCTCTACAAGGTCAGACAAACTGGGATGCCAATGAGCAAAACTTAAATACTTCTTATAGACGTGCTTTTTATAGAAAAACTCAAAAGTTCCTAAAATATGTCTGTTCCTTCCACAGATTAATCCCACTTGCTCTGCAATCCAGTCCAGGTTTCTTCTGATTGAGTTCCTTTGTCTACAGACGAAGAATTACTATTTCTTGCCAAGGAAAAACGACTTTACTTAAAGTCAAACTTAGTTTCACAGTCACATCAGTGAGTTATTCCATATTTATTGCATTACTAAAACGAAAGCAATCACTGATTCTCCATTAGTTGTATTTATTTCTCATCATATCCCCTTTCAGAAGTGCATTTACTCACCAGACTTTATGAAAAGTAGTAATATGGCGGTCGAAGAGTTAATTAGCTGATCCGACCCTCTGATAGTTAAAACTCACAACATGACAAGGAAGCACCTACTAATATCATGCTTCTGATAGTTACTGCTTTACTAAGCTAAAGGTATCCATCCATAAGTCAAGCACTTAAAGAATAGTGCAAATTCGGCGCACCGGCATTGATGGTTGATGAAGATTGACCCTTTTTATTTTAAACTACTAAAGATTTTTAGGTGCAACGCAAAGTACTCATGTTTTAATTACCACACTTTTTGCATTCTCTATAATTTCATAGAAAATTTATCCAGAAATGTACTGGAAAGCAAATTTTGGTGCAACAAAAAAAAAAAAGAAGCTTTTTGTTAATTTATTAAACTATTTAAGTGTCTCCTCAAATCCTGTTCTTATTACTGCGAATAGACTAGATTAGTTTTTTCAATCAAACTCAATGACTTTCTTTTAAAAGTGCAAACGTGGAAGAACAAGTTCACACTGTTTGACTTTATGACTATACACAAATCTTTTCCTTCTAAATCTATTTTACATTTTTAAAAAATGGTATGTGCTTAGTTTATTGTTAGACAAATTTTTTAAAAAATCACAATTAGGAGTTTGGAGTGAACATTTTTTGTCAATCCAAACTACAGCCTGACTTTACCTCAACACCTACGGCCCGTTGACCTTTGACCCCCACGATGAATCCGGCTGGATGCATCCGCAAAGAAAAATTTGGTTGCTTCCCAAAGTCCTGCAGCTTTAGCACACAGCTCTGCAGCGGAAAGAGAAAAGAGACATGGTCATATTATGTTGTGAACAAATTAAAAGGAAATGAAATGGAATAAAATAAATATTCAAACATTTATAGACTGCGGCGCGCTAGCTAGCCTGACTTCTCATCGCTAGAGCTAACAGAAATACAAACAAGTTTACATCAGCTTGAAATAGAGTCTAAAAATTGGAAGTACGTCAACAATTTGTGTAGGGTTCATTTTTGATTTTTCAGCGTCAAAATAAAATGACCAAAAACTAATAATTGAGGGCTGATATTCTTTTCATCTTTTCCTGCATCGTTACATAATAAAATAACCATATATTGTATTTTGGACACAGATAGCTGAAGCAAAGATCAAACATTGTGTTTTTTTTTTTTTTATCTAGTTCGACTTCACATGAAGTAACAACTAATTAATTTTGCCATTTTGCTTTGGAAACAGAAAAACCAAAGACTGGAACGACACACAAATGATCAACTTAGCCGTTAGCGGTTAGCCGTCGTGGTCTGAACGTCTGACCGGTCCGGCGAAACATTTTATTGTCCTTCACACCTCGCCTGTGGCTGAGCATTAGGGGCTTAATCTAATATAGCTGATGAAATCCATGATATTATTCCGGTCAATTTATCCACGAGGGTTCACGCAGTTTAATTAAAAAACAAAATTAAACATGCCCCCACATGATCTTCCGTCCTAACGGCACTTGACAGTGAATGCAACTGAATTAACGCAGACACGGTGCGGTTAAGAGGTGGATTTGTTATCCGGATAATTACACCGGGGGATGCCAAGCAGAAAAACGTGAATAATAGAAAAGATAAGTCGATAAACACGTCTTTTTCAATGCGCGATTACATGTTCTCTGTCACCCCGCTGCTGTTTTCACACATCGCCATCAAATGATAACATCTTTGTAATTCTAGAAGGACAACAAGAAATTAAACATGCATGGGTAGCGTTTTAATTCTGTTGACACCATATTTAATTAATGCTTATTCGGGAGCAAGTTGGTTATTATGCCGTCGGCGTTGCATTCAGATTTGTTTACTCGGAGATCAGTGTTTAGATCCAAGGATCTGAGCAATTGCTAAATGAAAAGAAGGCAACAAAATGCAGTTTTGATGATTAGGAACGAAACGGACGTTTCATTTCTGTCTCCACATTTTTTACATTTTTTTGAGCAGTGATTGTTTAGCATCCTGCGGGATTATGAGCCGTGCTCCTGAATCTTCTACTTCCTCTGCAGCGCTAAACACCTGAGCACATTTTCCAAAACTGGGCCTTTTTTTTGTTTTGGTTCATATACAATGATTCGGTTACAGCTCCCATCGCTGGAGGAGGGCGTAAATGGTGGAAAAGTGCTGAATTGAAGCCCTTGTAATAAAAGGGAAAACGGGGATTCTTGAGGCAAAGCGGTGATTCACCTGACGAGCTGAACATTAAGCTTTTCTCTTCTTTTTTTTTCATGTGGTTGTAACGGGAGATTTTACAGAGGGAGCTGCCAATGCCCGTGGGTGCTTTATAGGCGTCTGGCAGCCATATTGGGATGTTTCTGTCAAATCTGCCAATGGAGACGGAGACATGCTGAGAGACCCGACAGGTTTAACATCTCCTCTACTCTCATCTCTTTTTTTTTATGCTCTCTATGAAACCAGAGTGATAACAAGGATAGAATTGCAAACAATTTCGTATCCGATTGCGCGTAACCGCGGATTTTCCAGTTGCAGTCCTGCGGGGGCATCATCAGAAATCCAAAACTAGAGATGCAAGACCGGGGGATTCTCGGGCAGCCAACTGCTTGGGCATTCTCAATTATCGGGAATATGTCGACGCGGCTCTCTGTAATTAAAGTCTAATCATGCCGGTGGATTCAGGGAAGCGTCCTCATCAAACTTTCATTAATCTGCCTCCTTGTGACGGCTAGCACCAGCCCGAGTGGTCAAACGGATACATCAAGACGTTGTGTTTTAGGAAAATTTGGATGTTTACTGTCAGGCTTTTTATAAGCCTCTCATGGGAATGAGTGAGGAAAAATAGAATAGAATTTTGAGCCTCTGAAAATCTTCACTGAGCCTTTAATAGATCAACATTCGGATTAAATTCTGAATATTAATGCATCAAAGCACACACACAATTGAATATGTAAGAAATGAATCGTGTATCTTTGACGGGTTTAGCATTCTGACTTGGCAAGTGCTTTTGAACTGGATGCAATAAATCTGACAAAAATGTTTTCAGGTCGATTAGAAAGTTAGCTGCTCAATAAGTTGGAATTACTTTGTGCTGGTGTTTTCAACAGAACTTTAAAAATTGGTTAGCAGCCTGGCTGTTTGAAAAAAAACGTTCTGGGTTCCGGCACAGTCTGAGTTTTCTCCATTCAACTTGGGTTGTTTCCAGTCGATTTTCTACCGGGACCAATCAGCGAACAAAAGGAGAAATTATAGATTATTACCACGACAGGTAATTGCAAGTCTTATTTAAAAAAGACAACAGAATTAGCATTGGACAGACTTCTGTTGTACTTTATTAGCCTAAACAAGCTTTTGGCTAATAAAGAGTAGATGATTTTATCCACAAAGAGCTGGTAAACAACCTTTATTACCCACATTTCTAGAATTGTAGCATGTATATAAATTATTTACTTATTTTTTTTATTACATCAGGTATTTTGACAGCTTCATCACAACATCTAGCTGTAGACATTAGCATTAGCATGCTAATTTTAACATACCGTTGTTAGCTTCTAATTATAGCATTCTGTTGGTGCGCTGTTGTGTTTTATAATCATAAAAGGACAAATATCTATGAGAAGCTAACTAGCTTAAACACTGAAACTCACAAAAATAATTCAAATGTAAGCACTTTATAGAACTGTAGCTTTCCTATGAAATAACTGATTTGACTTTGTGGTTTTAAATGCAAATACATTGAACATGTGTCTAATCAAGTCAAATAATATGACCCAGACAACTTATCACTGCATTTGTGCTTTAGGCCACCAGGTTTTTGGACAAAGGAAAACTGAGAGTGCAGAATCTTTCTTTTTCCTTTTTAAGGACGCTATATTAAGACTAAAATCCCGTATATGGCGCTGGGCCTGTGTCTTGCACTTGTTCTCACTCTTTCCTCCTACTGCTCCCTCGTCTGGGACAGTTTGGAACCAAACTACGGGCGAGATGTTTGTGTTTGAAGCGGGAACAAGCAGCTGGGAAGCCTGGTGGCTCCCGAGCTCTGAGTCAGATCAACCTGGAGCACCTGGCTCCCCTCAGACGCTGCCTGCTTGACAGACAGCACAGACACCTGGAGGTCCAATGAGAGAGCGCCGTGTATGAGCCACTGTCGCTCTACAGGGCCATGCATGATGCAGGAAGCTTTTTCTCTCCTCCCTCTGTCTGTCTCCCCCTCTGCCCGCTGCTCTGCGGTAAAAATAGATCAACAGACCTTGGCGTTCAGCTCTTTTTTTTCTTGCCTCTCACTTTCACTTGGATCCCACCAGGTGCAGCGACTGCTGGCACGCGCCCCACATTTCCTCGCCTCTGTGTTTGTGCTTCCTAGGCTTAAACGCGTAGGTGTTTACACACTCTTCTCGGCGTGTGTGTGTGTATACATGTCAGCCTGGGCTGTTTCATCAGTTTGCACTGCACTCAACTTCCAATAAAAGTGGGATATTAGTCTCACCGTGGTTTTTCTGGTTATTATCGAAGGAAGGATTTTGGAGGAGGTATTCTTTGGCAGCGGCTGGTGGCGTGACATTTGCAGATATTGCATTATAGCTTGTACTTTGAGCCCAAAAGCATGTGAACTCTCCATTATCTTGGCACTGAGTGCTTGAATACAATCAGAAGGCACACCAGTGGAGCAGAAAATCTAACAAAAACAGAAAGGGCATGTAATTTCTTTTGAATTTTCTTCAAATTTAGCTGTGGTTTCCTTTATTTCTACTTCTCGCTTTCTTCTCTGTATGTATGAATGTATGTAACCTTTATTTAACCATGTATGTCTCACTGAGGTTAAAAATCTCTGTTTCAAGGGAGGCCTGGCCAAGTCAGATATATATTTGAATATTTGATTTGGAAGAAAATGGAAAGCTGAAAACTGTTGTGTTGAGCATTGTGTGATCAGGTGGCAGCCGAATCGCTACCTGCTAGCCGTATACCGGTCTCAGTCAGAGGGTGGCGCCAAAGACACAGCAGATGAAAAGGTTAAGTCAAAGAACAACGAAAACTGTGAAATACAAATTTTTCTAATGAAGAATTACTTTTGTTATTTCTTTTCAGTCCATTTCTTACATTTCTCTTAATACATTGTTAAACCAGGACATTATTGCCGCCTCACATTATCCTGACAACTACATATCTCAGCCTGGTTGTTCAGCTGAAAAACAAAATAGTTTGAGTGGGAAACATGTGCTTGTTCACAAAGACACAGAGACGTATGTCAACCCTTTAAAGGTCCTCAGACATAGGGGGGTCTCTTATAGGCCCGTTCCTGCATTACTAGCTACTGATGGAGGTTGATAGAGGTCACATTGTGGGTTTGCATGAAGGTGGACATTCATAATGAGCAACATCTGATGGTTCCTTGATGTAACAGGTAGTTCCAAAATTGTGTCATTCAGTTTATCAGGCAATCGTACAACATGGCACCTACTAACAAACATTGGTATAATCTTTAATATACACGTCAGTTGTCTTCATGTGCGCCAAACCATGTCTAATGAGTTCTTATGGAAGATAGGTTGGTTTTAACGTGAAGGAAGAGCCTCCTCCTCCTGATGTCTGCTCAGAATGACGGCTGGCATTCATTTGGAGGTTTTTCTGACTTGTGCCAGTGGAAGACCCCCCAGGGAGGAACACTTTGGAATCCCTTTAGACTGAGCTGGAACTGCAGAGTCCCATAGCTAAGAATGTTGGTACCTGTCCAAGTTGATATTAGGCTGCTGTACAAGAGGATCAGCGGAATCTATTCCATATTGTCCATCTTTAAAACAGTAATTGCCTCATCTTTCAAATGAAGCATTCAATGTCCAGTCCTTGTGTCTGGACAGGAACGTCCATCCTCTAGTCACTTTCTTGTTTAGACTGTCCATGTAATACTTCACCTCTCTCCATGAGTCCACTGTTGGTCCTAAGCACAAGTACTAACCATAATTCACCTGCCTGGAGGTTTTCAGCCTATGAAGAGATGCCACGGTGGATCTGGGACTCCATGGCGAGACTAAATGTCGTTTCTGGCTTGGGAACACCTGGGAGTCCCTCAGAATTGGTTCCTGGATCTGTTACCTCTTTAATCCAACCTCAGATGTAGAGAAGACAATAAAAAGTTGGCAGTACTTCTCCATCGACTACAAATGAGGGGTCGAATGTTTATCTCGAAAGTAAGGTCAAGGGTCATTACTTTGTAAAGTTCTAAAACTAGAATCTTGTAAATGGACAGAATTCAGAGTTTCTCCTATAAAAAGTTATAAAAATTCATGACAAGTATTAGAACCAAATGATCTGCTGCCAACTTCGCCCTTAAGACCAAACTTTAAGCAAAAAGAATATATATTTGCACATAATTGTATGCATCAGCTCATGGCATGCTTGCACGATAAGTGTAAAGGTCTTCTGTTGCCGAGTGCCAAGTCTCCCGGAGGACCATTGATCCACGTCTACGACCACAGAGGGATCTGCAGCTCCTCCCTGATTGCCATTCTGCTGCTAATTAAACAGTCCGGCTTAACGAGTCCACGCTGATAACAAGGTCAGAAGAAAAGGTCATGGCACTACGCTCGCCTCAACCAGACGGTGTCAATAAGAGCACAGGCGCTCAGAGAGAGAGGTAATCATCTGAAAGGTTCGGAACAGAGAGAAAGAGGCAGATGAAGTGGAAAGAAGAAGATGCTTGTTTGAAGGAAGCGGAGCATCAATACCATTAAATTTGAGCAAATTTTAGGTTTCGTCTACCACATCAACCCTCGAACTCGCTGCCGACTCTGAATTTAATCAGCATCTTTGAGATATTTAAGAAGCAGACATGAAAAGAAGTGCATTGATTCGAGGAAGCCATATAACAAAAGGGTATCGGTCGTCTTGCTGGATTTTTTCCAACCAGGCTGCAGAGGAGCCCTGAGCACGACACGCAAACACATGACCTATATATATATATCTCCTATCTGGGCCTCATCATTTATCTTACAGCGGCAGAATCAGGATAGATTGGTTCAATTAGACTGGCCTTTAATGTAATCTGCTTAATCCATTTCTATCATCAAAGCCAATACCTACCTCTCTCCTCGGAGAGTGGGATTAGCACCGGGAGTGCACATCCAAGCAAGAAAAAGAAGGGAAATAAATACAGCCTTCGAGTTGATCAGATCCCCTTTAATAGTCGGGATATTTGTTCTTTACAACTGGGCTGCGAGGAAAAGCAGAAAGTGTGGAGTGAAGTTTTTATGGGCGAGATTTAAGATCTTCATATCCTGCCAGAGATTGGAAACTTGGTTTGTCACGATGCCCAGCGCCACCGTAAAAATTAAAGACTTGGCTCCCTTTTTAGTGTCTTCACAAACCTCCAATAAGTTGATTCCATTAAAAGACAAGAAGACCGTATCTTCTTGGAAGAAAGTACCTTAAACATTAATTCTGTTTCTAGTGAATAAATTGGCAAAATATCGACATTACACGGTTCGTTTCTAGAGTTTACATTGCATTCTCAGGCTATTTGGCTCACGTTTGCAATGATTGGACATTTTATATTGAATGAGGAGGTGATTTAAGTACATATTTTTGCATTTTCTTGCAATATTTTTTAGTTCTGCCTGTTGTTAAGAGGTGATCTGTTGAATTGCAGATGAATCTCAATATTGATCATTGTTCTTTTCTGCTATAGAAGAAGTTCAAAATGTGATGCTCAGAGTCCAACAGAATTTGAGAAAATGAATTTTCTTGAAATATGCCGGAATTTAGACAACAGTTAGTTTCAGAAAACCACTTTTTAAAACCATTTTTAATAAGTTGGTTCCTTACTTTGGTTTCAAATCCACCTGTGGTGCCATCTTTCTGTGGGAATTTGCACCAAAATATTTCTTGGAGCAACGCCTCTTGGGGATAATCTGTTGATTTGCTTTTGAAAGTGGCAAATTTTTTAGGAAAATCAATTTCAAAGTGGAATATGTCAGTTACCCCAATGAAAAACCTGCTAACTCTTTCCTACCAATGCCAAACAGCTCGTTCTGTTATTGGATTAGATGACTGAAGATTGATCAGACAAAACAAATTGGAAGTTGAACCATTTATGCCTTTAACAAGCAGTGAGGCTTGGAGACATGGTACTCAACCATACCACCATTATGGTGGTCATTTGGTCATACACTGCTGTGGGATGCCAAAGTGGCGATCTGGCGTTGATGTGGTTCCGTGGTGGAATAGTTCATCTTGCAATCTGAGGGCTGTAGGTTTGATACCAGCTGCAAACCAAACTTCTCATTTTATTGTTTTTACAAGATAAAAAGATTAATTTTTATATTCTTCATAAGTAAGTATGATACAATCCAAAATTGCATTATGGCAACGGTATACACATCATTGGTATCATTGGTAACCTTGGGCAAGAAGCCCCACCATCCTGTAGCCTGCTGGTAAGAATCCAGACTTTTGTACACTTTTAAGTCTCGTCCAGTGTAAGGGGAAACTCCGCTTATGACTTAGTGGAATAAATCATGTGGCATGACTTCAGGCAGATTTGATCAAATCAACAAAAAAGGGGGGAGAAGGTATGGATCAATTTCCAACTTTTGCAAGTGTTGCTGTCAGAAATAACAATAAAAAGCCAAAGCTGAAGGGCCATTCCATTATTTTGTTCTATCTGGGTAACCTTGGGTCAGTAAAAATTCACCATATTGATTAATCTGGTTTCTCTTAATCATAGACCCTTTAAATCCCAGTATATAATCCTTCACAAAATCCTAAGAAAAACCTTGAAAGTAAATATTTCTGAATAACTTATACATCCAAATCTAATACCGTGAACGAGTTGGCTGAAACCTGAAGATATAAAGTCCCAAAGCAAAGATAAATGTCGTCATCCGGACATAAATCAACATAAAAAGCCCTGTAATTTTCCAAAAACAATTGTTTTTAATGTCCTTTGGACTTTATTCAGATATAAATTCTAATAACTCACCTTTTTTTCTTTCACACAATTTTACTTTTAGCAGACTTTTCAAGAACTGTATGAACATTCAGTTTATTTGTTAAGAGAATGAAATAACATCTAACTGGGATGGGTGTAAGGTGCATTGATTATTTAAGAGGGCTACAACCTTCTCTTTTGGCAAACTGGCAAGACGAGCAAATTAGGTTTCGAAGAGCGCACTTTATATCTTACCAGTTTATGTTAATATGTGCTTATTCGGATCAATAAACTGCTGCCAGGAGCGCAAAAGCTACAACATCCTTGCTTGTCATCCGTTTTCATTTCAAGGTTTTTTTTGTGTTTTTTTTTTCACAGAAAAAGATTGTGTTTGAGGACTCAGGGGTCCGCCATCCGAAAACCCGTGACATTTTTTTTCCCCCCCACCAAATTACATGGCTTTCAATGAGGCAGCAAGACTGTTTTGTAAATTCATGGATTTCATCCAACAGCTGCAATCTGCTTCTACCTGCTGAGATTTCTGCAGGGAAGTGGGGTTTTTTTTACACTGAATACCCGTCTACCCCTCCTCTCTCCTCCTCCCCCAACCCTCCAGGCCTCCATGTCTCTGTGCTGGCTCTCTCAGAGGAAGGAATGAAATCAGCGTGCAGGTAGACGCTGCACTCATGCATTTATTTGTGTTGGAGGAATTTGTTTTTCTTCTTCTTCTCATGCATAAATGCTTATGCATGCAGCAGCACGCTCGTTTATCTCTTCCTCCACGATCCGCAACTTTCAACTGTTTTCCCTTCCACCTGTCTTTATGAAGCCTGCTTTTTAAATCCAGTATTTGTAATAATTCTCTCTCTCATATAGTGTGGATTACCTGTGTGATTGCTTTCCAGGAGAATTCCCCCACGGAGCATTAGCAACACGGCTCGTCACACTCCCGACTCCCAACCCCCTCCCCGCCCCACCTTCTCGTTTTTATGTGCCTGCAGATATTAAAGCTATATATGGTGCTGCTACGCTGGAGTCCATTAACTTTTGTCTTATGGCTCCCGTGTGTTTGCAGAATTGTTTTGCAGAGGGGCTGTAATGAGACTCGGCTGGTGAGGCCTCGGTGATGCATTGGTCATGTCTGCTTAAACACGTGTTGACAGGCTTGTCCTCCACAAGCAGGATTCACCTCCACCAGCACACACACACACACACACCCAGCTGTGAACGGTGACGTGACTGCAGCTGACAGGTTTGATCAAAGCTGATTGATTAGGAGACACGAGGCATGGAGGTGGAGGGGCGGTGGGGGGGTGAAGGGTTGCGGAGAGGACGTCCTACACCTTCCCCTCGCTCCCACTTTCTCCGCTGCAAATCATATTTGACGGATAATATTGATCAAATGGATCTGAGTGATCAATGCTTCAATTTGTTCAAAGGGCAAAATTCACGTTTTTAAACAACAACGAAAAAGAAAGTCGTATTCAAAAATATGTTTTGCCAAATGGACCAAAAACATTTCATTTTTAATCTTTCTCTAAGTATATTTCATCATCAAACCTATCTTGACAAGAAGTAGACACGTCTCTGTTCATTCAGGTTTGTGGAAATATACTGAGATGTGCGTTTGCTGCCATCTGCTGAATTTTAAATGCAAGTACATGCCATTGTAACTTCCGCATTATTTCCAGTATCCGTAGAAATGAAACATTGATAAACATTCTGATGTATAATAATATCACCAGACAAATTATGTAAAGCACTTTGATTGATTGATTGATTGATTGATTGATTGATTGATTGATAAGTATAGGAATCTAATAGCACATGAAGCCTCACCAGGCTGATATGATTGATGAATTTCATAACTGAACGTAGCAGCACGAATGACGGCTGCTAAATGACTGGGAACACCGGCAGGGGGTGCTGTGAGTACAAAGGGAGGCTCTTTCACTTGTGACATGGTCACACTTCAGTGTGAGTTATGTAGCAGTGAGCACAAATCAGCTAACTTTAGTAAGTGGTGCTTCTCCTTGCATTAGATCTGCATGTGGCTCATTTGCAACGTAGAAACAGATGATGTAGAATCTCCTGCTTTGGCTGGTGTGTGGTGGTAGCTTCACCTCCCCCACTTGACCATAGCAACATAGAAGGAGTGTGTATTGTGCCCATTACATCCAAATGGTTCAAGTAGAGAAATCTTGACTATTTTTTGCTCAGTAGAAATCACTGGTTAGCTGCTCCTCCTGTTGCTGCTGGTTCCAGAATGAACTCCCTGGTTTGGGTGGAGTACTTCAGAAGGTCTGGTTGGTGAAAGCTGCTCCTTCCTCTGTACTCAACCACTTGGCTAAAGCACCATATTGATTTCCATTTCTTTTTGGATAGTGAAGCTGTTGCAGCTCAATGGAGACCCTGCTGCTCTGTTTCTCTAGCTTTGTGGGTTTCTTTCTAGTTTTGCTCGTTCTGTTTTAGTTCCTTTTCTTTTGATTATTTTCTTGGTTATTAGTCAGTCTGGCCTCCTTTTGTCTTAAATCTCTCTTAAACTAGAAATAATGTACATTTTTAAATTGTGGAGCCACGTCTTGCTCCCGTTGGTGTACAAACTTAGGCACCTTACTGGTGCATTTAGGGGCAGAGCACCAAATAAATCATGCCATTCCCTTGTGTTGTGAGTACATATATTATGTATTGATTGTCTTTTGGATGTAGAGTTTAAATAATCATGAATACAGAATAATCTAATTTCAACTTTTTTTGATTTGCAGTAACGTTTTAAGAATGCAGTTTGTGACGGACAAAATAAAAACAAAGGTAGAGAATGTATTTGAAGAGAGATTTAAAGAGACATGACCCTCTGTGATGACCAGAACTTTTCTGGTCCCTTATTGCCTCAACTGAGCTGAAGAGGTTTGCTTAGAAAAAGGGAATTGTGAGTTCCCTCATGGACTTATCCTACATCTGTGATGAGATCTGATAGGTCAAATTCATTTGATTGATTGATAGACTATAATAAAGGATGAAATAAGAAGAACTCTGGACATGGATTTAAGGAGGTAGGGCAGTAGAGAGACTGTCTTTTTGGTAGTCTGTTGATTTTTATTCATTTCTCACTCCAGAGCAGGGGTGGCGAACACGCGGCTCTCGAGCCGCATGCGGCTCTCGACCAATAAGAATGCGGCTCTTTGCCTGTTACCATATTTTCTATATACTGTGGCTCTTTCCTCGTTTCATGTTTCTTTTCTTCTTTTTTTTATATCTTAAACACACTTAAATCCATCAGGGGTTATTAAAAACAAATAATAATATTTTAAAATTAATAAATTAATTTGACAGATTGGGTGTTTTTTATGAGACGTAAGACGTAAGAGACGTAAGTGACCGCCAATCATATGCGCGGATTACGTCTCATGCCGGGAAATTAGGTAAACATTTTATATGCATGCAGACCGCAGACTTGCCTTCTTTGTAAAAATGGCAAAATGCAAAGCTAAACGAAAATATGACGATGAACACAGGACATTTCTGGAAGAATGGGAAGATGCTTACTTTTTTATTGAACGGAATGGCAAATCGCTCTGTTTATTATGCGATACCACGATATCACATTACAAGGCTTCAAACCTTCAGCGTCATTTTAGCACACTCCATGCTAATATTGACAAGGATTTCCCCAAAGGTACTGAACTACGGAAGCAAAAATTGAGCACATTGAAAAGCCAGGTAAAAAGACAGTCTCAAATGTTTCAGCAATTGACCAAGCGTGGAGAAGCTGTGACACTTGCATCCTATAAAGTGGCATGGAATATTGCCCGTGCTAAAAAACCATACAACGAAGGCGAGTTTTTAAAACAGTGTTTTGTAGATTTAATTGACATTTTGGCTCCAGATAACAAACAACTCAAAGATTCCATCACTGATCTCCAGATGTCACGACACACAGTTGAAACCAGAATATCAGACATAAATAATGCGCTTGAATCTGATCTACATGCAGACCTGAACGCATGTGCTTATTTTAGTGTAGCATTAGACGAGTCATGCGACATACAGGACAAGCCACAGTTGGCAATATTTGTACGAATGATTTCTGAGGACTGCGTGGTGAAAGAAGAGCTTCTCGATATTGTCCCATTAAAAGACAGAACTCGCGGCACTGACGTAAAAGAAGCAATGATGGAAGTATTCAAAACAGCGAATATGTCTTTAGAAAAACTCACCGCAATAGCCACGGATGGAGCGCCATCGATGATTGGTTCTGTGAACGGCCTTGTGGGCCTTTGTAAGGGTGATGACCTCTTCCCCGATTTTTGGAATTTTCACTGCATCATCCACCGGGAGCAACTCGTGTCTAAAACACTGAATTTAGACCACGTCATGAAACCTATGATGGAGATTGTGAACTACATCCGCACGCATGCCCTTACTCACCGACAGTTCAAAAATCTCATTGCTGACCTAGACGGAGACTTGCCAGGTGACTTGCCACTGCACTGCGCTGTAAGATGGCTCTCAAGAGGTAAAGTGGTTTCACGCTTTTTGGAGCTTTTGGAACCAGTAAAATTGTTTATGGCAGAAAAGAACAAAAGTTACCCTCAGCTCTCAGACCCCAAATGGCTTATGGATTTGGCTTTCTTAGTGGACATGCTTTCACACTTGGACAAACTAAACCTGGACCTGCAGGGGAAATTAAAAACTCTTCCTGATCTGACACAAAGTGTATTCTCCTTTGTTAACAAGGTGAAGCTGTTCAAAGTGCACATTCAAAATGGCAATCTGTCCCATTTTCCTTCATTGCGCAGCGCCCAGCAGAAGGCTGGCATTAGAATGAATATGGGTCAGTACGTGAAAATGCTTGCGCAACTGTACGGGAGCATTACTTCGCGTTTTGAGGACCTGCAGCAGAAAAGACCACAGATCGCTCTTCTCATCGACCCTTTTAATGCAGAGGCAGACTGCCTCAAATCCCCGCTTGTCACTGATGAGGCAGCGAGTGAACTGGAGATGATTGAGCTACGCGAGGATGACAGACTGAAATCTCTTTTGAAAGAAGGCCCTGTTGCGTTTTGGAGAGTTGTGCCAACTGAAAAATACCCGTGTGTAAAAAGAGCCGCCCTCAAACTGCTGTCGATGTTCTCCTCAACATATGTCTGCGAATCCCTGTTTTCTACCTTGAAACACGTGAAGTCCAAGCATCGGTCCGTTCTGACTGACACTCACGTAAAGGAACTGCTCCGAGTGGCTACAACTGAATACCAACCTGATTTGCAGAGGATTACTAGAAACAAGAGATGCCAGAAATCCCACTGAGATTATCACCCCATCACCTCCAGCAAGGTAAGAAACTCTGTGATGTAGTTTGAAAAAAATACCATCTGACTAAACATGCCTGTGTGAATATTTCAATATTGATCAATTTACATTATACAGGCCCTATCTATGTATCTGAAGTGTGTTCATTAGTTGCGTGTGTCAGAGCGAGGGATAGAGAGAGCAGTGCCTGTGTGTGTGTGGAGAGGGGGGTGTCTGACCTCCAGGGTAGTTGCTGTATTACCTCTGGCTAAGCTGCATTTGATGTGTGTGTTGAGGGTGGACACTTGAGGGTTATGTTGTAAGAAGAGGAGTGTGTTATTAGAAAAATATATGGTTTTAATTATGTGTGTTTGTGTGCGCATGTGTGTGTGTCTGTCTTGGCAGGTCAGCGCGTGGTGTGGCTCTTGGACTTTCACAGTTAAAGATTTCGGCTCTTTGTGTCTAACTTGTTCGCCACCCCTGCTCCAGAGGGAAACGGGCCTCTTCATTTGTTAGAAAACACTTCCACTTCAAATGCTTTGACCTTTAAATTGCTGGCGTACTGTAGTTAATCAGTCATATACAATTATGAAATCAGTCCGTTAATCTGTAACTCGCTGGTTGAATACAGGCACGCTTTTACTGCCGAGTCATAGTTTTCCGATTGACTTTGTGGAGACGTTCCAACTATCTCCTGAAGCTCTGCTTTCTTGCCGGTTTGTTTTATGATCACTCCTTTTCTCTTGAGTTCAGGAACTGGACATTCGATTTGTTCTTCAAGCTGGAGAAGCGGGTTTTCTCATGTTTCTTTTTTTTCTTCTCTCTGCTCTGGTTTTTATTGCTCCTTTAAAAGATGGCTGTGCGGCTCTTTGAGGGGAAAGACCATGCAGTCTCTTACCTGCAGTACAGAGTGACGCCCCACGAAATGATCAGCAAAATAATGAGCTACGTGGAGCAGAAGGTAGGCCTATGTTACATTTTATACCACCGCCATAGAGCGTCTAAGAATGGAACCATAAAGCAATTACATATTTTATCTGAGCTTTTGCAGTAAAACAGTGCTTAAAATGATGCCCAGTAAAAAGTTAGAGGATCTTTATCTTTATTCCGTTCAGACACCGCAGCAGTACAAACTGGCCGTGGATGTGGGCTGTGGTCCGGGGAAAGGGACAGTCCTTCTGGCTCCTTACTTCACCAGGGTGGTTGGAACGGACATCAGCCAGGCTATGGTAGAAAGAGCGCTAGCCAAAAGCAACCCACCAAACATTTCATACAGGTGAGCAAGAAAAAAAAAAACATTCTAATTTATTTAGATGAATTCAAAATGTGAAAAATTTAAGAACCAATTTAAGCACCCAGGAGGAATCATCCAATCTCTGGAGTAGAAAAATATCCCCTTTGCTTTCTCATATGTAAATAAACAAACTTAAATGTTGGAGATAACATTTAAGATAACTTGGTCATAAATAATCCTCCAAATGAATCAATGGCCACTTAAAAATAGAGCTGCGTACTGTCAAGAACTAAAACAAGCTGGTTTTCTGTAGCTGGATGTAATATTTAGCTACAGTTTAGCATTAGTATGGTCAGCACAGATCAGTATCAATTCTGTTTTGACTGATTTAGAACAGAACGCCAGCATTTAACTTCATCATGTGACAAATTGAACATTCAGCTTCCTTCTACAAAGTTAGCTCATATTTTGATTCCTCAGCTTCTGCTAAATAACTAGAACAATGCTCTTTAGCATTCTTTACAGATTTCTGGAAACTTTGTTCCTCGACTCTCGTATTATCTGACCACAGACGTTGCCCTGCAGAGGAGACACCCTTTGCGTCAGGGGAGGTGGACCTTGTGACGGCCATGACGGCGGCCCACTGGTTCGACCGGCCACGGTTCCTCCAGGAGGTTGACAGGGTGCTCAGACCTGGAGGCTGCCTTGCTCTCCTGAGCTACACCATGGACATGATCCTGGAATACGGGGAAGTCTCAAACGTCCTGAACGACATCTGCCGAGAGGTACAGTCCAGATCTTAGAAGTTCGCCATCGTTGCATTTAGGAAAGAGGACTAAAGCACCTTCTCCATTGTCAAGTCTCACTCTTGCCGGGTAACACCTGGTTTGATTCTTGCCAAGTTGAGAGGATCTCCTTTGGCATTGTGTTCCTCATTATTTTGGGAATGTTGGAACAGGCAGTAACCCCACAGCAGCTGAGGTTGACACTCAGCAATGGAGGACCTCGAGGTTGTTGTTTGGTAGACACAATTTAAACACAGTGTGAAGTAGTTAAGATTAAAGCCTACAGTGATGTTACATCTCATCCTCCATCAAGACGCCGTCGATGGCTGACTCAAGTAAATCTAGATACTCCGTTTTGTCTGACAGAAATGAATTACTGGCCCAAATGTAGGCAAAACTAGTTAAAGACATGCCGGGCTTTAGTGTTGAAACATGTATAAATGAAAACTTCCAGCTAGTCCTAAGAGATGTCTCGACCTCCGTCACCAGTTCTACGCTGCCCTGCTTCCCTACCGAAGTTCTTATTTAGGACCAAGCTCCAGGAAGATTTACTCTGACATGTTTAACTCCTGCTCTTACCCTGACAAAGAATGGTGAGTCCTTCCCGACATGCTTGTTGTCGGCCTACTGTATTTATAAACCAACACTCCTGAATGTCTCTGTAGGACTGAGTGCCATCCAGTGAGAAGGACCCTTCCAGTGAGTGGGTTCATAGGCATGGTGGAGACCTTCTCCAGCTACCAGCAGCTGAAGCAGAAGGACCCTTCTGAAGCTGATCATCTCTCCAACAGGATCCTGACCAAGTGAGATATCACCGCTAACGCCTTCCACCTCCCTTCTCATACTCTCTGCCTTGGCTTCATCCATCATTATCAAAAACTGCTGAGATGTGTCTGTGAATACTGTCGCAGTCCTGGCCTTTAATCAGAAAATCCAAGCATTGCTTGACTAAGCTCAACTGTCGAAGGTTTCCGCTGCTTCGATAACACAACCGTCATTAATTCCTCCTGCCAGTGATGGTGGTGGGGGGCGAACAGCTAAGCAAGCGCAGTGTATGTAGAAGTGCTGAGGCATGACTTTTACATGCATGGAGGGAAAGAAAAATCTTTGACATTGTGTTTAATTACTGACGCCGCATTAACACTTAAGTAAATTTCTGGTTTCTTCAAAAAAATAAAAGAGTCAACTTTATTTTTGAATTTTTTTTTAATTCGCCCATTGAATAGTCAGGTTGAAATTAAGATGTAAGCCTTTTTTCTTTTTTTTTTTTCAGGTTACTGACCGCCATGAATGCGTCCTGTCCTGACACTGAAGTGGTGGTGATCGTGAACTATTTCGGCATGCTGGCGTGCAAACCTTCATCTGAATGAAACTTTCTGCGCTTTGGAACGCCACGCGGCGCGCAAACCCAAACCTGGAAGCCCAGATGGAGGGTCTGAGGATGCCGATTCATGGCTTTTGCTCCACACTTTTAATGGGTAATAAATATTTAGCAGTACTGGTGCTCTGTGTGAACATGTCAAAAGTTTTTTTTTTAAAAAAAGAAAAAAGAAAAGAAAAATCTAACAGTTGGATCAAGTACTTTTATTTTCAGTTCATGATATCGGAAAAAAGTGTAGCAAGATATGAATTCAGGAAATAAATATAATTTTCCTAAAATTTTATAGCACTACTAACAAAAATAATACTTAAGGATAGCTGAAACAAAAAAGTTTTTAGTTACAGACATAATAACCAAACTCACATTCAGACATAAAAAAGAAAAGCAGCTAAAGACCAGCATACAGCAACTTAATCTCATATTTCACTGGTGACAGGAAGCTTATTATTATTATTATTGTGTTCCTTTTCAATTTATTTTGTTGCACATTAACAAACTGGTTTTCATATATACACATTCATATCACTTTCACTCGTGGAATTTTGAGCCTCTCTGCTTGCTGTCAGTTTTCTTGTTCTTATGATTATTAAACAGGAACAGAGAAACACTTTCCTCCTGTTAATCTTTCATTGGTGAATGCTACACACTCAGACGCTGGACAATCACAATGTATATTTTAAACACAAAATATGAAAATTAGAGTGAATACCAAGGCACATGTCTCCTTGGAACAGGTCTTAAGTTTTTCTGTATATATACACAGTTATTTCTTTATATTTTTCTGCATATTGTACTGCTTTGTTGTGGTTTTTTTTATTGATATATTGATAGATCTATGCATACACATTAACCCTGACTTTGTTTTTAGATCAGAACTGACAGCTAATATCAGTTCACCATTGTCACTTGTGAAAGAGTGATGTTGAAGTCACTCAGGCAACCAATGCCTATAACTGAGGAGCAGATGTGCCTTAAATCACCTTCTTCTTGTCTTAACACCTCTTAAACAAGCAGCAGTCATTGTCGGCTGTGAGAAGAATTATTGACCATAATAAAAAAAATTTGTGGATTTTCATGAACTTTTGGCTGCAACGAAAAGTCAAATTTACTCGCAGATCTTTGCATAAATACTTTGGACGGTTTTCCGAAATCTCCACAAGGAGAATCTTTCGTCACTTTTTTAAAAACAGCCGCAGATCAGAGGCTGATCCCAACATTTGCCTTGTAGCCTTGACCGTCAATCGCAAAATCGTACAAAAGAGCTTTCAGAATAATACAAATAAATATAGCCCAAACGTTTCCTTCAAAGCTTAATTTGTTGTGCTGTTGCATTTCTTTACATTTTCAAGAGTCCTGCACCTCATTTCCTCTCAGTTGTTGATGCAGACGTAGTTTAAACTCAACACTTGTACGCTTTTGTAGAGGCGACACTATTTTGTTTGTCTTCACTACAGTTTAGCGTCTTCTAAGGCATCTTCTAAGATATACATCAGCTTCTCAAAGTACATGAAGTTCCCTCACTGTGGCTCATGATGCTATGAGTCCATCTCCAAGTACTGAGACCAACTCAAGCTCCTTCACCACCTCTACAGCATCCCTTCTGTGCGTTTGCTCCTCCAAACCACGACTGCGGTCATGAGCAGGGCGATCAGCACTGACACGCCGATGAAGGGCGCCAGGATACCGATTGATGGCTCCTGGAGGAGCCGGCCGGTCAGGGCGCAGTGGTGGAAGTACGTATTATGAATCTTCATGAAGAAGTCGTCCACCAGCCGGTTGGGCCAGAAGCAGTCCATCCTCAAAGCCACCTGGCAGGTGCAGTTAGTCAGTCCCTCATAGATCCTGCAAAAACCATGACACACACACACACCAGTGATTATTTGCTTAAAGACTTTAGATGAAACACTTAAATTAACCCAACTTTCAAACGTCCAAGGGACGTTCAAGTCTCTCAAGTTAAAATCTAAAATGATAATGAGTCTGAATTTTACATTTGCAGTCTTTGGACTGAAATATTCTCTCCCGATGTCTTTGAACCTTCTCTCAGTGTGAAAGAGCAGCAGGGGATTCCTGATGGTAGTGGGGGGGGGGGCGAAAAAAAGAGCTGAAGAGTTTCTAGAATTACCAGTGAGCTTAACAGAGCTATATATAACTGCTTGGTTGGTGGAGGGCAAAAGAAATGGAGATGCATTCCAACTGAGGAGCGCGCTCATTGGAGCACTGCGACATTCCAGAGAGAGATTCTTCTCTGGGTGAAGTGTGACTGCATCTGAGGACGATAGAGGGGGTAGAAATGAGGAAAAGCAAACTCTCAATCTGTGGCAGAAACAGAAGCTAACATATGATTTCATTACATAATCACAATTCTGGATGAGTAAGCAGAGGACTTATCAAGAACAAGATTAAGTAGCACGCAACGATTAAAAGGATTTAATTCAATGAGAATTGACAGTATGAAAGTCCTGTTTTGAGGCAGGACATTCATAGCCCCTCTGTTCTGGAAGATGTTTTTCTAAATGTGTCTCTTTCCAGATCCTCTCTGGTGGAAGTTGTTTTAAACACTTCCATGACCTTGTTTAACATGTCAGTGGTTAAAGTTAGGTTGATACTCCGAAGCATCAAACCTGCATCGGATTGTGGTCAATGACTTCGGCCTACAGATAAGGTCAAATGTTTACCCACTGTCATCCCTTGACATTTTCTCAGAAGTGCCGGGCCCACACTGGAAATCTCCTGCAAGTTCTAGTGTCGTGTTGCAGTTTGTTGACTGCAACAGGACTTCTTTAGGTTTGTCATAACAAAACCTAAAGGTTCAACTTTGACCAGGGGGTTTTCAATCCCTCTGCCTTCCCCAGCTCCACCACTACACCATCAATATGAAAAGATGGGAGTCAGATAAGCAGAGGGTTGGGCCAAATTAGTGGCCAGAACATCATCGGTCTCACCATAATGAAGCACTCAACTCTAGGAATGTGGTCATGTTGCGTATCTATGGACTCAGCTGAACCAGTTGAGTACAAAGAACCCATGTTGGTTGGGATCCCACCTATCTATGCAGAGCCCTTTGGATTTTATTGTTTTTCCTCAATATTTCCTGTTATTTTCAAATCATAGATCTTCTAAACATAGCTACTTGAGTTTTATTCACACAGGAAAGCCCATTGGTCGGTTTGTTTGATCCAGACCAAAAGCCGACTTTATCTATTTATTTTTGTTTGGTGTGGTTTACGTTCAAATTGGGCTTTTTTTGCAAGTGGACTATAACAAACAAAGCTAGATGGGTGACAATCATTCGACAGAAATGACAGGTTTCCCAGTATCTCCACTTTGGCTCGAGAATCATCCAAATTATATTTAGTACACTGTATAATTAAGAAGTGACAAACAGTTGTTAATTTAGTCATTACAAAGAAACCCCCCACTTTTGATTCATTTAGAAAATCAACATAAAAAATATTTAATCTCTTTCTGTCGCTTTTTATAATAACATAAATGCATATTTCAAGTAGGGTAAATGTTACATTGGATCAATATTCAAAATAATAAAAAGTAGCATTTACCTATAGATGGATAGTGTGGCACTCAAGATTCAGTAGTTTATTCTTCTTATTAATCTTTCTGAGATAAATCTCAGTTGATTTATTATACATCGGATTTTTCAAGTCTCATCTAATTTAGCTAATACTTATTTCCGCCAGTAGATGGCAGTAGTGATTTAGCTGTGGGCGTGACTTACTGACGCTCCTCGGCATTTTACGGCAGCGGTAGTGAGTGAGGCCCTGTTGCACTCCCACCCTCATTCCACACTTGTGTCCTTGAAATGCGCAGAGAAATTGATATTTATTTTGAATTTCTTTTGCAGAAAGTCATTACAGGGAAAACTTCATACATCATTATGAAATTAACATCTTCATTTTCTTTTGTGGGAGTGGAATACAAACCTATTTGATTATTATTTTCTTTAGAGATATCCATCATGACTTTTAAAAAATGTTCTCCTCTCAGACTAGAGGAGAAGAAAACCGATTCATCAGAGTTCCTGATGAATTTCTTGTTGGCATTTTTGCTCTTTAAAGTCACAACATTCATAGTTTCTTTTAAAAAGAACATTTTAGTTACATTAGTCTTTTTATTTTTCAAATGTAGCATCAGGCATTTTGTTTTATATATGCCGCATGTTTGTCCTTAACTTGATCTTTGTTGGCACATTAGCTCCACTTTACACCAAACTAACTTTTAGCTGCATAAAAGAGATGGTGGGTAAAAAAATCCCGTCTCTAATTAGGATTTTTAAATGAAACATTAATACATTTTAATTTTTTTAATTTTTTTTTTGCCATCTTGGAAATATGGCAAAGTTCACAGAGCAAGCTCTGTCGCAAAAAAAGAGAGAATAAAATCAGTTTTCAAAAGTAAAGTATTGAAAAAAATTTTTGTTTCACTCTACTGAACATGTGTGATTACATAGAATTTTCTTTATTCAATAAGTCATAACAAAACACATATCTCCAGCAAATATCTCCAACAATGACTTAGAAAAGAAAAAATACCTTTACTGTACATTTAAAATAATTTGTTTTGTTCTAGTTGTACTTTTTAGCAGCACAAATGCCTAAACAGTCACCAGTCCCGCCATTTTGGATGTCGAAGTTACAACACTAGGGGGCGCACTCTCCCAATTCTCACATTTTTGCTGCTTCTAACACTCCGCACTCGGGCCTTTGTGTGCACTTCGCCTGAATCCACACTTCACAGAGGGGGCGTAGGGCGCGCACTGAGCACTGGGACCGGAACCGGGCCGGAGTTTAAAGTTTAGAAGCCCAGTCAGAAATGTGTCCGTTTCTAAAGCTCTCTTTTGTATTACAGGTGAGGTTAAACACACAGACTGTGTATGACAGGTTTAGTGACGTTTGACTGTGCCGTGTCTTATTTTGTAAAATTTTCACAAAGTGACTTTACCACTTCCGTTTGTTAGCTAAGTTTGGTTAGCCTTGGAAGCTAAGTTGCTTCTTTTCACTGAGGCCTTTGTATGACAGGGATGTCACTCTCTGTTTTTGATTGTTAAAGTACATTGCTGTCTTTTCTCTCTGAAGTTGTGCTGTAAAGCAGCATTTTTGTTTAGAAAGACAATATATTTCCTCATTTCTGCCTTTATTCCTTTTATTGTTATTCCTACTGTGGGCATTTTAAAGCTGTAGCAGGAAGTTAGCGCTTTGAAGGTCAGCCAGAAATGACTGACCTAAAGCTTTGTTTTGTGTTACAGACAAAAATAAACACTTGGGGTGCCGGAATTAAAGTTGTCCTCATTCCATGTGTAACACTAGCTTGTACAGGAAGTCTATCAAAAATAGATAATGAAAATTTACACTACAGAGTTTTCATATTTGCAAAAACATTCATATCCATTTCCATTTTCTGCATTGCTGGGTTCTAAGTACATGGTTTGTGCTCCATGGTGTTAAATCTAACATGGTGTCAGACATTGTAACTAGCACTTGCTTAACAAATTGTGTTTAGTTTAAGTCTTCAGTGAGAATTGTACCCAGTTTGAAGACTGCATACCTCAGGTGAGGCGCTACCTACTGAAAACTAATCTAGAGAACCCCACTTAAAAAAACTATTAAAACTGGGGAAACAGAAATATGTTTTTACTTATCCATTCTGTGAATATTTTATTACTACTGCATTTTTAATATATCTCTAACAAAAAAGGTTCGGCCAATCAGTTTTTCTCTTGCATACATAAGATAACACGCATCACATTTGTGTGAAATCCAAGTTTTTATTTTCAAATGGGGAAGAAAATATCAAAAAGCAGAGTACCTGATATGTCACATTAAATAAAACATGGCATGTCCAGTCTTATTAACACTGACCTGTAGCACACACAACTCTTCATTCTAACATCAGCATTTAGTTTATTTTTCTTTTCTTTCATTCAGGGACATGAAGAGAAGATATTAGCTAAACCAGATATAGCCACTGGCTAAATCCTATTTGTATTCCCTAAATCCTTTAATTTTGCTCTCTTCAGTGCTGTCGTCGCGCATTCTTTCCGGCAGTTTTATTACACCAGTGCAAACCTTGAAAATGCCTGTGTATTTATTTATTTTTTTTTTCGCAGCACAGAGCGCGCCAGCAACCAATTATTTTGTGCCGGACCAGGCGAGGACAGGGAGCCAGGAGGGAAATCACATAGTTCTGACAGGAACTTCTTCAGAGCCTTTTTTATCCTCCTGCCTGACTCATCCTCCGGCAGCCGCTGGTGCTTGGGAAGGAAAGGCCACTGTTTCACTTTCAAACACACACTCCGCCAGTGTGATGTCAGACTTGATTCGGGGGGGGGGGGATGTAACCGTGAAACTAACAGCTGGCTAGACTATCAAATATAGGAGAAAGTATTCCTGGTCCAGGTGTGTATGTCCTTCTGGGCAACTGACTGACCTATTCACTATTTAAACTCTTATTTATTCATATTTACCATAGAAACTGCTCCTTGTCCACTACTTCTTTGTCTCTTTTCTCTCTCTCTCTCGATAACAATTATTTCTCACATGTGTAACCTTTTTATGTTGATTTGCCATAGAAAGTGCCCCAAGCTCTAGGATTTGTTTTTAGCAAAGAGAGCCTTTAAATGATAGACCCGAAGCTATGAAGACTTTTTTTGTTTACTATAGAAAGTATTCCTTGTTCTGCTTGTATTTGTTTCGTTGTTCTTGAGCAGAGCTATTGATTAAGCTTTTCTGTCCCTAATTTTATACACTCTCTGTTCCCCTCATAGAAAGTACTACCAGCTGAGTTCTTCTGTATTTATCTTTGTGTGTTTCCTGGATGGAAAACAAATTCCAACATTGACCCTGTGCACTTTTTCATTTTTTATTCTTTCCGCATAGAAAGTTCTCCCGAGCCAGTGTGTGTTTGTGTTTAACTTCTTTTTTTTTCCTGGTGAAAACATTAGAGCTTTTCTTGCCATGAACTATTTCCGTAGATAGTCGTTTTGTTCTTTTGCTAAACTACGTCTCATGGTGTAGCCAACAGAATTTGACTGCATTTAACATAAGTGGATATTCATTTGACAGTTTGGGCCTTGAAATGAGTTTTTCATGAGTTGAGTTGACACATTTTCCATTTGAAGGGAGCGTTTAGGATACCTTCCAGTGTTTTCTGGTGCTTTTGATTTCACTCACTCCATTGTTTCCGGCCAGCTGCACCACCTTCCCGAGTCCAGTCTGACCATCTCCTCCTCGAAGCGGTTGAAGCAGAGGTCGTTGATCACCTTCTGGTAGAGCCGGCCGTCGCATCCACACTCGGAAGGACCGACGTGAGCTGCAGAGAGGATCCAGTCATAAAGGTGCTTTTTTTTTTTTATGTTACGGCTCCATGATTGGTAGAAAATAACCATTATTGTGAGGATGAAAGAAATATGACACAAAGCGCCGCGGTGGTTATCTGCTCCTTTTCCTTTTCCCCCTCATAATTAGGAATATGTTTGTGCAAAAAACAAGGTCACATCCTGGCTCCGCGTTTCCCTTCAGGACCGTTTCTTCCCTGTTAGTCTGCTACTTTCACGAAGAAAGGATTTCTAATTTGCAATCAGAGTCCCAATCCCATTTGTTTACCTCGGAGATGCGAGCAAACAGCTTCTTAATGCGGAGGCAGGCGGCGGCCGTCCCGTCGGACCCGAGGCTGAATGGAAAGACGGCGTGGAGGGAGGAGGGGGACGGCTTGTTGTTCTGATCTGGAAAGGCGGCGGATCTCGGGCTGCGGCGGCCCGATAAGACCCAACTGTTTTGGCCCCGGTGTTTGTGCTGACTCGGTGGGCTCTCTGAGGGAGCCGCAGCCTCACAGGGACAACCCTGTGAGTTTTGAGTTGAGTTTTCCAAAGGACAGCAGCTGAGAATCAGCAGCTACAAGTCAGTTCCTTTTTCCTCTGTAATTTTGTGGGGGGGGGGAAATTCCCTGAATCAAAACTAATAACTTCTCTCAACTAGTGTGTCGCTGTTTAATCACCAGATGGTGCTTCCTATGTACCATTAAGCATTAGCTGCAAGATATTCCAGTTATCAAAATAAGTGGCTTGCCATACATATGCAACAGAAATCAAATATTCTGGGTTTTTTTATCAATAAATGCTCATGTATTGATGTCCAATGTTGTTGAATTTCTCTGTAAAACCCCAAACAAACATCCTGTTTTTCTCATGAAACTGATATCTAGTTTACGGTGAGGTCTGCCCTGTTTGAACCTCTAAAGCTCAATTATTTGGGAAGATGTTTGGCGTTTATAACAGCTTCCAGCCTCTCACATGCTACCAGTTAAGTCACCAAATCTTGCTCAGAATGTCCTGAAAAATATGGAATATCTGATTGTTGCATTTCTACTCGTGTACAATGAAACATAGATCCATTTCCGAACTGTTGCAGCATTCCATCTTGCTTTGTTCTTCATCGTGAAGTCCAACTTGCGTTGAAAGACGTGCTTTCCGAACGTCTTCCAGTTCCACCTCTGAGGAGTTGTTTTTTCTGCATCTCCCAGTGTTCTACGTCCAGTAACTCAGCCGGCCAGAGTGATAAGAGAAGAAACTCCTTTAGAAACTCACCTGCCAGAAGCAGCAGCAGCAGCAGAAGAGCCATGCTGGAAACAAACTTCACCTCCTCACTGGCTGCAGCTCAGAAAACACGGGCCTCGTTCTGGACTCGCCTCTCCAGCCAGAGCTGTTGGTTCCGGTTCCAGTGAGACTCCTGCCCACTCCCTACCGCCCCGATCACAGCCTGTCATCTGAGCCCCGAGTCCCACACAGCGGACAGAAGAAAGTCAGGGTCCAAAATTAGAGCCGGGGGGCATTGTGAATGCTGCAGGTCGTCACGGCAGAGACCAACCAGATCGCCGCGGCGACGCGTAGCCAGAGGAAGTTATGAAAATACAGCAGAGTACAGTCAATTTAAGCAAATCAAAATAAAATACATAGCACCAAAATGAATAAAGATAACATTTTTTAATAAAATCAAATCAAAATGATTAAACTAAAAGTTCTGTGTGATCAAATACAAAAAATATAGAAATGTTGACATTGACAACATTTAAGTTAAGCAAACAATAGATAATAGAGTATGCAAAACTAAAATATATGCACTACATGTATACCCCCAAATTGATTTGCATATCTGCAAAAAAAAAAAAAAAATCAAACAAAATGTTAAATTAAATTGAATATTGTTAGTGAAATTACAGATATTACTTTATGTGGCAGCTAAAAATGTAATTAAGTTCAGCAAAGGCGAAATAGAAATACCTTTAAAAAGATTTATATGTAAATTAGATGCTTATGCTGAACTTGTACATAGATTCTTTAAATAATCATTTCAATTAAAATCAAATTAGAGACATATACAAACAGATGCAGATCAGATTAAAATGTGAGTTTTTGTGCCCAATGAATAAAAAAAAAAAAAAAAAACATTCATATTCTGAAATTACAAATACTGAATCGAATGTCTGTCCAAAACATTTTTAATCATAATTAAATAAATAAAAACAGAGCTATCCCTTACTGTTTCCGCTAGAGGGCAGCAGAGGACATTAAATAAATCTTCGTGTCACAGCGAGTCCATATCGACTCTTGTCTGTTGAGCCCTGGATGCTGAGCTGAGGACTCAGGTCAGGTTGTCTAGAAATAAACATCTGCTTACTTTGACTAAGCCCTCCTCTCATTACACCTTTTAACCGAATTGTTCATGTCTCTGCTTCTGATTACTTCAGACGTATTTATGAGTCAGTTCCAGTGTTTAATAAGGCGCTAATAAGCTGACCTACGCGGATAAAGAATAACCAAAACAAAGCTTCTGCTGACAGGTGTAGTGACAGCCGCAATGACGCCTGTTAGCCAATCAGGAGGCGCGTTGGGCTCATTAGGAGATGGCTGTGTGATGTGGTTGGCTGAGAGAGGTGTCGATTAGGCAGAAAAGGCGTGTGCAGAGCACCTTCACCCCCTCCTCCCCCCTCCTATCCCAACGCGCACCCCCCGCTGCTTCCTCAACTCCCCCCTCCCCTCTCCGATCCAAGAACCGGCGCAATGGCAGAGTGAGGAGTAAATGGCTCAGAGTGTCCGCGGCGGAAAGCGACCTGAACACCGGACTGAGAGCCCACAAACAAACCCAGCAGAGCGGGAAGCCGTCACACCACCCGGGGACACTTTCAATCCGACACTTTCAGCCCGTTTTATTTCTCTTCTTCTTTTTTTGTGTGTGTGAGCGCGCGTTAGAACAGCGAGGATATCTTAATTTGGACATGTGAGTTATACGGGAGTTAACAAGACAAGGAGGCTTTCTTCTTCTTCTTCTTCTCCTGGTTTTGGATCAAAGATGAAGTTCCAGGCGTGCGTTTTAGTCACTTTGGCGGTGATCCGCTGGAGTGCAGCGCAGTCAGGTGAGTGCTTGGATGCATGGGTGGACGCATGGATGGCTGGATGGTTGCGCGTCCGTGCGCATCGGTTCCTTCGGAACAATGGAGCGCAGCTCCTTGAAACTGAACACAAGTTCTCATGTGAGTCATCCCGACCCTCTCACACCTGCAGCGGAGCGTCGGACTCTGCGTAAACCCCTCTCCATCTGCTCCGAAACGTCCACTCGCATTCCGCTAATCTGTTTTCTGAAATATGAACCTCATCTTTGCGCAGTTCCTTAGTGTGTTCATGCCACTGCAGCTATTTGCGGATGTTTTTGCATGATTTAAGTGTCTGCTGCTGTGCGAATCATTTAGAAACCGAGCGGTCAGGAGTCATCAGGACCCCTGAGATTTGGCTCCTTCTTAATGTTCCTGCAGTGACGCTTAGAAGTCAACTGAGAAAACTTCCTGAGTGGGATTTTTTTTTTGGTTGTTGCTTGAATCGATTGTTTTCGCAGTGCATTCGTTTCTAAAGGTGATAATGTGTTGAACTTTTCTTTCACACTGGAGAAAAGCTGCTCTTAATCAGCACAAATTGGACCATGCATACTTTCTATCACAGGTCCGTAGGGATGGGATCAGTTCTAGGAGCAGCAGTCTTTAATTCCAGGTTTGAACTGGAAGAAAAAGTGAAAGAAACATCGTTAAAAGCGAACAACTGCAGGTCCAGATGGGATGATTTTGAACCATCACAGCCTCATGTATGTCCAGCTTCGAATTGAATCAAGTGCAAACATTAACTGTTCAGTTGGATGGAAAACTAGATCAAATGTTTTTAAATGTGTACTTTCTATCCCAGGTCCAGATATTTATCATACATTTGCATAATTTTGATGTATATCAGACTGATATTTAAATTCCAGTGGCTTATCCTAGCGGCAGACTGCTGGAATGAAGAAAAACAGCAAGAAATGTCTTTACTAGAACAGATAAGACCATGCATCCTTTCTACATATGTCCAAGTGGAAGGGACTAGTTTTAGTTTACTATGAAAGTGATGTATGTTAGTCTTTGATTCCAGGTTGTTGGTAAGCTTAGAAAATGGAAGTTGGACATGAAGAAAGTGTGAAGAAACATTTCTAAAAGCAGGAACTGAACCATGTATACTTTCTACTTGAGGTCCAGGGTTTCCTTCCCTGAGGGCACAGTTTTGATGTTTGTCTCAGTTTATCAAACGATAAAATAACATTTATATATATATATATTAGTTTTTACATAAAACTGGGCCATGTGTACTTTCTATTTCCGGTCTGGATAGGATCAGTTTGCCTAGTGTGGAATAAAACACAGTTTGGATGCAATCATTACTTTACATTGATATTTAGTCCTAAGAGTTCAGAAAACAACTAAGTTGAAACACTGAATTTTCAACTTGTTAAAATCACACAGTGAACAATGCATACTTTCAAGCCCCTTTTTGGGCAGGATCCTTTTACTCTGGTGTACGATACTACACTGATTCGATGCGTTACTCAGCTCAGACTGATTCCAGAAAGTGGACAAATCGAACAAGGTATACTTTCAAGCCCCTGTAGGACAATACAGTGAAGGTCACAGTTTTGATGCGTTCCTTAGTTCAAACATCAATTTAAACTGATACAGAGTTTGATTTGAGATAGTGGGAAAAAAAACTAACAAGGCATACCTTCAAATCTAACAGCAGAAAGATGGGATCTACATTTATTAATGCATACTGAATGCATTGTTTTGAAACTCAACATACTGGGCCATGAATACTTTCTTGTTCAGGTCCAAATGGGATCAGTTTGTCCTGAAACTGGCTGTAAAAGTCACAAATTGAACGATGCATGCTTTCTAGCACAGGTCCGGCTGGAGGAGGTCAGTTTGCCCTAACACTGAACACAAACTGAACTATGTTTACTTTCTAGATTAGGTTCACATAGATCATTAGATCAATTTGGATTATTAAAAAAATAGCAAACTTTTGCTGTTGTTTACTCACAATAGAAATATGCGCACCATTTCCCCTGGTGAAATTTAAAGCAGAACATTTTGGATATTTTATGTAAACTAGTAAAAATGGGCAAAAAGACACAAGTTGAACCATGCATACTTTCTAGTCCAGGTTTAGATGGGATTGTATTGTTGTATGATATAAGAGTACAATGTTGTCATTTGATGCCATGTAACTGAACTGGAGAAAAATGACAAACCAAAGGTCTTATAACTGAACACATTTGACGATGCATACTTTCTATACTAGGTCCTCTCCGTAGTGGCAGCTCCAGAAGGTGCCAACATGCACTCTCTCACAGTCTGGGTGCCGCTTTGGTGTGGATCTGGCATTGTTAGGAGCTGAATGCAGCCTATTAAAACGAGTGGATGGATGCTGGGATGGATGGGAGCGGGGCAGGGATGAACGAGGGAAGAAAAGTGGCACCCTCTCCGCTTTATTTATTCTCCATGCGCACGCTGCCATCCGAGATATTTGTGATGCAAATTCGGCCCAAGAATCCGAGCTATGCCTCGTGGGAAGTTCACTGAATGTGTGTGTGTGTGTGTGTGGGGGCGTTTGTCGATGTTTGCTTCTTTCTTTTCATTTACTCTCCTTCTCATCACCCTTGCCGCTTTAGAAAGAATCCCACCCAGCTCCATATATTTGTGTTTACCTACATGACAGTCCGAGCGAAGCCAAGGTTGGAGCCGTTTCTTTCTTCCCGTGATTGAAGCTGTCTGTTCGCTCCTGCAGCGAGACAAATGTCTGTAGCGTTCCTGCCAGTCAGCTCCACCAGGCTGTGTGTTCACTAAACCGGGCGTGATGCGGCGTACGAACACACGTGTGCACCGCAAGCTGCTTGATTTATAGTTTCTGCTGGATTCTGGCCGGCTGCTGGCTCCCGTTAATCTCAATTTAATCCAAAATAAATATGAAATCGCCCAGTCTATTCCCCATTGGGTACCGGTCGACTTTTCTCAGCCAAACTTTCTCGGTAACTTTCTAAAATGAGGTGTTTTAATCCAGAATTTGTTGTTCCACATGAGCTGTATTCTCATTTAGAGCAGTTATTTAAATATGCTTGCAGTATTTGGACACCATTCATGTTTGTTGAGTTTCATATGTGGATACAAAGATGTCTTAGAGCAAACAGTCTGAACAGATGAACTGATGCTTCCACCATACCTCAGTATTCATGTACTCTAAAATTCAGGCAGATTTTAAAGAGCTGAGATGAACAGCTTTAGGTAAAAATCATTGTTCAAGCTTGAAATCCTGAATCAGAATGATTGAAATAGTAATTTTAGATTTATAGCACCTTACCCAGTTTAGCTGTTAGTCTCTGGCATCAGTTTGAGAAAGGTTTGGCCTCACTCCCCACTTTCAGGTGTGTGATGTTTGAGGAGTTTCCTGCAGGTACAAGTTATTTCAAATCACCCTACAGAACATGTGTCAAACTCGAGGCCTGGGGGCCAAGTCTGGCCCGCCATTGCTTTTTATGTAGCCCTCTAAGACTCCAAATTACATCAATATGTCCCTAATCTTTGTTCCCATGTGGATAAAAGAGGCTATAGTACATCCCAGCTAACTCTAACCTCTTAAAGGCACAGAATATTAGTTAAGGTGTTTAAGCTTCTTAAAAGATTGTAACAACAAAAGTCCTAAAAAACAATGTCGCTCTGGTGTCTGGGTGTAAATGAATCCAATCGGTTTGTTCAGACAATTGTGCTTTCTAGTGTGGGATTATGTGTGTGTGTGCATGGATGACATTTTGAAGACGACGCGTTCTCCTGTTGGAACGGTCGAGAGAGAGACGACGCCCCGACCAATGCTGGTATCAAATTGGTCGGGGTGTGGTTTAGGCTTTGTAGAAAGGAAATGAGAATTTATTACAAGCTAATTAAGCACTTTTTTTTGATACCATCAGTCTGGACTGTGAGGCCTTTATTTGACAGCATGAGAGATGTGGTCGGGGGGCCCGGGGGGGGGATGCTGGGCATGGGAATTCAATCTCGCTTTAAATTAGTCAACACTGCTATCGTAAGTTGATATCTGCCAGGCTCGACTCCTGCCAGGCTTTTGCTGCGAGCTGACGGAGATTTCTGCCGTTCCTGTGCATTAGTCAGTGTCCTCGGGTGAAAGAGACATAGTGGGAACAGGACTTGGCAGTTTGCACAAAAGAATAATAATTGCAGTTCAGAGAGGGTGACATTCAGGTGTTATTTGCTTCCTCTGTCGAAGCCGGACGATCGCAGTGGTCTACGAGGGAAGCCTTTATAGATGACTGCGCGGCGCGTGGGGGGTGATGGAACGCTTTTCCAAGGCCAGAGACAGCAGTACACAACCTCTCATGGTACCCGCCGTCTGAATCAGCGCTCAGATTATTATCTTGACGGCCCCAACAAAGATGATGCTGTTCTCCCTCACGAGAAAAGTGATGTCTTCTTTGTCTCTTCTCTGCTTCCCACCCGCCCCTTTTCTCTTCTCAGGCATTCGATCTGTCGACGTCACAAGCCTGTTTGCTTGACATTTAGTTTGCGACCCCGGCTGTACAGAAGGGCTTCTGTTCTTTGAGTTTGTGCGCCGCCAAATATTTACATGTGTAATCACAACTGCACAGCGTGGGAAGGAAAACACACAAGACTTGGGTGCAAAATAGCGGCTTTATTGGTTATCCTTCGAGCTCCTTAATGCCTCGCCGTGCTGGCTCCGCGCTTGTGTGCTTGGCAGCACAGACTTTTGAACGCCCAATGGCTTTGCCTGCTAATGATGAGCGGGGTTTGGCTTTGGTTGAGCCGAGGCATGCGGCGCCAACTCCTGGTGGGAGTTAGATTGGCCGGTGGAAGACTGGACGCCTGGCACAAATGTCTCTTTTTTTTTTTTTCTTTTTTTTTTTCTCAAGAGGACTGAGATCTCACTCCTAAACAAAAGACAGCGCCACCAAATTCTACAGAAAAAAAAAATCACTGCTCCCATGTCTTGCTTAAGGTGACTCTTTTAATGCCTCTAATCCACACAGGCAGTGATGTGTTTAAAGCTTTCCTTTTTAATGGTTAGTCCCATTCTTTTGGAAATTGCGACATGTTTATAAAACCAATTTGTTAATTTTTTGGCCTATAAAGGTGAAACAGTGAAATCTACTAGATGATAAAAATTACAGGCAATCATAATTATAGATTTCGCCCTGAGGGCCGACATGGATTAGTTAATGGATCTGTATCCTGGTACATACTGCTGTTATGAGTGCATTTACAAGCATAAAATTACTTGTGTTGTCTCTCAAAAGTAATATTAAATGCTCCAGTGAATAATAGGAAGCATGATACAATTTAAATTCTTAAAAGATAAGAATTTGGTTTTGAACTTTTTTATTAAAACAATTTATCTTCATAAGGTCATATGAGCCCTGTGAAGCTGTACAATGGACATGCAAAAGAGCATATTCTGCATTTATTTATGATGTATTTAAAAATCTCCCAGAATTCCAGGATTCTATCTAATTTTTCTTTTCTTTTATCTATAGGTACTTTATAAATGCATATTTTTGTATGTTGTTTTAAGAGATTTTTACATTCAATGTAGTATATTTTGTTAGTGTGCTACTGTGAATTTCTCCACTGTGGGATTAAGAATTATTCTATTCTATTCTATTAGCCTGCTCATCTTACATTAGAGTCAACTGTAGCTGATATGAAACACATCAAAGTTTGGTCCAGTCACTGTTCCCTTTAGGGGTATTAAAAAATCAATTTTCTGTGCCATTTTTCTAGAGTTCCTTTTAAAAACGGCATAATTTCTAAAAATGTCTTCATCTATAGGACGAAGGTTGGATCAAAATGTCTTCGGAGGTTTCCAGGACATATCTTTTGTTTCAGAACTTTAGTTTACTGAAGGAACTTTATTTCCCTTTCTGGAATATTTTACCTTGCATCTCCGTCTCAGAAGACGATGTGTAGATGAATGCACAAACAATAAGCTAAACATGATTGTTTAAATGCTTGCGTGTTGCCAGTAGGATCCCATGCATGTAAGTTGCACATCTCCTTGTACAGATGTCCTTCTGTCATTGAAGGAACAACTGTGTGACTTTCTGTAGTTAAGGCCTGAACTATGTAGGTAAACCAGCTAAATGCATTCAGTTCTCAGCAATGAACCTGAAAGTATGAAGACTGTGATGACTTATGTCTATAAGAGGCGCTAGGCTATGACTTCAAGCATTCAAAGACTTTAACAGATCTTATATAATCTGGTAAATGTTGAACCTGGCAGAGCTGACATACGGTTTGTACTATATGTAACTCAACACAACAAGATGTAGTGTCTTTATTGTAAAAGTGAGGTAAGAATACCTTTTACATGTTTAATAGTCAGGCCTCAGGAAGAAGCTTGCATCATTATGATTGGGCCTTAAAGTCCCAATAAAGAAAAATGCTTGCATTTAACATTCCAGGCCCTAAAGAGAGAATGAAAGCGAGTAAACACACACAGACCGTGATCAAGGTACGGCGCACAGGAGAGAAAAGAAAGAGGAAGCTTTTCTTTTTTCTCTGTCTCCCAGGCCTCTTGAAGGTTTGTTCGGCCCGCCACTTGTAATTCCACTCAGAGACAAATGTCTCCATCCTGCGCTTTAGGGGCTTCCTACACACAAGCCCGCATATACACACACACAGTGGAGGGCTTTGGAAACACACACACACACAAATCCTGTGTGGCAGCGCAGGTTAGCTTCCAGCACGTCAGATTTCTCCTTTCATTTAAAGCCCATCATCAACTTTCCTTCACTTGTCATCTCCTTTTCACTTTGCTATTAGCAGATCTTTCTCTCTCACACAGCCGGCCTCCTCCCTCCTGTCCTCAACCATTAACGTCTCCCACTATTTGTTTTATTTGCTAGCTCCGTTTCATCCGCCTTTTACCGCGTTACTTTCCTCGTTAGTCGCTTTTTTTCCCTCCCTGTGTCCCTTTCCTCTCTTGCTTCCTCTTCATCCCACTCACAAACACACAGTCTTTCTGTCTTTCATTAGCTGTGTGCGCTTGCGAGGCCGTCGCAGCACACACGGACAGAATAGGAAAACAGACCTTTTAATCACGACATCCAATTTGTTTCACGGACAACATGCTGTCAGCAGCACCGTCATACACTGTTCAACTAGTATTTACGTGTAAACATGTGTAGACGTGCTTGTTAGCTCCAGGGAGTTGTAAAAATACTGATTTTTCTTTTTAGCTAGCTGCTAACTTACTGACAGCTAGCTGCTAGCTTGTTAAATGAGTGTTTCGTTGTGAAGCAGCCAGGAATAGTCTGTAAATTCTTGAGGAAATTCGATGGTGCTGTCCTTTTGCGTATTGTTGAGTAGCATTTTGCTAATAGCGATTGAACTTTTTTTTTATTTTTAAAGAAATCCAGAGGATATCTATATTTAAAAACTAAAAGTAGACTTTGACTTTGGAGATTATTTGAGAGCTGAAGTCTGACGGTGTGTCCAAATCTGTTGACCGCTGAGACTGGAAGTCAGCTGTTGCGAAATTGAACGGTCCAGCCTTCAGATATATTCCTGCTTTTACCTTGGAGTATATCCCGTTACCTAGCAACCACTGCTAAAAACAAGTTGGTGAAAATAGAGCTTGAAATTTTGGTGAATTTTTTGTATTTACTTGTACTTATTTAATCCTTTTTGCTAACTATTGAATTGTTTAAATAAAAAAGTTTTTTATAATGAACAGAAAAACCTAACCACACATCCGCGTCAAGGATTTAATTTTTGTACCGTTTTACTATATTCCTATTTAAAACTGTACTCCTCTCCTGCTCCATTTCTCTCATCGTCCGCCATTGTGATAGGAAAAAAATCTCATGCAGTGAATCTTGGGATACGTTGGGCTGCGAAGCATACACCAGACCTGTCCTTTATGTCCTTCATAAAAGAAGGCAGCATTTGGAGGATTCCTCGAATTTGGTGATTGTTGTGATGGAATTGGCCCTTAAATGGAATGTTAACGCACCGTAAGCGCAAAAAGTGTTTTGTCCCTGGTTGCTATGGTGATTTCAGCCTGCGCTATGGAGCAGAGGGAAGGGTAGCGCACATCTCGCATTCAATCAGACAGAAAGTGAGGTGCTTATCACCACAAATGGTCTCTCATTGAAACGTATTAAAACTTTTTTTTTTCGGAGTTGTGAACGGCTACAGGATGGGTCCACTTCTTCTGACTTTCATGCAAAGTATGTTTCGAATTAAAAACGCTGACGAGAATCAGTGGGTACATTCTGGCACTCTGTGTAAAATGAAATCGCTCCCCTAATCCATCTGATTTCCAAAAAACTTTCTCTGACTAAGTAGTGCATTCATAAAAAAAATTCTAAGAGATATTAAAAAGCCAATGGACAGACAACTTCTCTAGAATCAGTTGAATTGTGTGTATTGTGAATGTATGATGCCTGAGCACAGTGGCAAAGTAAGGCAATCTTTATTATTTTATATACCTAAATAAAGTTATATTGCCATGGTAACTGAAAACATCACCAGATGTAATGGCACACATTTCAGTTCCGAAGCTTCTTGTTTTTTATATACATAGATTGAGTGGGTGCACTCGTCTGTCCAGGTTGTGTTGAAGCATCACATTGCTCTCTGTGCATTTCCATAGAAGGCATCACTGGAATAATAATGTATATAGTTTTTGCAAATAACAGCAGTTTACGGTTTTTCTGTTGGTGTTGTGTGTTTGCATCAACAGGCGATTTATGTCTAGACAAGGGAAATCTAGTGCATGAGACGCACATACATGCATGCATGTATATTTGTGCTAATGTGCAGAGGAGTTGGATTGGGTTTTGACGCTTTAGCGGTGCTGTGCTCGGGCACGGGGCCAACGCAGGAAGTGGAGCACCGCTCAGCCGCCTTTGATTGGCAGCACTCCTTTGGTGAAGCAGGATGAAGCGCGATCGACTCCGTCTTTCACAGTCTGGGCTCTTTCTTTTAGTTCCTGTGCCCTCTTTAACTTTCTTTTGCTCTGGCTGTCTGCTCAGGCTTTTAGCTTCGCACAATAGAGGGCATTAAATTCCCAGTAAATTGTCTTTTTTTTTCTTTTTCTTCCTCTCTCCGCTTTCATTAAAAGCGTGTTTTAATGAAAGCCGATGAAGAAGAAAAATCAGACACATTACAGACTTCATTTTATAAAGATGGGGTTGTTTTTGACTAGCAAACTTCGCTCTTGTGGGCATCAGTCACTAGTTTAGTCCTATGCGTGTTACAGTGATTGTGTATGTGTAGCCAACCCCGCTGGTGCATTGTCTGCCAGCTAATCCCTGGTAAGACATTCATGGCAGCTAATCTGTTTAATTACACTACAAATTAAGGATATTTACTGTTCCAAGACTTTTATGCGACACCCGCCTTAATCAGGGCCCTAATCTCTCTGGCACAGTCGGAGTGTGTATTACTTTGGGTGCACGCGTGACTGTCTGCGTTCTGATTGATATTCTGCATGCTTGCTGTTTATCAGCCTGTTTCTGCCAGCGTCTGTCTCTATCGCTGCGCTTTAATTCTCTCCTGGTTGTTTGCCCACAATGAAAGAGAAAAGAAAACAAGAGATTATTGTATTTTTCCGGCTGTCGTCGAAGGCTGAGAGAGGCATCACTTAGGAGGATTAAGATCTAATATCAGTGAAACGTGGACATCGGCTCAAATGGCGCCTCGTCTTCTACTCGTGTTCTGTGAAATCTGCTGGATTAAAGGTGGTCTGAAAACATGGAAACATGCTGCATTCTTTGGGGGGGGGGGGGGGGGGGGGGGGGGAAGTGCTGCAGAGTTAGTGATTCTGTAAGAGAGTTATTAGGATCTGACCATATTTGTCTTATGTTTTAGCTCTTTGTTTAGATTATAATAAATAGTTGTTTCTTTTATGTTAGAATCAGGTAATTGATTTTAAAAAAAAGTCCAACTGGAAGGAATGTAGTGACATAAAATCAATTTTATTGTATCCAAGCATTGTAAAATGTGTTACGCTTGTTATGGCTGCAGCCTCCCCTTGTGGTGACGAATGGATATAGCACCCTAACACAATGAAATAAAAAGCAATAAAAATTCTATCTTTTAAAGAAGTATATTCCAATAAAATATCATCACTGTTTTTGCCAAGGAGGAAAGGCATGGATGTAGGAACGAGGGTTAGCAGTACAACCTGGCTAGCCTAGACTAGCGTCCTTAACCATTGGAAAACAAGGCTAACAGGTGTTTTTTTATTATTTAGCTTTTTTGTGGTAACAATAAATAAAGTTTTCATAAACTGTCATAAAAAAATCTGTAACCTGCATAATAATTCAATAGTTTTAGTTAGTCTGTATATTACTATTCTTACATCTAATGTAGTTGTAATGCCGAAAATTATTAAAAATGTTCCCTTTTTGCGTTTTTGTGAATAGAATGAAGATTTAGTTGCTGTGTTTTAAAGCTGCAGTATATAACTTTTCTAATATATATATATTTCATATTTGTGATGATAATCTGTGGGCAAAAAAAATGTAGCTCCTTTGCCTTCTTCCAGTGCTAACTACAAACAACCAATCAGAACCAGGAGGCGGGTCTTAGCCCCGTCAATAACAATCTCATCCTGCTCGCCCTTTTAAAGCTGCAGCTTTCAACTGTCAACAGATCCTGTAGTTAGCATAGCCACTGATGTTGTCACATAAACAATTTTTATCCAAGTTGTTTCTCCACCATTAGCACATTTAGCAGTGAGTATATGAAGTTGATTTACAGCGCTAAGACCCTCCTCCTGGTTCTGATTGGTTGTTTTTGGTCAGAGCTACTATTGTCTTCAGATAGCAATAGTAGCTCAAGGATGAGGTAGAGGAGATTGATCTTTTCACAGATTATCTGTCTCGTGGCATACTGTCTTCAACTTAAAATCACTCTCCTTTATATACAGGACTCATATAATCATTTGTAATAACTAGAACAAGCAGCGAGGTTCAGTAACAAGACGGACTCTGACTGTGTCAGTGATGAGAAATATCGTAGCGTTTTAATTCCATGAGATCCTGTACTGCAGAATATCTACTCTTTTGTACATTGTCCTTGCCAAAAGCTCCTAAAGGAATGACTTAAACATAACAGGTGAACTATTGATGGTGCAACATTGACATAGGTTTTAGACCTGGCAACAGAGAGATGTCAGTAAATGGCAAAAGCTACAAAACTGTATTTAAAATGTGCTACTTTTCAAAGACTGAATGATACCACGCACTCTTGCAAGGTTGACCTGACCTTTGAAGAACAGGCCTACAGTTTCACATCTACAGAAAAGGCTTTTTTTCTGAAATATTTCCCAAACAACCAGTTGGCGGAACATGCATGGAGTTGCTCGACCTTTGTTTTGTTCGACAAGGTTTTATTGGATTTATGTCCGACTAGATATGAGTATATTGCAAATTATTTGTAGCCATTTCCCGATGGAGAAAGATAAATACGCATTCTTTAGTAAACAGCATGTTCTCTTGTTTTTCATATTTTGAAGAGCTTATTGTCACATGACATTTATATGAAATAAAAACAGGAAGTCAGGGATTACTAATTAAATGTTTTATGGAGACTCTGAGCTCAACATTTTGCTCACCGTGTTTCCAACATACCCCAGGTGCAGGCAGTGTGTAAGAGTATTTGTGCTCCTCGTTTTTCAAAATAAAATTATTCTTGTCGTGTATGACAGAGAAATTACAAAATTGAAAATAAAATGTATTTTTCGTTCTGTGGTCCGTTGTCTGTCTCCGTGGCTGCATGTTTTGGTAAAGATAGAGCATTATCACAGCAAACGCTCAGTAACTGCTCTGTTGAACATTTTTAATCTACCGTTTTAAACTCTGTCAGCTGTAATTTCCAAGCAACACATGACAGGTGTATGTGTTAGCATTAGAATTTATGTACATGGAGTTAGAGGTTGTCTGTACCTGTTCAGATGGGGCACACTGTCCTTTTTTTTTTCACCCCCCAACAGCCCCTCCTGAGACGGTGGCGTGTAATAAATGAGTGGGCGCGATAAAGTGGCAGCCATGACAGGCGACCAGGGAGGGTGGGAATAGAGCGAGTAGATGTGGGGAGAGAAAATGTGGAGGGGGTTAAGTGTGTGTGCGTTCATGCGGGCGTGCGCGCGTGCGTGTGTGTGTGCTGGGGAGCAAAGGGGAGACAAAGCGAGACAAAGCGGAGGTAAAAGAGATGGAAAGTCTCTGAGGATAGATAAGGAGCGAGCATGAGAGGATGAGGGGGAGACAATGGAAGGTGAGAAGAGGGCGACGGTGAGGGATTGTTGCTCGGAACAATACCTCGGCCAGAGGTGGAGACTCTTTCTCTGTTACTGCCTGTTCTTTTTATCCTCATTACCCCCTCACCGACCCTCTTCAGGCTTTTCCCCTGTCTTGTCTGAAGTCACCTTGCAGCCCGGCAGAAATATGGCCGCACCTTCGGCAGGTTTAAAGGTACATAAAACTCGCGAAGGTGAGGGCCCTCGCTTCCTTCACCACCGGCAACCATGAAAAGAGCACATTAACAAGAATCTGTACATGTCTGTGCTTCATAAAGTTGTCTTCAGCTGAAAAGTTTCTCGTGTGCTTCTGGGCGGCGGTGAGAGAGCCATTGCTTTGGGCAAGGTGAGCGCGAGCCTGTGGCCGGCTGCCTCCGAGACGTCTGACAAAGACAGAGAGAAAAGGCAAAGAGGGGTGGTCTAATTTCAGCCAAGGGAGGCCTGGATCAAGTCTGTGTGCGGTTACAGTATGTGTCAGTGTGTGCGTGTCCGGCAAAGGTTAAGGTGGAGTGAGTAAGATAGTGTGTTGTCTCTGAGGAGTACAGCTATCACCACCGCTGAACGCTCCAATTAATCAACCCGGGCTACGTGTGTGTGCGTAGATTTTGAGTGTGTCTGTTAGGATTCTGGTGTGTGTGTGTGTGGAGGGGGGGTGTACCACATTCAGGATGTGTTGCACACATAAACAGCCTAGTTCTGGTGTGTCTCCATGGATAATGCTAATGGGGTCACTTGTTTGCTGTTGTTGAAGCGCAGATGAAGATCTAACAGAAGTTCTTTGTGGGGCTTTTTTGTTGCATTTTCAACGAGATTTTGTATAACTAATTCAAGACAAAAGATTTGACACCATGTCTCCCCTCAGGGGACACTTAAAAGAGAGTTGGTCTCTGCAATTTTCTCTCTTTTAAAATTACAATCTAAATGGAAGACTATATGGGTTCTGTGGATATGCATGAAGTTGTTTTATATTTATAAATACTAATAAAGTGTATTTGATTTGATCATCATTGGTGTTACCAGCTCTGGTTGCTCATCCAAAGCATTCAGGATTGTTTCAGTGGCATCAGAGACCATAGAGAAGCAATGCCTGGTGCTCATCAATCTGGTAACACCTAGAAGGCAACTTCCAAACTATCTTAAACCCAAACCTGTACAGACTGTGTTAGCAAGGGGGAAACACTTAACTTCTCGTTCACAAGGCAAGATTTTTATTCTGATTTTAACCCTTATTTTCCTATTAAAAGATATTCCTGCAGTGTGGTCAGAGTGATTCTTTGGGATGTTATGTGAGCACAAACCAGAACACAGCTTTGCGTTCTTTGTATTGTTTTTTTTCTCTTTTAAATGAAGTCCACAAACTATCGCTATTGCTTCTTCCCTCTTCCCTGTCGGCGATGTTTACGTACTGCGAACTCACGTTTGGAGGTTTTTTGGTTGTCTTTGAGAGCTTATCCGATCGGCCCAATTAAGGTCAGTCAAGATCCTATTGGGGTGCCGAGAAGATAAATATGGGAACCAGAAACCGGGGGCAGTTCCAGTCCTTGAGTCTTACTGCCCAGAATGTATTAGATATTGTATTTCATGAATCCACCTGATTTGAAGGAATTGCTCGTTAGTGTCATCCTGCATGGGGGAAATCTAAAAACGCCTTCATACTAAAGGCTTTCTACAAACTTCGTGCTAAACCTCATATTGCCTACATGGAGCTCTAATGCAGGTCTATTAATTAAGAGGTAAAATACCATTTTTAGGATGTAATGTACATTTTTATGTATTTGTTGGGAATATGAGCAGAACAAAGACTTTAGTGTAGTTTATCATATCTCATGTTGTGAAGCAGATGAGTAGAGAGCTGGTAGGTGGAGGACCCACACTGACTACCAGCTATTAAGTTAGGTCATTAAATAACTGTGTATTTGTATCTGTAGATGTTGTTTGTGTGTTTGTTGCATGAATATCTGAAACATATTCCATCGGTGCAAACAAATAAATGCATAATACTTTAGAGAAATAGGAGTAAGATGTAGATTAAAGTAGTGTTCATGTGCACGGAATTTAAACACTCCATGCATTTGAATAGAGATGCCGTTATCTCGTAGGTTCATTCAAAGTCCATTAAATTCCACAGCGACTGCATGTATTCATGTGTTTTCCGGCAGATAAGCACTGTGAGAAAATGAAAAGACAGAGAGACATTTTACCAAAAAACAAAATAAATAAAAAAAAAAAAAAACCTGAGATAAACATGAGGGCAGAGAGAGTCGAGACGCATGTGGTTTCATCGTCGGACGGCTCAGGCAACGCCTCGATACTGTCACGCTGCTGCCCTCGGTGAGCCCCCGTTCCGCTTGAAAATGAAATTCTCGAAAAGCTTTCACTCTCTTGAAATCTTGTTTCCAATGTGGGGCGGAGGGGGCAAAAGGGGCAAACAAAGAACTTCTACAGGAGAATACAAAACAAGAAAAAGAAAATAAGACCTGGTTTTATAGGAGCCATTTGAGTTAGTTACTTATCACTTTTAAATAGGTGGGAACTAGTTTAAGCTAGTTTGATCTGGTACTCACTGGTGTAATCTGGTCAATTTGGTACCAAAATTCCTACAAAATGTTGGTTTTCAAATACATTTTTGATGAGTTGACAATATGTTTGCAAACTTATATCTTGTAGTGTTTCAAAATAAAATACTTTTAGAATCGATATAAAATGTTTCATTATGGCTAATCATTTTTAAGCCTTAGTTTTCCTCTTTCGTTTTAGCTCTTCAATCCAGAATTAACAACTTGGCCAGGTCACAATTATAAAATTGACATTGAATTCTGCTGTTTATCCTTTCTCACTGAGGGAAATATGAACACTGGAGCAGTGGTTTGGCCTCTCTTTGACATAGTACCAACATTATAGCCTCTCATTTAAATGGTAGCAAAGTTTTGGCCTCTCGTTGACACGGTAACAGTGTTTTGGTCCGACGGAAACTCAACGGTTTCATGACAGGCTCCGGAGTGCAAATTTTTAGAAACAAAATGCAAATCATTGGCCGTCTGAATGCAAACCAAAAACATTTGGAAGAAGTGGCTTCACAGCATCTCGCACAGTTTTCTCCCGCTTACAGCACAACAGTATCAACGGCCGACCTTCGTATTCTCTCTGTGTTGCTGAACTTCTTCATACTATTTGCCGCATTAAAGGAAAATCTGCTCGTTGTGGAACGTACATGCCGCCATAGATGACAAGCGCCAGGTCATATGCACGCCTCTGTAAAAGCAAAGGGTTGTGAAAGAGACATTTCTGGTCCTTTTGAGCGCCTCCTATAGGCCTGGCATGTGTACTACATTACTTTCAGTGCTATTTGCGTCTTTGTCTGCATCCAGAATGTTTTTATTCTTTCAGATACGCAACAGAAAGCGTTTTTGGAAACATTGTGAGAATGAAGAAATGGAAAGTCCTGGGTCTAGTCAAAGCCCAGATTTGAGCAAACTGAGATATAGGCTGTGGAGGAAAAAAAAAACTGTTTTGTTTATCTTTTATTTAATGGGTAAAGCAATGTTTATTTGTGGTGTTTATTTGCAATTAAATTTCTTTTCTTGAGATTTAAAAAAAACAAGATACTCTTTATCAGGTGTCCTAATTTTGCTCAGGACTGTAAGCACCTCCATACGAGGAAGTAATAGATTGCCAATACAGTCATTTTCCATGCCAGAAGCGTCAGAAATTTGCTGCAATCTTGCACAATTCTTATATATTAAAAGCACATTACTCATTTCAGACATTTTTGCTGTCCATCATAGTTCCCAGAGCAAAACCGGCGAGTGATTTCTATCACAGCTGCCCTCAGACTAAATGTCAGAGATTGAAAAGAGCTCACCAGCAAAGACTTGGTGCGAGAAAATTTTTTTTTTTTTCTCTTCTTCTCAGCGAAACGCAGAGATAAGACGGCAAGAAAGAGGGTTGTTATGGAGAAAGTGCCAGACAGAATATTTACACATATCCAGGCACAGACGGCGTCAGGCTAAAGAGCAGAGAAACATAAAGTACAGGACGGGGGAGGACATGTCGTTTGTTCTACATATGAACTCGTTTCATTTCCCTCTTCATAGCCGATTCTCATTTCCTCTCCGAGGTGTGATATCTACCTGCAGGAAGGATGTGTGACACACGTAGGTAAGAGACGAGATTAACAAGAAGGTCGAGCTGCATGAATAAAACACACGACATCCAACCCGACGGCGTCTTCTTCCAGAGAATTACCAGCAAAAAAGACAAGAGGGCAGAAGAGGAAAGAAAGAAAAAAGTCAAAAAAAATAAATAAAAAGGCGGAGGTGAGAGGAAGGGAAACAGTTGCAGCCCTCTGGGCTTCGCACACAGAGACGAGGCAGTGCAGCTATTTGCCTTTTATTTCTTCTCACCATCTGCCCCTCAGATTCACTCGTTTACTTAATTAGAGCGCAGCGTTTCAGGGCCGACGCTCTCAAACCGCGCTGGCCGTGTGGCTGTGTGTGACCTGTCTTTATTAGCAGTTGTGCAGGCACTTCAGGCGTTCCTGAACACAGCGGCACGCGTGCACGAGCACACGCGCGCGCGTGTGTGTGTTCTGGAGGGCTGACCCGAGGCAGGTCTCGCTCATTACAGAACGAGCGGGTGATTGTAGGCGAATCCTCCCAAAACAAAATCTGGTAATGTGAGATGTAAATATGAGCGGTGACCTGTGCTTCAGCTCAGATGTTTTGCTCGACACGCTCCACTGACTCCAGGAGAGTTTAAGCCTCTGTTAAGCTTTTGTTATTAATTATCCTGAGCCGCTCTAATTCCACCGTGTCACTGATTAAAGGAAGGTAATAGACCTTTTTTTCATGATAAGCTAAAACCTGTTGTAAATTTTAAACTAAAAAGTAATAAAATAATAGCAGTGTGTGTAAAGTTCAAAATTCTTGATAATGTATTGGCTTTTATATGCTTACATGCAAATGTATTGGGAACAAGTCATATTTATATTTAACTATAAGTATGATTTAAGGAATGTTTCGCTGTTATTATTTTTTTCCTAAATCCCCAATACTTAAAGATTTAACTTTCCTGGGAATCATTGAACTTGGATTTAATTGTACAACCAGTGTTTCTTAGAACACCTTTCACATCTTGGTTCCTTAATAACCATAAACTTCCCACTTTGTCATTTCGTGACAATAAGGTCGACCAATTGAGATCACAGACTGTGTGTGCTTTCAAAGCATGCTGTCGAGACTGCAGAACCAACGGGGCGTGGCCTACAACTCAGAAATAATAGCAGTGCGTGTAAACAGGTGCACCTGATTCCCCTAGCACTGATCATTGGCTAAATCCTTGCTATCACTCAATCTGTTCAAATGGTACTTTTCATTTTTTATGCCCAAATCTTTATGGTTTTAGTTTTTATTTTAAGGCTGTTGAGATAATTTTACCTTGACTTTGTTTGGCTAAATTAGCTTTGAAGAAGTCCAGAGGATTTTTAAATTCCCTGAATGGCAGAATTTTAGGTTCCTGGTAGAAAGAAATTACTGTTTACACATGACAGACACATGCTAAGAAATGTATTGGTATGACTTGTAGCTAGCTAGCAAAAACTGAAATCAACATCACAGCACAGCGCTAAGATCAGTAGGAATAAAATGGGATTCTTCTTAAAATTTTTGTGGGATGCTTTGTAAATTTTTCAAATGTTTGGAAATGCTTGTTTTTACACTACCTCATCTTTTGCTAATAGGACATCACTTATTCCCCATAACATTTCATTAGGTTGCAACAAACAGAGAGAGGGATCTTTGATCATCTGTACTTTTCACAATCTCCCCTGATCATTTAAAGTACAAACTCTTGTCAAATTCTTCTTTTAGGGTTCCCAACTGATTTCTGTGGGTTTAGATTTGGCAAGCGAGATGCCAATTGAACTAGGCTGATTGGTTATCTGCTCTTGGATCACTAGCCTCTTGAAAAATTCAGGCAGAGCCAATTTTCTATTTTCTTACAGATTTTTATTCAGCATATCCTGGTACGTTAAAAGGAGCTCTTGGTGCCATGTACTTTGAATAGGTTTACCAGCCATTTGAAAGTGAAACTAGCCCACATCATCATACATCCTCCACCAAGCTTTTCAATGTACTCACAGACTTTGTGACCCCAAGATGCCACTGCCTACCTTAGTCAAAAATTCCTTCACTCACATCTATGTATGGGTGCCAATAAGGGGTTGAAGTCAAATTACACCTTTTTGAGATGTCACCTTTGTTTCATTGTGCAGTCACAATATTTTCAAGACCAAGTTACTGCTGTGCTACCACTAGAGGCAACAGCCTTTATGTGTTGTACAGTGTTTGTTGCCAATCCAAGGCTCCAGGCCATATGTCTACTTGGCCCTGCAACTACCTCCTGTGCCAGCACAAAGGAGTAGTAGAAATACTATTTCCACTCCTCCTCTGAACATAATTTCCTACAAAACACTGAAACACAATGAAAGAAAAGCCGCATTTAACAGGCTGCTTTAAAGAGGCTTTAGCTTGGAGGGGAAACCTTTTTATCGTCTCTTACTGTGTTAATAGAGCTATTTGGAGCGCGAGACGCCATTAGTTAGCAATTTTCCTCTTAGAGAATTATAGTGGCTGTGCACTGAAAATCTGAAACACTGAAGTCCATGAACTGAGCTAACAAAACCAGTAACATTACAGCAGAAGGCGTCGAGTCGAGATTTGTTTAGCTGTTGCCTTGCAAACTGATATCTTTGCCTGAGCATTGTTTTAACATTACAAGCCTCTCGCTTTGCAATCTGCAGCTGAGGTTATACAAGACCATCCATCATTCCTGAGCTCGAGGACACTGACGGGTTGATGTGTGTTATTTAATAAAAGGCCAGCGTCTCCTCGATGAAATGGCATTCCAATATATCCAACCCTCGTCTGATTGTTGGGTCTTCACAATGCAACACAATGAGAGCTAATGCAGTAATCAGCAACAAATTTTTGTCATTATGTCTGACCAATTGCTCTGCTTGGGTCAAGTTTTCAATTGGTTGCTGATTGTTGGCTGCAGTAGGGCTTTTGTACTTGAACCGACAATAACCAGCAGATTGAGCGTCAGCCGCCACATTTGAGTGATTTCTTAAGTGTTTTGCAGAAAACACACATAATTAAATGCAGCTGTTAGTTTGCGACCATTATTGGACCATAATCGATGTTTGGCAGTAGCTTTCAAACACTGGGCACCTTTTAGCGGCTATTAAAGGTTCCTAAGTCCTTGTCTTCATTTGATTCATTGGATAATTGAGGCCAAATTTAAGTCTTATGCTGTGGTTCTCAACAGGAGAAGACCTGTACTGCTCCCAATTGAGTTTGTGCCTCAATTGGAAGTACAACTGTTCAAATATCTTGATAGGAGGAAGGTGATAGGAGGAAGATGGAGAGATAGATTGGATCATTGTGGTGAAGAAAGAGCTCAATCAAAAAAAAGCAAAACTCAGTAGTACTTTCAGTAGGTCCAGGATCTGATCAGGACACTTCTGGGGAAAATCTCTTTGGAGGTTTTTTGATCAAGGTCCACAGTGAAGAGAACGGGGGCAAACCCAGAATTTGCTAAAGGAACTGTGTTGCCTTTCAGCTTTGGGTTCTCAGAGAAGGACCTGGAGGATGAGGGGTGCTATTGGTTCTATTCTTGACCCCCGTGACAGTCTCTGATTAATGGAAATCAACTGACGGATTGATGGAATAAAGAAAGTTTGAAGCTTTTTGCCTGTCCAAACTTAGTCAGGATTGTTATGACCAATATGCCCCTTACTACCAATGTAGTAGAAGTAATGGAGACCTAATGTACCAATGGTACTAATGTACTAGCTGCTTCACATTGTCAAGATGTCATTACTTCTTCAACCAAGTACAAACAACATTTGGATCATGGATAGGCTCAGGTCGACTTAGAAAATGACAAATTTTCAACCAACAGGGTGTTGAGAGGTAGAAACAAAGAGGGTAAATAAAGTCAGGAATTCCAAGAGCTGACTAAGTTTGAAACTGTTTTGTGTATTTTTTTTTCTTTCTTTTTGCCGTTTTCACAGCAGAGTGCTTCCAGGCAGAGCACTCTTTGTTGTGTGACATCAAACGTGAGAAAACCGCATTCACACTCCTTCCAACACTTTGTGACGAGTTCAACTCGGCAGCTCCTTTAACCGTGTATGCGTCATTGGAGACCACATCAGCTCTCGCCGAAGACAAACGGGAGGGAAGGGGAGAAAAAAAACCAAAGGAAGCTCGTCTCATTTCTGCCTCACATCTAAACTGTTTCCATTTAAACTTAATGAAGGCCTTTTATCACCTCTGAAAGCAACTTCGGCTTGATATCTTCAATATTCCCCCCGTCCCTCCCACCGATATTGATTCCTCACTGCAGAAACACCTTTGGCTCACGTCAGAGTTTATACGCCTCTGGCATCCTGAAAGTAAATGTACTTAAAAAGTGATGAGTCGAGGCGAGGGAAACACCCGAAAAGCTCTGGAAAGCAGGAGGATGATGCAACGACGCAGCTCTATTGGTGGGAGGGCTGCACTAATCGACTGTCCTGCGGAGGGACACTGCGGGGGGTACCTACTTGTCAAGACTGGTTTGGAGAATCCCACTGAATGCGCAACAATGGGGAAGAAAACCGGAGTATTGTATGCGTGTGAAGCTGAACAAGGCAGTCATCGGCTCTGAAATGGAGTAACTTTCATTTTCTTTTGTACTTGGCCGTTTGAAACACATTGCTTCTTTTTGAGAAGAAATTTCGTAATTAATCACTTTTTCATGTCCCGGGTTCACTCACAGCAAGTGATAGTGAAATTAGTTGTACTGCAATACAATGTTTTATTTGTTCATTTAGATCAAGTTGAGACGGATTCCAAAGCTTGAAGTGAAAAACTTTTCTCTGTTCACTAATATAAATATTATAGTTTTTAAAATTGTTTTCATTATGCTTCCTCAGATGTGTAACCATTTACATCAAGCCATAATACCCAGAAATTCCTGAGTAACTAATTTTACTTTAGTAAGCAGATGCAAGGCAGATGCCTGCTAACTGGCTATGACAAGTGAATGTGTATCGACTGTAAATATTTATCTGAATGTTAGCATTAGTAATTATATTGCTCTAGATATTTATTTAATCTCCAAATGGAGATATATTTGTCTATATGTGGACAAGAATCCAGAAATTGGCCCTTCACAAAGCTGAAGTACTTATGCCAGGCCAGTAGGCGGCGATAATTAACTGTTAAAATTAAATGTTAAAATGTAATGAGGAATGATTTAGCGCAAAGCCAGGGTCATGTATTTTAACGTCTGATGACTTTTTTTCTCAGTTAGTAATTGACTAGTTAGTAGTTTATCTATGTTAGATTAAATGTTGTTGAAGTGTTTAAATAAAAAAACTACTTCTTCATTATTTAATTGTGCTACTTTTTGTGGCTAACCAGGTTAGCCTACTCTGCACAACAGTTAGCTAATCTTACTGATTTTCTGACTGATGTTTGGGAAGGAAAGACTTTCGTCACTCATTTATCGGTACAAAGACAAAAATAATTAAGATGTTATGTAGTATCTAGTTTGATTTACACTTTGGGAAGTCTAAAGACTCTGATGCAGAAGCCAGCTGCAGCTTACATTAGGCGCTAAATTGGTCTTGCCAATAGAAGTTGCACCCCATGGTTTTCATATGAGGTGTCCAACTTACCATCTTATGCTATGTTTGGCTTATATTGAAAGTCAGAATTCAAATCTGGGAATGTCTTCACACTCGAATTGAGCATGTTACCGATATAAGTCAGAAACTGTTATGATGCTGTTATCATACTGTTTTAATAATTATATTATTTGTTAGGTGTTTTTTGTTTGTTCATAAGGTGTACCTGCATACTTTAATATGTTTTAAGCAGGAAATCAAAGGTACATCTGTGATTATGATTTCAATCAATTAGTAACGTAACAGGATTAAACTCTGTATTTCTTCTTACTGCTAAAAAAATTGCCGTAATTTTTCATTGATTCCAATTATCAACGCAGATTAGAATTTTCGCATTCATGTAACACATAAATATTGACAGCAACAGTTACCCAACAAGAACACGATACAGTTTGCTTTAACGTCGACATCAAGAAGATCCAGTCGACGTTAAACCACACACAGAGTTGGCCGAAAAATCCGGAACTTTGCGATAAGTGTTCCCGCTCCTATTCCACTCCTCCGTGGGAATCCTTTTTTAAAATCGTCGAGAGGTGACGACTGCTGCCATCTGTTGTGAATTGCCAAACCTGAATGTGTTGATGCTCAGATGTGTCAGGTAGGGATTGTCCCTTTGTGGGAAAAGGGGAAGAAGCAGCAGAAATCTCTGGCTTGATTGTGTTGTTTGCGCCTTCGGTTAATGATTTTGTATCTGAGATGCACATCGTGTTTGTAGGCAGTAGATCACAGATTAAGTTTACTACACGCACGCTCAAATTAAAACTGATTATCATATTTAAATCTGGGTGTATTAGTTGCACTTTGGAGGAGAATGCAGCTGCATTCATATCGGCACAGCTTCCCAGATGCCTCCAACTACAGCCCTGTTATAAAAATATACTGCCATATAAAATACTTGGTGCACATTTGCCTGTGTGTGCCAGTATAATGAGCATCTGTGCATTTTTTCCCCTCTTTAATGAAATGTTATTACCTTTAACGGTGCACCTGCCCGTTCAGATAAAAAATCAAGATTTGCCTTTTTTTTTTTTTTTTTGAGGGAGCCTTTTGAAATGCCGGCCGGCAATGGGGTTGGTGGGTAGTTAGTGTTAGCACGGAGGACTCACACTCGCATTTGTGCAGCCGAACAGTCTGTTGGGAAAATAGTACTGCTAATTAGTGGAATTAGCCGCAGATCAAAAGGTTCAATTAAAAAGTGGTGTTGCAGCATAGAGGCAGCGGGCCTAATTTGCATCACAACACGTGTTTTGCTGCGGACGGACGGACGGATGGGCGGACAGGGAGACCACACAATATGGCGCGCACATCACGGGAAATGCAATAACAGGCGACTGGGCAGCACGAAATGACCGCATTTCAGTCTACCTCGCAGATGGACTTTTCAGACGTACAAAACACATTCGAAGTGTCTTCAATTTGGTCTCCCAAACAGACTCGGGCGCACGCAGGGACCAAGCGAAATACATGCAAACACATGCGAGGACGCATTGCGAAAACGCGCAGCAGCTAATCAGCGGCATTAATGTGAACACGTGGAGCCGCTGTCCGCATGTGCCGCCTATTGTTAGCCTTTTGAGTTCCAGACTTAATTAAGAGCATAATGAAGTGCGTGCTGTTACCGCTCTGCTCAGTGGGGTGTGCTGTTGTGTGCACACAAGCGTGTTTCCATGCATGTGGATTTCCTCGGAGCTATTAAACAAAGCCTTGATGAATATGGCCAATTCGCAGCACCTCTAATTTAGCGCTTAAATACCACATGTTTGACTCCTAATTAAATACAACCTCAAAACCAGCAGCAAATGTGATTTTCTTGGTTCTGTTGTCTGCCTGCATAAATGCCAAGCCATGAATACAATTTTCTTGCACAGATTTTCTCTTTGACTAAATCTAGATCTGTATTTCTTTGATTTCTCTCTGTGCAGTCTTCAGTCTTTCACTGCGATACCCTCACCACTGCTTTGGACTTTTTGTTGATGTTTGTTACTGTGTGTGCATCTTGAGTTATGTTTTCTCTTCCTTCAAAGGACTTCCAGACTTAGTTGCCTTTTTTTACATAGAAAATAAGTGAAAAAAGCAGTCACAGCCTAAATAAAACCTGTCAAAAATTCTGGAGATCTATCGATCAAAGCCACTTAGAAAGATTGCAAGAAAGCCTTGCAAATTCAATTTGGGTGGTTTAATACTTTGACAAAGAGTGTCATTAATTTTTTTGTTTGTACTGTCTAAGCCTAAGACACATCCTCCAGAAGGCAGCATGTAATGTTTTTATTTGGTTTGACAATGGACTGACATAACCTTGAAGAACAGAAATAATTTCAGAAAAAGCAAAAACATGTACAATTTCTCTTTCGGAGGCAAATGTCACTTTTGAACTGCTGAATGTCTGTCAGTCCTTCTGGCCAAATAAATGCCACCCAACTAAGCAACATGTCAACACGTCACCCAATGTAGCAACCAACACATCAACCAAAACGTGTACCAACCAATCAGCTCATCAATCAACCAACATACTAACCAGTGGACCAACCAATCAGACAATGTATCAGCCAACTACACAATATGTGAACCATCCAGTTAACCAACCAACCAATCAGACAACTGATCAACTAACGTACCAATCGACACATCAACCCACCAGTAAACCAGCCAAACTATGGATCAACCAACAACCCCATTGTTGATTGATCAATGATTGATTGGTACCAATGATTGGTACATTGGTTGGTACATTAGCCAACCAATGTACCAACCAGTCAGACAACCAGACAACACATCGATCACCTAATGTACCAAGTAACACATAAATCACCAACCAGCCACATTAAATATATCAGCCAACACATTGACTAGCTAACCAACCAGCAAACATCAAGTTACTAACCAACAGTAAGAATAAAAGACATTTTTAAACATCCTTTTATAGAGTTCCTGTACAAATCTGGTTTCAACTTTGCTTAAAACGAGATTTCCCTTTTGAATTTAAAGTTTCGACAGCACAATGTTTGTGTTTTTGATTGAGTGTATACATTGCTCTGAAAGCTCCACCAATCGGCATGTATTTCTGTTTACTCAACAGTAAAGGACCACTTGTGCAGACGGCATCATTGCTGGTCCTTCTAAATGTTTTGCATGTGCAGCCTGTGTTGCTTCCCCAGTGAAAGCGGTGTTGTTCGGTTAGTTTTAGGATGTGGTGGGGTGTGTGTGTGTGTGTGTATTCCTGCCTGCTGCAGTGGCACTTTGTGGCTGCATGCTGTGTTAAATGGGAGTGTCCAGGCTGCTCCCAGGCCTCATTCATCAGTTTCACGCTGGAGCAGTTCTGGCTGTGGGGAAATCCGCCTGGGACACACACACACACACACACACCCCACTCACAAAATCAGTTTGGACAAATGTACAATGCCTTAAACAGCCATTACCAGCATAAATAACTGCTTTTACTGATAACACTGATGTGTGGTTAAGTTGCACACGCTGTCTTCAGCCCACATAAGCAGTGTTTGATGCCAACAGTTCCTCTGTGACCTTTTGTCCTCTCCCCGGTGTCCCCGCACCAAATTTATTTTTTTCTTTCCTAACCCCTCTTTGATATTTCACAGCTGAGTCTCTCACGCATGATTTCATCTGCCACTTTGGCTGTTGCTGTTTCACCCATTCACACTGCTTGAACCCAAACTTCCATTGGTTAGCATTGGCAAGCATCCACCAATTCCTTACAGATGTAATAAAAAGTACATTTAAAAAAAACACATGAATATGAAGGTTCGTGTTTCCCAACTCGTACCTTACTTTTGTCTGTGTGCTAAATGCTTTCGAGCACCACTCTGGTTATTTATTTTTCTGTTAAAAGGCTAAATTTTCAAGATCTGCCTGTTTCGCACTTCCAGGGCCGTGTCTTTTAAAAGGTTCTGTGAAGCCACAATTGTTTGGGTGCCATTTGTTGAACTCTTCTATTGAGCCAGCCTGATGTGAGTGCATTTCTTGTAGCGCCTGGCTGCCGTTCCCCGGCGTTCATTGCATTATTTAAATCAAGCACTTTGAGAGGACAATGGATTTTGTCAGGAGCTGCTTTTTAGTTTCCCATCAAGCGCTGAACTGAAACTTCTTGGAAAGAATAAGGCACGCCAAGTGTGTTTTAATGCGACTTCTGACAATTTTTCAACTTTATTTTAACACATTCGAAATGGCTGATTTTTGTGTGGTGGCAAGCTACACAAATACTGTCTGTAAACATCTCAGAAATGTAAAAATAAACAACTAATTTAAGGTTGTTTTAATGCCCTAAATTAGAATAAATAAGCACACGAGGTGGACATTTTTATAATTTAGAGATTTATGGAGTTCATAGTATGTGAAGTCACATTTTGTTTTCATTTTTACCATTTAGCAGTAGAGGACACACTTACAATAATGTGCATTAGCGCATTAAAGCTATTTTTTTCTCAAGCACCAATTTATTTATCAGCTTTCAGTTGAATAAAGCTCAATATCTGTGTCGAAGTTTTGGTTGTGGACTTAAACATTCAGAGTTATACGTTTACATTTTAAAATAAGTAAAGAGTGTTTACACAGCAACTCTGTTTTGTGTCTTATTTTCCCCAATGACTTCATTTAAAATAAGAAACATACAGGAGTAAAAATAAAACATTCACAGTAGAGAAGAAGATCTGAACATAAATACAACATCTGAGAGTCTTTTAGAACGTGTAAGTTCTGTAAAAATTAAATTGGTGTTTGTTTTCCAAAAGCAGGTATCATTTTAAGTGAAGTTGGCATGTTAGCATTTGCTTCTGCTAACTACTGTGTTGGGATAGCCTAATGCTTTTACATTAGTGGAACTAATGTCTATGATTAGCACTTCAGGGTTAGCACAGCTACATTTTTTCTTAGCCGTGTTCCCACTGACATTAATAGTCAGGATTCGTAGGCCCATTCTACCATCTCAGTGAACTTGACACTATTTGCTTCTAACTTTCTCACATTGCTTTACTTTTCAAGACTCAACTCAGTCTCTTCTGTTCCCCTTTAAGAAAGAAAAGTGTAGAATTCACTATATCCATCCACCCTATACTGTGTACGTTTCCCCTCATTGCCCTCATCCTGATATTCACTCTCATCCTCATCAGTTGAGCTCTGCAGCTCGTCATCTTCATCACTGCCTTCAACACCTCGATAGGATTTCTACCCTCTTTTGTTTAAATTATAATAAGGCATATCAGCTAGGATATTTGCTTAGCATTTAGATACATTGTCTGATCATTTCACAGCTGTGTAGCAAATATGTGTGTCATACAGTACAGACCAAAAGTTTAATTCAATGAGTTTCCTTTATTTTCATGACTATTGACATTGTAGATTCACACTGAAGGCATCAAAACTATGAATAACACATGTGGAAATATGCACTAAACAAAAAAGTGTAAAACAACTGAAAATAGCCCTTATATTCTAGTTTTTCAATTTGCTCAATCAGAACATTTTTTTTATATTTCCCAGACAAATGACTGTTTTTAGACTGATTGACTAAGCTGGAGATCAAATTAAGTCTGCTTTACCATCAGATGTATAGAAAGATGTATAATATTTCCTGTTAGGTAATGGAGGTAGACCAGTACATTTGGGGAATAAAATAGAGCAAAGAAAAACATGTAAAGAAAAAAATGTTGATTTTTGAACCTGGTCTATCTCAGATTTTGTGACGTAGGCCAAAAAATCTGGTCTACTGGTTGCTGACAATGATGAGCAGCAACGAGAATACAGCGAGTGCCATATTGAAATTTTATTGGGCTTTTTTGGGAAGGTAATTTGAAACCGTACTGCAACAAGCTGCTTCAAATTCACTTGTACAACTGGGTTCACAGTCACAGCTTGTTATCCCATTGCAGAAATAATTTATAGTGGTGGTTCCTTTAGAGAACCATTAAAGAATTAGCTTTGCAACACACTTTTTGTTTTCCCCATGAAGTAAATCAACATGTACAGTAGTTTTCTGGTTAATTTACTGAATTTCTTTCCTCTTAGTTTGCACAGTCTTTGAGCTCTGTTTCAGTGAAAATATCTGCCTTTGTAGTCTGAAATGACTATTCCTCATGATAAGCAAAGAGGAAAAATAAAGCAAATATTAAGCAGGAGCTTGTTAGAGCTGCAAAGGGAAACGGGGAAAATCTGCCGGAGGGTTTTCCCCAGATAAAATTTAGTTGGTACTTGAGCTTGTTTTACTGTCCAAACAAGTCTGGAGCTTTCCGAGTGGATTGGAAATTGGAATATTACCTTGATGCACAAACGCCAAAGTGTTTGACTAGACAGAAGAGAGCTGAAAAAGCTTCTTTTACTCTTCAGGCTGTTCAGCTTGATGGAAAAGGTTGCATTTTTATCCTGATCTCTGTGTTATTTGTGTTATTTCGCACAAACCCACAGTAAATTCTTCTTCCAATGAGGTTAACTCGACCCTTGCAGGTTACCTCCTCTGTATTGTGAGGATTTCCAAACCCATTTACCTGTTTAAAGCTTGTTTACCGTTTCTGTGACCCTCTCGCTCCGGGAAAATAAGATGTGCCTCCTGACTCCCGTCGCTTCATTTTCACCCTCTGTGGAGGGCGTGAATTGGTGAGAAAGCATGTTGCAGTCATGTTTGCTTCTTTTATGTTGCTTGATCTCGTCTGAGCTCTCCTTCCTGGCTGGATGTACTCTTGTTTTATAACTTCTCCCCTCTGGGAGGCCAGTTTCCTTTTTAATGAGCCATCCGACGACCCCCTTGAGGGTTCGGAGCATGTGATTGGCAGGGGTTATAATCTGCGTAATGGCATCTAGTAGTGGTGGTAGCGCCAGCTGCCCGCCAAGGTGTTGAGAAAGCCTGCAGGAGAGGAAGATGTTCGATGCAATGTGCCACCTTTCTCCTCCGTTTCTCCCATTCCGTCCTCTCCTCTCGCCTCCCCTCGTCTCGTTTTCGCTCCCCGCTTCGCCGTGCCGCCATGGAGGTGTCATTAGCACCATGTCCTAATTAGTCCGGTGCCAGCTAACGGCGCGCTTGTGACGCCTTGTCTCTGGGGAGGCAAGCCTTGCTAATTTCAATAAGAGTAAACAAGCAAAGCTCTCCCTACGGAGAGTTATGGATTAATTAGAGAGCGTCCGAAGCGTACGCCCAGTGAAGGAATGATGGTTTGGAGAGAGGGAAGTTTGGGAACGAGAGTTTGTTGCGGAAAACCAGGACAAAAGCATCGTGGTGGTTTTGTGCAACACTTAAAAGGCCCAACGAAGTCAAACGAGGTCGCTTGCTTTTCCAACGCAGACTGTGTGCGTTCTGCTCTGGGCTCGGATCTCTTCAGTTTTCATTTAACCTCACAGAGCCGCTCTGTATAGGCCTGTCGCAATAAACAATAAATCAATTACTCGCACGATAAATTTAAACTATCGACCTCATTTTAATTATCGGCTTTATCGTTTCTTCCGACCTTTTTCTCTTTCTGTTGATGACACTGAACAAAAAAAGGCTCAACTCCGGTGTTCTCCGCTGACCCTCCCTTCCTCATTTCCTTAACGTAATGCCCAGCTCACACGACACGATCTTAGAGTTGCTCCCAGTCGAGGAGCTCTGTGTTCTCCTGAGCTCTGATTTTGCCACCTTGCTCAGCTTTCATATGCTGCTTAATATCCACAGATCGACCTGAGAGCCTCCACGAAGCAAGTGGAGCTGCTTCCTCTGGATCTAGCTCCAGTATCTAGCTGACGTGATCCTTGAGCACAAATTCATTATATGAGAGAAATACATACTGATTTCATGGTTGCTTAACTTGCAGAAGGTTTTCAGAAATGTGATAGATAACTTGATTTTTCCCATTTTGATGTGACATTTAGCCAGCTCTGGAGTTTAGAGAAGCTTTCTGGCTGAAATCACATCATGATTATAATTTATTGTATTAAGAACACCTTGTACATAACAGAAGTGCAGTCATGATAAAAAGTTGTAACAATTTATGTGTATAAAGTCTTATAAAAAAACAAGAACACAACATAATTATTAAGTTCATCTTTAAAAATATTCACAATGTGATGTCTGAAATGTTTATTCAAACTTAGAAAAAGGTAGCTACTTCATAGCTAGCATTACTCTTTGGTTGAAATATCTTTGGTGTGGCAATTTGCCAGTTTGTGGCAGCAATCTCAGGGAAGTTGGCATCAACCCTTTATAATATTTAAAGATAATCTTATATTCTCCTCAACAATATAGAAAAAAAAATTATATTTGTGGATTCTATGGTGGTGGGTTGCCAAGTCCTGCTATGACAGAACATCTCCAAACCATAACACTTCCATCTTCATGCTGAAAATGTCTCTTTTCACATTTTAACTTGCATTGTTAAAGAACTTTTTAGTGTTGGTAAAGATTATTAAATATCTATCTGGTCCAATATGCTAGAAAAACACCTTCATAGGGTGTCCTACATTTTGCCCGGCTGCATATCCTAGCTTGTTTTCTGACTGCACACATTTAAAAAATCCAACATGGTCCGTGTTGAATCATTGTCAAATGCGTGCAGTTTTATAACCGAGGATAATTTTTTTTATTATTATTAATTCTGTTACTAAATTAAGACAACATAAAACCTACTGGAATGTGTAGTTTTAACTACAAAATAATTCATACAAAATAACAAAAGTCAATACAGAATTCAATATTTTCTCTGTAGTGTTAACTCCTGTTTAGTTAGGCTTTGTTCGTTGACTTGAAAAATAGACTGTTTGAATTTTGGTTTAAGTTGAGAAAGCTGAAAATGTTTGTTTTATTGTCATCCGACTGGATTAGAGTTCATTTCTAAACCAAATGCCTTTATGCTGCACATCAGAATAATGCCTTAATGTTAACTGTACTGTTAAAATATTTACTTAATTTTCAATCTTCAGCTGATTGTCAGCTTTTTCCAGTAGGGAAACACATTGTTCACCCTTCCGATGAAGTTTTTCTCTAACACAGATGGCATGTTCTGCCATCAGAAAGATACGTTTGATAGTGTCTGGCCTTCATGAAACATTTTACGGTGACGACTTTCCAGATGTTTTAGGGTGGCTTCCAGGTTAACTCTCAGTATGTTTGATAACCATAAATTTATGTGACGGACAGAAATGGCAAAATTTCCACAAGCACCATCTCGTACTATGTAAACCAAAATAGAGATGAGACCAAAGCAGGACCGTTCAGCCATATTTGGAGGAAACAAAACACAACATACCAACTGTTGAGGCTGGTATGTAGGAGTGATGGGTTTCAACACCGCTCTGGACCCAGAACACTAAGAATACTAATATTACCTAGTACTATAACTCACAATGCAGTCAGATAAAACGTTATAAACATAAATAAACTTATCGTCCCCTGACATTTCAAATCACGTGTCCTTTATACCCACTGCTTGTTGCTACAACTTCTCTTGTTCAGGGAAGTCATCAGTTTTGTCTGGTCAGGGCCAGGTGTTGTGATGGCCCAGTCAAAGTCCAGACCTCATCTTGGATGAAATGTGGTGGTGGAAATCACAATGGCGTCAAGAAGTGAAACACTGTCTGTTGAAAGGTCAAATTAAACCCCACCACCAAGGTGGCTCTACAATCAGCCACTCTTCTTCTATCCACATGCCTTTACATCTAGACACTTCCCTTCCTGTCAGATTCTTTTTTGATTTTTGCCTTTTTCATGGCAGATGAGTTGATGCAAATGTTGAAAGGTGCCATGCTCACATCCACCCGCGCACAGGAAGTCACAGTTGTCAATACCTGACAAACAGACCGCTGTGTGCTCTCCTATCTCGCTCTCAGGTTCTGGTTTTGAAAAACAAGCCTTCGCATCTCACTCTTCTGCAGACGCTATCACACTCTTCTTTCACACCTAATTAATCATGCTATTGAACTTTGTGCCACTCAACAAAAACCATTTGGCAGAGTCTGGTGTTTGCTTTACCTACTCTCCTTCCCTTTTATTAGTCTTTATGTTTTGCTACGTGCGGACGAGCTTTTATTTTTTGCTTCAACCGCTTTTTAAGGAGGTTCACTGATGGGGCATTTTTTTTTTTTTATTGCCACACGCCAGATCTGTGTGCCGTCAGGTCAAGCATTAATAATCTAGCTCCACGTCCTTCCCAGACTGGATTACCTTCTGTCTCGAGAGTCAAAAACCGTATTTGTGGACAGTAAAACTCGCTTGAGGTGACATTTGGAGAAAACGTGGCTAAAAAAGAAAAACGTTGCGAGAATGTATCTTGGCAAAAAAAAAGAAATCTTCTCTCACTCCCCTAAAATGACAGCTGCTGAAGCTACCTCAAGGGAGAGGGGGTGTGGGTGCCGACATGATAGATGGTTATTTTTCAAGAAGACGTTAAAGTTAACACTCATAACTGTGTGCGTTTTGAGTTTTGTCACCAGAATGCTGGTTGTGTGTGAGAGCAGGGAACAGAAAAGAAAGGGGAGGAAGGGAGAAGGAGGCAGATATGGGGTATTGGAAGGATTTATGGTTGTAATAATGGAATCTCAGTGGTTGGGCCATTGACACTGAAGCATTTTCTCTCATCCTTCTCCCATTATTAGATGGATGGAACAGGAGGGAGTAAGCACAGCAGCATATGGGCGGGAGAGAATGGCATGCTGCTCCTCGTGCTGCCTTTATACCATCCCGGCATCCAAACATCCACATATACAATAAATGATTTTCTTGGTGATTAACTACCATTTCAGTTCCCTGGATGGTATGACATCAAAAGGTTTTGCCTTTGTCATTAAATGTGCATTCATTCATCATCTGAATATTTTTTTTCATTAGACAAACCAGTTGGGAAATACATTTTTTTTCCAAAGTAAAGACAATCGTATTCAAAGAAATAGTAGAACCCTCACTCCCCACCCTTAGCCACCTCACAAAGGGGTTTAGGAAACCGACTCCTTGTGAGATGGGACATGGAGCCGAACCAGTAGGATTTTATGTCCCTTCCAACCAGGTCCTGAGTCATTGTTCAGTTCTAGACTCTTGGACTACACGGTTGGGTTAAGGCAGGTAAACTGGACAGCTAAAGTTGCGGTTTTAAAATTTAAAATTCCTGGTTTTGGCTGAGATAACTGTTTTTTGTCCAACCATCAGCCAATCATCAAGCAACCCAACAACTAACCCTAACCAGCTAGGTTCTGGGCGTACTCACAGCTGACCTCTGTACTCTGTGTTGGATTGCAAGCTGCTTTTCATATCGAAATGTTTGCTGTGTGATACTGAGCTGAGAAGGTTCCGAGGACGCACAGCCGCCAGACTGTCGCTTTGTGCCTCAGTAACAGTCCGATGACTGACCTGGTAGAGAAGAAACGAGGCTAAGCTCCCGACCAGCTCATCAAACTTACTCGTAACCATTTGGTTTGTGGGAAATGAAGGAATTCATCATAACAAATGCAGGCCATCTGAAGTCTCGGCTATGAAATCTCACACGCGGTCCAAGTTTGTGGGCGTCAGCTGGAGTGTTTGCATCTCTCTCATAATTCCTGCTAGCTATGTGCATGACAGTCTGATGCAAGAATATGTCCAGTTTGCATATTTCTGTGGCAACTGGTTTTTGTGATTGTGATGCAGATCGCGAGTGCAAAAAAAAAAACACACCAAAGGTACTGCTTTGTGAATTTTCCCCGAAGTCGTACTGCTGGAAACAGAATGTAGTTTCTGGTTCAGAAGCTGACGACAAGATGCATCTTCATGCTGTTTTGCTAACCCTTGCTAACTGAAGACGGTCTTCAGAGACCTGTCTGCTAATGTTCCAGTTTTAGAACAAACAAAGCCAAGTTTCAACCAAAAAATGTATGAATGTTTAGATGATGCTTTCTTATGTTTTCACGTCTGACTGAATAGAGGAATGCAGCTCAGACAGTACATGACCTTCCCGTCTGTAGGAAAGTACTCCTGATCTTTGGGTTATGACCATACCAGTCACATCCTCAGGTTTATTCTCTGCATCTCTATCAATGCACCACATACAACACTACTATTTTTATTATTATTACTCCCTAGTCAAGGTAAGCTCGTTCTACAGACTTACAGGTTATAGTGTTCTTTAGTAGCCACTGTGTCAATCATGCTAATGATGTTTACATTCAGATCTGGTCTCGGAGTTACTTTGTCCATTTAAACTCTATTAGGTCCCACATGAAAACCCACTGACTCATACAGCGCATGTCTTCCAAGGCCATTATGTTGCACTTTGTGATTATCTTTGTTGTTGTAAACACAGGCAGCAGTAACTGTTTACATTAATGTGATTTGTTCTTATTATCTTTCCTTAAGGTCACCACCGCATTAAGCCGAATAGCTCGGGAACTCTTTCCCTTATTCAGCTGAATGCAAATGAATTCGAGTCATAAAACCAGCTCTGTCCTGGTTTAGACTCGGTTGATAGTGAAGAACCTTAAAGTATGCCGGGTTAAACACAACTTTTCCTTCAGTTAGCAGATGTCACTCTATCTCTATCCATCTATATTTATATGTATATTATGATTGGAAAAATATTCACTTTACTCATTTACTTTCATTGTTCTTTCTTCTCTTCCTTGTGTCCTTTCATCTTCCACTCCCTCCATCCTCTCCTGTTGTCCTTCCTGTCTTACTTTTGACCTCACGTCTTCTTCCTTTTTCCATTTCCTTCCCTTTTTGCGTCCTTTCCTCCTCACATTTCTCTCTTATGTCCTTCATTTCTCCATTCTCCCTTCTTCTTCTACTGCTTTTTCACGCTTCCTTGAGTCTTTCCTTCACTTTGCATTTCCTTTCTTCCTTTTCTCATTTCATCTGTCCTTCCTCTCATCCAGCCGTTCTTCCTTTCATTCATCGTTCTCCGGCTTCTTACTTTATTAATTTTGTCAATTTTTCACTTGTATTGTCTTTCTACTCTCCCTTCTTCTATGTCCTTGCTTCCTTTCCTTTAGCTTGTTCCTTGTCATTCCTTCCTTACATTTTTTCATTTCCTCTGCATGTTTCTCACATCTCCTTTTCCTTCCTTTCTTCCTTTATGCCCTTCTTTACTTCCTTCTGTCCAGTTGCTAACTTGTATCGTCCCTTTAATTCTTTCCTTGTTTTCTTGTTTCCTTCAGTCCTTCTGTCTTTTGCAGGTTCTATATATGCCTGCTTCTGCATAAAAAAAACAAAACATATTTTTAGAAACGTATTTTAAAATGGATGGATGAATGAATCAGTCTGGATGTTTCTAGTTTTCCTCAGTGTTTCAAGTTACTTTCAGCTCTTTCCTGCAAGAAGTTCATCATACAGAACAAATTGCCACACATCTTTCTTTGTCAACTACATTTATTGCGTTTTCAACGCCCCACATGTTCATTACACTGGAACAAAGAAATCCCCTCTGCCGCGGCAGATTGCTGCAAACAATGCTCACTGACCATCGGTAAACACCTGCTATTTGATCATTAACACCTGCTGCGCTGTAAGAAGCACCTGGTTCCCCCGAATTGATTATTCCGCTGCGACAGAAGCGGATGTAATGAATTGCAATAATGATTCCCCATCATTTTCATTATTTACATCAAAGCAGAACCCAGAGCACTTTCATTACAGAACTACTTTCACATGACAACTGAATATCACGAACGAATTATTGTAGCTTTTCAACAGGATCTGTCAGACCTTGTTACCGGGGTAACAAATCTCCCTTTCCAACCCCGATATTTGTCCTCTTTATTACCTAATTGTTACAACCTCCAGATATTTTTCTTTTAACAAAACGCAGAACAAGGTACAAACTGAGTGTGAAATCACCAATCCGTGGTTTTAGTGTATCCTTGTTTGCAGTGTTCCGCTGGCTAGCTCTACCGCTAAACTGGACCAAAGTATTGAGACCCTTCTGTAGGCATCCAGGCCCCTTCTGAATGATAAAAGGACAGAGAATTTCTTTAACAATCAAACATTGAAATCAACTCAAAAATACTTTCAAATTAGTGACTTGCTTGTGATTTAAACAATGTAACTCGACGGGGTTTAACAGCAAAAGCTTTTTGCTCAACCATTCCGCTCCGTTGGGGTGAAAGGTCGGCATTTTGTTGTTCTCTTAAATGGTGGTGTCGTGTTTTCAGTTTTTCATACCGAACAGGTCTGACCTGCATAACCATTAAAAACAGAGTGTTAAACAAAGAGGTGGACTACGAGGAAGAAGGTTCACGTTTCTTCCGTTTTCTCCGCTTTGAACAAGGACGAAGTTGCAAGCGTACCGACGGCAGAAGTGGAGGCCGATCACTCCCCCTCCGCCCTGAAGAACGGCGCTTTATTAGCTCAGACAAAAAAAAAAAAAAGGCGTGGAGTTGTGCAGGAGTTGTGCAGAAGTGCCCTCGTGTTCACCCGCTGCTGTATTTCAAACAAGAGAACGATTGAAATATATGCTAATCCTCGGCTCGCTGCGCAGCGCGGAGCGGCATAACATTTCCATAGCGATGCAGACATTTTTGTGGGATTAAAGAGGGGTGAAGATGTGGTCGGGGAACCCCAGCCGCACACACAAACACACACACCCACGCACACTCAGGGGCTGACAGTAGGAGCGGCAAAGGGCATGTGTTTAACCATGATTGATGCACTGTCAGTAACGTAGAGGACAGTCAGAATCTGGATTAGAGAAAATGACCCATGGGAGCAGGAGAGTAGACGCCGAACAAGAGGAAATTTGCTCTTTATAAATCATTTTCTCACTTTAAAGCTCAATCTATCACCAGGCCAGTCCACCAAACTGAGGACTTCCTCCTTTTTGATCCGCGCCTGTTGTTTCGTAGAGAAGGCTTTATTTCAGCCGTCACTTCAAGGGAACAGTTGTGTATGAAATTATGTTAATAAAGTTGCAAAAAATCCATAATTCATTACAAATTTACTCAAATATTGTCAGATGGTAATGCCTACATGTGGAATCTCAATCTCTTAGTGATATGCTTTACTTATTTTAGAAGCTTCTACATATCAGAATTCCCATTTTTATGTCTGGATTTACTATGTCTTGCCTCTTCTGGTGCAGAGTTATGAAGCATTCTTCACACAGATGTAAAAGATAAAATGTAATATGACCGTCCAAAAAAACATAGAAATCGGACACATAGCATGTGAGTCCGATTTCAGTCGTATTTTGCCGCTGTGTGAATGTGGCCTTCATCTCTAACAAAGAAATAAAATGTACCAGTTGCGTCCTCTAGTAACAGAAAGTTGTTTTCCTCATTCTGCGTTCCTGGAGGTTCCAATGCATAGACAAGAGAGTGAAGCAGAGATCCCCGCCCCCAGCCGCTCTCACAGAGCCGAGAAGGTCGAGAGAGAAACGGCGAGGCCCCATTCCACGCCTCATTGAGTCCTCATTCATAACGGCCAGCACTTCATTAAAAAGTTGAGGCATCCTCAGTGGAAACCGGGAAAAAAAACAAAAACGGAGACCGCTTGTTGTTCATCTTCCGTCACGACGGGTATTTATTGTAACCGAGGAGCATCGGAGCGTACCGTTGCAAATTTGTAATTTATGATAACTGCACCCTGCAAATGTGTAAATAAATTATATGATGATTATTTCCGGAGGGGGGGGACGCAGAGGAAGCGCCGGCGTTGGGTCTCATCAGTCCGCCGCTGAATCGTTCAAGAAAAAAACAACAACTGGAGATCGCACTGAAGTGAGCCGGGCGGAACGCGGTGTCAGAACACTTGTCCTTTCACACATGAATGCAGACGGATCAGTTGCGCATGCAAGCTCCACTGATTAAAGAAAAAGAAAAAAAAAAACAACAACTGAGATGTGCATCATCTTTTTTACCTGATAAAAAAAAGTCTACACTCATTTGTTGAAATACATTCAACAAATGGAAAGAGGTGAACAGGGATGCTTGTTTTTACTATTTATAACACCTGGATGAGAAAAACACTTGTGCTCTTTCAAAGTTTTAGTCTCAATTTGACTGTTTAAAATGAAGCATTCAGTTTCAAATAGGACATCCATCAACAGTGATGTTCTTATGACCCTTATGTGTCATTTATATTTGTGTTCTTCGATTATTGCTCATATGTATTCAACTAATTAGTAATATTTGAAAGGTCTTGCCCAAGATGTTGACTTCTCTATATTTAGTTTTTTGGTTTATTCTTGTGTTCTGGTCTTGGTTCTACTCCAGTGTTTGTTATCCACTTTTCCCTCAACCTGCCAGTTTTCTCCCTGCCACAGCTTCTTTCTCCCTCTGGTCATTCCTTCTCGTTGCTTGGTCACTTTCTCCTTTCATCAGTTCATCAGTTCTCACTGTTTCTCCTGTTTGTCTCCTGTTCTCAACGTTCCTACTCTCCTCTAAGTCACATGTGTCAAACTCAAGGCCCGTGGGCCAAATCTGGCCCGCCATAGCTTTGTATGTGGCCCTCTAGATTCTAGACTAAACACTAAGAGTGCTTAAATATTACTTTATCAGTCAAATCAATGCAGTTTTTATTAGTTTACTGCCAAATTATATCAATCAGTCCCTCCAGTTTCTTCAGAATTATTGTGGAAATTCATGCAAAATCAACACATTGCGCAGACAATTGGGAGTTTATTGCAGACTTTTCTCAAAAGTTGTCAAAAACTTTCTTGCTTGAAAGAAAGCAAGCCTCGGCTTTAATTGATGTCAGATTATAGACAACGATGTATACAGCGAGTAATTAAAAAGTCACATTTCACCGCCCCAAATAAGCGCAAACATTTCTAAATTAGTACCACAAACACTTTGTGGTTCTAAAAGTATTTACATTTTTTACTGCAAAGAAATCTCAAAAAGAACCACTAAATCCTGGAGGGACTGAAAAGATGTTCAATAATATTATTTAATTTTAAGGATTCATTGATATTTTAGCAGTGAACAGGTTTTATCTATACATTTTGGTACAACCGGCCCTTTAAGAGCATTCGTGTTCTTGATTTGGCCTAAAACAGATATGAGTTTGACTCCCCTGCTCTAAGTTTTTTTTTGTTGTTTTTTTATTAAATCTGTACCATGATCATTCCCAATCCCTGTATTTAACTCACACTACACAACAGAGGCTATTTAACAATCTTTTTTACAGAGTTTATTTCTACTGACGTCCTTTTTATAATCAATATTCTTAATATTACATTATTTGACGGGAGAGGAAAAACCAGTTAGTCTCAATCAGCAGGGTTTTTTTTTTTAAATCCTTTGGACTGGAGTTCAATACACTTTTTTTTTTTTAAGTAATCAGCTTCTGCAAAGCTTACCACTAATTTAGTGAGCTAATAACACACACCTCCAGAAATGCAGTGATTGTTGGGTAGGTTTTTGGATGCACTGTTGTGTCCTTCTAAAATCCAGACAAGGAGAATTTTCAAGAAAAAAAGTTATTTTTTTTGTTTATTAACTTGCTGCACTAAACCGGTTGATGTTCTGTTAAATGACATTTTGATTGCTGTGTTCACACAGAACTGGTTAATCGTGCTATTAAATTCCGACTCCAAGAAACCTTTTCCTGTAGCAGTTCATGGGCAGGAGAGGGAGAAAAAAAAAAACAATTTAATCTTTCTTTATAATTTCTCACTCTTTGAAAACAAGATGACATTTCTGTTTTTGCATATTTATTTTTTATTGTTCACTTTGTGTCTAGCTGAACTTTTTTTCTATTACGCAAACGTTTGTTGATTGCAGGTAGGGGGGGAAAACGATTTAAAGTTTAGACGTTACACTTTTGTGGTATTTCATCGGAACCACAAAATAGATTTTTTTTTTAAAATAAATAAAAAATAGGCAGCGGAAAGGGATTTGTAGCAAGTACAATAATTTACTGCAAAGACGTGCTGTAACGCTAAAAAAATTCAACAACAACAAAAAAAAAAGCAAAACAATTTTTTCTCCTATCTAATTATTAGCACCAGTTTCATTCTGTTCCCAGTGACGTTAGCAGAAGACGCTCTAAATTAGCCTCTGGTCTTTGATGGGTCAAATGAAGAAAAAAAACAAACCATTTTAATTTGTGGCTGTGAGAAAATGTTGATGCAATCTTTAAACTACAGCTTATTTTTGCTTTTACTTAAGGCAAAACCTTAGCTTCCAAAAAGGCACTTTAGCATTAGAACAAGCGACTGTATTCAGCTGAATTTATAGACACAACCTGCATCTCTGGTTACAAACACTGTCAGTCTTTATAACAGTGCCAGTTGGTGTATATAAATCCTGCTTTAACTCCACTTAGCAGACTTTTATCAGCAATTAACAGTTGAAAATGCCAACATGGATTGTGCTTAAAATCCAGCCCTGTTCCATTTTAAAACAGTGTTTATGAATTTGATCCAATGCTGTCAACTAGACAAAAATAATATTGCTTAAGGAGACACAAAAAGCTCCTCCACTTATCGTTACCAGCTGTCTGTCTTTCCTTACTTTTCCATGCTAGCTTAGCATATTGTTTTACTGCCAATGTAGGCTGGTTGGTGTAGGATCTCACGGTATGATGATGTTGAATGAAAAGTTGCGATATTTATACAGAACTCTGTTGAACAAACATGAAGAATGTGTTCGTGTTAGCTGTAGCTTCATAATCATGCACATATAGTGAGGGTCTGTAGATGACTCTTAGACTTGAGTTGTCCCTTTAAGACTTGACTCGACTTGACGTGATGTGACAGAAAAATGTCACATTGTGGTGTTGAAACGGGTTTTTTTGTAGTTTTTTTCTTGAAATGACTCGTGCCTATGTGTTCTTTGTTTTGTTTGTGTGTGCGCATTGTAAAAATATTGACAATTAATGCACCGTTTGTTCCGCTGAAGCCATCATTGCTTGGGGTTAACTTAAAATGATTTATCGCCTCACGCGAGAGCCGGAGTGTGCTTTTCCTTTTTCTGAATGGAGCTTCAGAACGATCTGTTTTTCCGTCGCCAACAATAGTTTCACAGCGAAAGAGGGAGATTAAAATTTGACTTTGGTGAATCTTCCTGCTCTGTTGCCACGCTAGCAGTTTGTTCTGTTGATTGCATGTATTGACTGAAATTTGCGAACAATGCAATTACTGAAAGAATGAGATTTGTGGAGTTTCTAAGAATGGTTTGTGTTGGGGTCTGTCTTGATGCGTTCACTTCTTTAACCGAAGAAACTTCATGAATTGATTTTGGGGTTTTTTTACCAACAGGTCATAAAGCAGCTGAAAGCTGTCTCTGCCCTCTTAATTGAGCCTTTGTGAGATAGATAAGGTCAATCTATCATGTTTTAAGAAATATTTGGTCTTTTTGTGTAGACATACTCCAAAATCTTTAGTCAGTACAAATAAATTGCATTTTGTAACTTGGCGATCTATATTTGTCCTCAAACCTTTTTTCTTTCATTTTATTTCACATTGAGGTGATGTGAATTAGCTTCTTTCATTAAAAGTTCACCTGCCAGCAGCCTGAATAATGCTTTCTAACTCTGATTTTTACTCTTAAGGCACGCTTGTTTCTCTCTCTTTTGTGGGCGGGTCGCCACCGGAAAGCACGATGGGTTCTTTTCATCTCGGTCTGTATCCCTCTATCTCCATCCTCTGCGTATTGATCGCGCTCTGACCCCCTTGCCCTGAGTGTGAGTAATGGAATTGCCTGTCGTGGACACAGGCCCCGGTCAAGGTCTAGTAAATGTTCAACACATGTTTGCATGAACTTGACGATCGATCCTTCGCCTGCTCTCATGTCATCAGAACCAGAGCCTTCCACTGGTATTTTTGTGTTCTTCATATCTTTTTTTTTTCTTTAAACCCTTTAAATTCAGCTTTAAGCTGCTGGTTTGGCCAACTTAACATGAATGGCGCTTTCTTGCTTTTCAAATTCATATTTAGACTTTGCAATATAAGTTACAACAGGGCCAATGCCATGAACATACACTCCATGACTGAATATTTTAGCACCCAGAAGGAATGATCCCATTTGGAGGTAGTTGAGTCCACAAGCAACTACATTTCACATCCATTTCTGGATATGAAATGTATCAACTGGATGTGATATTTCATTTCAGATACACCAAAATGCCACCATTTTGGATGCATCTTGAGTAAAGTAGCAGGCTATTTTCCCACCTGTCCAGTAGATTCGTTTTGACTCTGGACCAAAGGCCAAAATTTGTTCCAAATTGTTGTGGTTCTCTTTCCCTCTGAGTCAAACCAACCAAACCCTGTGAGCAGCCTGTTCCCCTCCTCGCCAGTGGGGGCGCTGCACCAAGAACCACTAAAGAAATTACACACAAACCTCTAAAAAAGACAATGTGCGCAACTTTCTGTTTCAGAAAATGTAAGTAATAAAAATGGAGTGGAGTGAGATTTTCACGGTTGTATAATTTCTATTTTGTCCTTTTGCTAAAGATCACAAACCAGTCCTAAAGTAGCATGTTCGTTTTGGTTAAATTTGCCCAGAATGCCTTGAGCTGTAGTCCTCTTCCCGCTTTGAAATGGTCTCCCATCCGTTAAGTGTTCAGATATATGTTGGAACCACACCAGAGTCCACCTCAACCGAACACAGACCGAGGTTTGTAGGCGGACCAGAGTTCGCTTTTTTGAGTTTGATCTCGAACCGACTAAACACTGAACAGGAATAAATCATTCCCAACTATATGGAATCCAGTTGAAAACACTGCTATCTCAGTCAAATTTAGGATACATACTATCCAATTGAATCTAAATTATAATACGATCAAGTCCACCAATTCCAGTCAATAAAAAGGTACTTATCAAAGGAGACCCAAGCCATTGCCTGGAGTCACTGATTTTTCGCTAATCCCTCATCCTGAGAAACAACTTGAAGAAACCATCATTGAATCCGACATGGTGGTCTGCCTCGACCAGCTCAGAGTAAAGAGGACTGGAAAGGGTTCCAGATTTAACACATCAGCAGTGAGCCAGGGGTGCTTTCCATGGAGAAGCATGGAACGCTCCCCTCAGTGGCTCCCTCCAGTGACGAGGCAGAATGTTTAACAATGCACTGAGCTTGTGATCTTCCAATCATTTGATGCTTTTTCCAGATGGGAAAGCTTCTTGCAATACAAATCCTTCACATAACCATCACATGTTCATCAAGTTACATCCACATTGGACCACTGCTTCAGGGTAAAAACCCATTTTGGTCAATATTCAAAGATTTTTTAGGGACAAATATAAAATGATGCAAATCAAAGAGACTTTTGAGTCAAACTTGTAACATTGCTGGTCTATGATGTGGACCAAATAAGATCACTACTTATGGTTATATTACTTTTTATGGGCAGTAATTCAGCATTTAGAGAGTTTCAATAGACAGATTAACAAGTGATCGCCTGAAATCTAAGAAAGCAGACATCCGAGTCATCCCAGCACCGCTGCTTTTAAAAATAGTGGTGACTTTTGAAGTGCTGGCAGATACATTTCAGACATGTTGCTTATTAAAGTTTGATATCTCCAATAAAGTCAGTCTCGCAGCGGTAAAATGCTCTGACATTTACAGAAACCAACTGAGAGAAAAAGACTCCAGGTCAACTCTGGCGACTCGCTGGACCTAGATGAGATGACATGCCACTCAAGAGTATATCAGGTTTCAATCTGATAGATGGGAACGGCGTGGGGAGGGGCGGTTCGGCGATGGGAAAAGATTGTGGTTGAAAATAGGGCAGCGTGGATTACGGAAAGGTGTGAGGAGTGCCATGGATGCCTTTAAGGGAATGTTTGTACTGGTTTCCACAGTGACACGACGTCTGTGTGGATGTGTCCAACAACAACAGGATTACAGTTATTTTGGGGAGATGCTGGGAGTGTGATGGAATGAAAAGATTACCCCGGAGTGTACGCTGCGAAGAAAACGTGCAATCCCTCTGTCCTTTTGCCACCTTTTTAGCAAAGTGTTCGGCTATTTTACAGAAATAAAGTTAATAGACCATGTGAACTTCAAGGCTTTGCGAGGTTATGATGAAAGACAGCATTATATCTCCTCACTGCTTTCAGAGGACAGTGTAGAGTTTTGAGTGAAAACAGCAATAAAAACGGAGTTTTTTCAATAACTTGAAAAAAGTTAGTGTGCCTTTATAGTTTGTCTTTAAAGGCCTGGAATCAACTTTAAATGATGGACTCATTTTCAAAACAGAAAATGCTTTATTCACTCTTTTCTAACTAGTATGGACCACATGTTCATACTAACTGAAGGTTTCATGCCTCTGGTAAGGCACAGACCCCCGAGTGGTTGGGAGCGTTCCATGCTTCAGAACTTATTTATTTCCATCTCCCTCTTTTTCAGTGCGTAACATTTTTATTTATTTATTTTCCATAAATTTGAAGACGTTAGTTCAAATGTAGCCGTTTCTAGAAACCTTTTCTAACTCGATACTTCAAAATGTGCATGAAAAACCTTGACGGTATACATAAAAAATTCCAGACTTGGCAACACAGTTTATAAGGTTGGGAATGTATAATCAGTGTAAGGAGAACTCGCAAACATCAAATATAATGGAATACCATTATATATATTCGATAACATAATTGAAGAGGTTTTTTTTCTCACAATTTCATTGAAAAGCTGAAACTCATACATAGATTAATTAAATTATGTATTAATATCACACAGCTTGTGAAAACCGAACATGCCACTGTACGGCAGGCAGTCACTGATGCCACGTGCAAGGAAAGTAAGCCACAAAAATCATTCATAGAAAATTAAGTGGAAGAAAAAATTTGTGGTAGAAGAGCTGCAACGGTAAAAACAAAATCTACATGAAGTAAAACAAAGTCACTTTTTGAATTTAATTACAGTAACAAATTGACATTTTGATTATATTTACTGAAGTATACCCTTGATCTCCAGACACTCCATAACAGTGATTGCCAAGTATGTTATTAGCATAGTCCTAAAACAGAAGCTTAAATTGCCATCAGTGGATAAGAGCAGAACTATCGTAATTAAAGTGGCTTATTTTACCCATATGGGTTTAGCAGTGTTTGCACTTTTTAACCTGTGATTTATTTTCCTCTTTGATGTACAGATTTTTGCTACCGTTAGAAAACCCTCTCTGTATCTCCGACAGCCGAAAATAGAAAACACATTTTCCCCGCATATTTTTTCTTCTCACAGCGTTCGCTTTAGACCTTCCACCTCCGTCACCCGACCCACATGGAAAGAGTCCCACATGCGCAGGGACAGCGAACGCCAGGAATCTGGATTCCCCCTTGAAATAGCCGGACCTCTTGCGCGATGCAGTGACACGCACACGCTGGCTGGAAGCACCCAGAATAGCAGAGCTTGCCACATCCATTGCATTCCAGTGCCCAGCTGGCTGCAGTGTGTCGACACATGGACCACTGCAGACTTGCACATAGCTTCTTTAGAAATACATCTTTGATATTCTCCTACCAAGAACGTGAACCTCATTCTGCCTTGGAAAAAAAAAAAAAAAGTTTGTTTCTGACCTTCTGATTTTTTGTCAGCTGGTATTGCAATTGTGTGCACTAGCCTTGACACCCCCAGCTCCCTCCACCCCTGTCAACGAACAATACATGTTCGGCCTTAGAATTCCTGCCGCTAATCCGTCAGCTGCTCGGAGCTGGCAGCAGATGGCCGAGGCACAGGAATATTCTCAACCTGCACCAATTGCGGCGCATATCAGATATCAATTTGTCAACAGAGCTGGCCGGTGGGTCGCCTGGTTTAGACCCTGAAGGGAGACGTGAGTTAGCAGCTCAGACAGCCAAAAAGGAGGGAGGAAGCCAAGGAACCGGTTTGTTTTCAGCTGAAAAGAGGCTGACTTTCAGAGAAAAGTTGGATGAAGTCAAAAACATAGTCAAAAATCCCATTCCGCCGTGGAGATGTATCAAACTTTAGCCTACTCTTGACTTTTAATAAATTCTTTGACATACAGTTGGTGGTTTGATAATGGCTTTTTAACTGCAGTGTTGTGGGTGTATTGTGTTTGATTTATAATCTGCAAGTGGATTTATATCCATCTCAGCGCCGCGGCTGCAGTTCAGCACAAACTCTCAAGAATCCATGACTCAAAGCATTTCACCGCCATTGTCCTTGTTTCCTGTATTTATTCTCACCTCTCTCTCAGAGCACATTGATCGTGAGGTTTCATGCTGGATGGCTGTGCTGTACGCTGAGGTTTTTCAGGCAATGCATGCTGAAACCTTTTTGTGTTCAAAAGCTGGTTTTTTTCCCCCTGGCTCCTGATTTTAGTGACTAAATTAAAAAAAAAAAACAAATATCAAATCAGTCAAAATAAGAATTAAAGTTGAGTATAACAAAAGTGGAAAAAGTATGACAGTACAAATGATTTTGACAGTTATTGTTAGTCATAACTGTATCTATTTATTAGCAGTAAGAGCTTAAGTAAGCATGCAAAACGAACAAAATTCCCCACTAGCTTCATGTTCTGTTCAATTGAAATAAAAAAAAAATCAATATTAAATATGTGACATAGATATTACAAAAAGTCTTTCCCATATTCCAATAATTACCTTGAAATGTTAGCATGTTAGCATAGAAAGCTCAAATGTTATTTTCTCTATTTTCTCCTGCTGAGTTTTTCAGTTTTGTTACTATAAAGCTAAGAAATGTGCTAGCATCACATGCTAACAACTTGGTGCCAGATGCCACCACGCAGCTTCAGCGGATTAGTGAGGATTATAAATCAAAAGGGTTGCCATGACAATTTTGGGCAGTGGGTAGTGATCCTATGCTGGACAAGCAGACAGACTGATGACCTGTTGGTTCTAAGCCTCGTGATGACCGACTGATACCTCATCTTCCCTGTTTGTATTCAAACTAGTTCTCAAACTGCTCATCACCTCTTACCATCGAACATCAAAAATCAAGTCAGTCTCATTCAGTCGTACTTCCTGTGGGTTTGTTGCTAGCAGGCTCCCTGAGGACTTTATTAGCGCTGCTTTTACAGCCCTTAGCATTCCTTCCTGATTCCTTGTTGCCATTTTAGTTTCCATTGAGGTCTTTAAATATTCACCATGCTTCTTTCTCCAGTAGTTTTCATTAGGTGGCGGGATAATACTTTCTTTGTTAGCTTGCCATAAAAATTTTGTGCGTAAATCCCGGGTATCACTACTTACAGTATAAGAGTACCAGAGTTTAAGGACTGGTATCAGAAAAAAGTGTAAAACTTTCGTCTGACTTGACTGTATAGTTAAAAAGTTGTCTGCGAGTCAGACGCTGACTCATGTGAGCAACCACCCTCACGCCTCCCGTCGAAGCTATTATCTTTGGTCTCAGGGCATATCGTCCTGTTTGGGCCACTCTAAAAAAAAAAAAAATAATAAAAACTTCCCATGCGTGGCACATAGCTGAATTAAAACCTATTATGAAATTTGACAGAGCCATTAAGAAGACGGATGGTCCATGTCGTCTGTGGGTTTGACGCACGATCGGGGCGATCGCCGTCCGAACAAAAGCTCGGACTTTAGCTAGCCCCCCGTTAGACTTGGGGGTTATGACCCGGTGCACTTGGAGTTCTTTTCTCTGTGAAAACATGTTAAAAACATCTGTTTATGAAGCGAAGGGGATCTGACGGAGACAGAGCTCCTCTTGGGTTCATGAGGTGAGGGACAAAGTGGGTGGAGGAATGATGGATGGCAGAGGGGAACATGGAGGAAGGGGCAGCCATCGCTCAGTGGGAGGAATTTATAGAACAAAAAGCACCGTGTCATTGCTTTGCTTTGAGATTTCATGTGGCGGTTTGTGCGAGTTCTGGCTTTTTTTTCTATCATAAAGCGCCTCTCAAATTTTAAATGACTTTTCCTTTTCAAGTCAATACAGCACAGAAAGTCGTACATAACTGAAGAGGAAGAAATTGGACAGGTGGTTTTCGTGTTCGCGTGTTTGTGACCGAAATCTTTGCACATTCTGTCTTAAGCTTTTCCCTATTTCCATAGAGAGTTTCTATGAACATCCATATTCAAGTAGTAATAGTAGTAGTTTTGGTTGAAGGCAAAGGTCAGCAAGCTTTACAACCCAAGGAGTCTTTCTTTCCCTTCCTCCTTCATCTGATCAGCTGATCTACGAGATCAAATTTGCTATGATTCGATTTAAATCTTTAAATTTAGCCTAAAGTAAAACAAACCATTGACAAGACCAGAAAAAACATTTTCTTCACTTTGAAATTGTCATAAAGTAAGGAAAAAAGACCTCCGCATAACTACAGAGGAAACTGGGACTCGCTTCAAACGTATCTTTGAATTTACAGGCGATGCTTCGTTCTGTATCACTTCAGGTCAAAGTCTTGAAGAGCCAACATAAAAGATCTTGCAGACACATGTGCTCCCTCTTCCACAGTGTCAGTAGATCACATTAAGAGACACATGAAAGTTTACGGTGGTTGCATGATAAAATGGAAAAATGGTTCAAGGTTAACGACCAGCCATGCAAAGGCACTTTATGTACGAAGAAATCATTTTCCAGCTGGGTCCGTTTGTAGCTCCTTGGAATAAATTGTCTTCAGAAATTCATTGTTTTGTTTTTTTGTTATTTACTATTATTTACCCTGGAAAGCAGTTAAACCTGGAGTAAATGGAAAAGAAAACTCTTCCCACTATATAAAATTAGCAAGCATCCAGCCCGCAAAATGCCATCTCCTGACACAAACATAATGTAAATCCTGCTGCAGCGGGAGGAACTGGAGGGAAAAACTCCCCTAAAGCGATTTCACACACAGCCACAAGTTCAAGAAAGAAAAGTTGCATATGAAGCTGTTCCCGTTCTCTGGGGTGGAAGGATTTCATGAACTCATACATGGCGGTCATCCATCACCCCTACTGACCAATTACTGTACCTACCTACACCTCTAATGAGCTGTGAGGCCCACAATGGAATAAGAGACAGGATTGGGCAAATAAATAATTAATCAAGCGTTGGAGATTTTTTTATTTGCTGGCCTGCAGTTACTGAGAGACCGGAGCCTTTTTCAATTATCTGGTTTTTATGAACTCTGGAGTCGCCACTGTCGGACCGGATGGATTATCTCCATCTTGAATACGTTCGAAAAGAGCTCTCCTTCCTCGTCTGTTTTTTACCTCAGGCAACAAAACGTTTGATAAATTTCTATGAGGAGAGTTTTCCAGTGAATCATCAATCCAGACTAAAAATTCATTTAGACCAGTGGTGTCCATCTGAGGCCTTGGAATCATTTTGTGTGGGGCTCAACATCCGGCAAATGGAGCTGAGGCAGATGGAGACTTCTAACTTTGATCTGATAAACTTTTTAGTGGCAGATTTATATCCTCCTATTTTCTCCTTAATTTTTGAGTTAGCGCAACGCGAAATTACACTACTGCAAATTTGGCTGGATCGTCGGCGCTCCGTTCGGTCTGGAAGGGCTGAGATTCTTTATTGGACCTATAACGATTTGTTCTTTCCTAGATTGTTTCAATGTACTTGACAGTTAATTAAATTCGGCCTAGTATATTTAGAATATATCAACATTAAAGCTGCGCTAATGCGTTCGGACCAAATAAGTTAGCAAACGACGCCGCTTTGAATTTCCTCTTTCTGTTCTGGCCAATACAGTGGATCCAGGTATATGTAAGAATTTGTGGAATACTTGAGATTCTTCCCTCCATTATAATAGTTCAAGCACCAAATATAACTTAATATTTATTATTCCACACAATGAAAACTATCTTAGCGCTACAGCAGAAACTAACAGCTACAGTCTTCCTTATCACTGCTCTTACGGGTTCAGCCAATGAGCGCTAGGGAAGATTTATGCCAGCCAATAGCGCGTCAAGTGACATTGCACCTAGATACTTCAGCTTCCCAGTGCACTTCGATTTGCTCTCTATAAATAAGCCAAAGAGGTTTTAAGGGTTCTGGTCAGTCGAGTCAGGACTGAAACTTCTCAGCCTTATTGATCAACTGAATGTCTGGATGAGGAAAAACGAAACGTAGGCACCCGTTTCGTAGGCACCCGAGTACGGCGTTCACTCAGTTATAGTGGAACAAATCTTTTCATCAGTACAGATTCGGTTAACTGGTTTGGAGTCTCTGCGGACGGATTGAAATGTTTCTCCAGTTTTACCTGTGTGTGAACTGAGGGCCAACTAAGCAACACACACCGGCCATTTTTTCAATTGAAAACACGCTACTCTCCTAATCTGTCCTGCATAAACTGTGAAACTAACCCCAGAGATCCAAATAGTCAGCCGATGAGTGGGCAGCATTACTCGGACTCCCGATGGGTTCCAACCTTTCGTTTGACGTCACTCCCAAGGTCAAAGCAGTAGTAATATTTTTTTTAGTGTCTGCAGACGTAGCTGATATAAATAGCTTGAGTTGTTTCCATTTAAGGTTGCTCGGTTAAAAACTGGGAGAAGGGGAAGGAAAAGGGAGACAGATTATCATCCAAAGCGGTGTGACCTCTGGCAGAGTCCCTCGCTCGCTATCTAACTGCCTCTAACTTTATTTGGCTGTCAACTTGAAAGAGGCTAACTGCCACGGCACACATGCTCACACTCGCACAGACCCCCTCAATCCCCTCCATATGGCATCGTTTAAAACTCCTGTTTGTGTTTATTAGGAAACAAAGTCCCCATCTTGGACCACAATGGAAAGTGACTGAAGGGGGTTTCTGTTCAATTTAGCAAACATGCTAAGAGTCCATAGCTCGGGTGGTGTTACAGTGATAGGGGTCACTGGAAGTCACGGCCAGACTGGGCTTTATATTTAGCTCACTTTTCCAAAGCTCCTCGCTGGCACATAGTGTTAGGTACTCTCAGGCTAATCCTCTGATAGGGAATCACTGAACCTATTATGAATTAACAAATGGATTAGAAGCATGAGCTCACCATTATGCCATATCTCACTGATTAAACATGTGATATGCGGCGCTACATATCCTCTAAGGCAAAAAAAAAAAAAAAAAATCATTACCTGAAGCTCAATTATTCAGCCTGGTGAATTCATTATTCAGTTGTGCTAAAATACATGTCTGCTCCTTACAAGAGTTATTATTTTGTGGGACAGATGAGCCCTCTATTTGCCTTTAAAGAGTACTTGAATCTGTATTAGCCATGACTCATTCTGTAAGAGTTTGCTTCTTCTGTGTCTAATTTTGGAACAAAGTGATTAATGATTAATTGAAAGCCTTTCCCAACTTTATCTAGGCCCAGGTCTCGTTATTATTGCGGCTGGGCTGAAAGGCCCACTGTTTTGGACAGGCTGTCTACAGCGCGTGCTTTGCATATGTGAGGTCCTTCATGTCCCTCATGTGGTAATGCTGATAAAAGCGGACGCAACGAGTCTGCTCAGATGGGTAGTTGAATGAAAAGATGAACATATCACGAATGTATGGATAGATGAGAGATATGTGATGTGATGAAATAATAAAAGAACGGATAGTTGGATGCAGTGGTGGGCACCGCTAAGTAAAACATTAGTTGTGCTAACTCTAAGTTGCTAACGCAAACCTAAAGCTCTACACCAACATGGTAGTTAGCGAAAGCTAATGCTAAATCTCTTTACTAACATAGTGTTTTTTCCAGAAACTAATGCTACAGCTCTCACCAACATGCTATTTAGCAGAATCTAATGCTAAAATACAAAACTTCAGCGATGTTGGCATGTATGATGTACAGGTTTTAAACTGTTTACTGTACTTCTACAGCAATGCATCTTGGGTACAGAATAAACATCATTTGTTGCGCTGCATCACAGTACAAGGAGGTGAGGAGAGGAAACGAAACAGCTGCGTGAAGTCTTCACCCATTTCAAAATAAAAGCATGAATATAAACGTCTAACTACTTGAATAATTCCTAAAAGTAAGTTAGTGGAAGAATTCATTTAGAGGAAGCCAAGTGTGAAAAAACATTTTCAATGTTAGCAAAAGCGCTAAACAAAAAATTAGCTCTAAACAAAGAAATTAGCAGAAGAATGCCTGTTATTAGCAGCACTCTTCTGCTAATATGCTATTAGAATACTAGCGGCAGAGTGCTAACCACTGGATGGATTGACTGAGAGACGCATTCCTAATTTTTAAAACATGCCATGGGGATTAAATGATGAACTTAACAATATCAGACTTTTTCAGACGGTGGAGGGGCCTTGGGACTGGCAGTGTTTGTTCCCCAACATCATATCACAGACACGCAAACGAAATAATGGGGATCAGTCGTAGAGGTCAAAGATGGCAACACTCAGCTCTTTGGGCCCTGCTCATAATAACGATGAAAACTGGCCTCTTGGTGCGTGGCCTGTGTGCATGTCAGGTCAACCCAGTTCGGGTGTGTGTGTATGTGTTAGTGCGCTCCTTTCTGTTGTTCCTTCTGCATCTTGGCTCGAGCTCGCTCTGGGAAAATGTGAAACAATCAGAGGCAAATTGCCGCGCAGCGCACACAAGTAGAAGGGGAAGTGCTCGCACGCTCTCAGAGGACGCTCGCTGGCAGCGTGCGAACAGCAGCCTGCTGATGGATGTGAAGCAGAAATGATACACACTGATAGCGCTGTGCCTGTTTTGGTCCCCTGAAAGATGGATGGCGGAGTGAGTGCTGCTGCTCGAGTCGGAGACGACACCTTTTTTGCAAAGCGTTTGGCGTCGGGGCCCGGAAAATGTATTCATGGCACCCTTCATAACTGGAGTACCCTTTAAAACACTTCTGGAAATAGCCGGGGAAAGATGCACGGCCTCAGCCGAGCAGCGCCGCTGCCAGCTCGCTCGTGTAAAAAAGGCAGACTCCACTACACACTGTTGTTTTCTATCTGCGGCGTAATGGAGTGAGAAAATAACTCTGGCAAACTGGCTCCTCAGGTTAAGTGTGGTCCGGCATGAAATCTGTTTGCGGCAATGATGAGTATCAACATTGTTCTCGGGCTCCCAGTTGCCACGTCAGCGCCCGCCTAATGGAGAGGTGCTGCACAAATTGACAGCCAGACGCAGCGAGGGCTGAGGAAGCGAGGCCTACAGGTGTGTGAATGCAACAAGGAGCAGGTTTTTCTCAGCTGATTGTTTAATAAACGTTTGGTCCCGCCAAGCGTGGCGGTTCCACGCTGGTTGGTTTTAGCTAATGACCCTCGCTGTCTGCGTGGTCCCCTTATCTCGACACGGATAATAGGGACAATCTGGCTGATTGATAGGGATGTTGTAATGAGGTGAATTTTGTGTGTGTGTGGATGGTGGAGGAATTTTCAAGCCTAATTTAATGGCAGTTTTGTGTACACGGCATCCAGGACATGCGATTGAGCAATTAGAAGTAGAACATGACAGTTTCCATCCCTTGTTTTTGCCTTTCAGCGACGGATCGCCTGCTGAATTGTGACTCGCTGTACGTTTCGCCCCTCCCTCCCTTTTCCTTGCCGCTGACAGGTTGCACCTGTTTTCGCCCGCTATGGCCAGATGGACAATTCTCCGCTACACCTGCCCCTCTTGGTGACATCACCTGCTTTGTACCCAGCCTCTGAACTGGCATCTGAACACACACAAACACACACACACAGTTGGAGTCCATGGATACCCCGTCTCTAAACTTGGCACCAAGAACACAGTTTACTATGTCAACATGCAGTTAATTAAGGATGCTTTTGTAGAACTAGAGGACATTTAATATCTCTCTACTGGCCCTCCATAACCCCAGGATTACTTTGTACACTTTGGACATAAAGACCTACTCCTAGATTTGTTTACTAAGCTTAAAAGAAGCTATATGCGTTACATTTTTAGTTTTTATACTGAAAAATTCCACAGTCTTGTCTTATGAGATCATATTGTGTTTTCTCTTTATCATGGTTAACATTAACGCAACAAACTCAGCAAAACCAGGAGAAATACAATAAAGGTTGCAGCCAACAAACCTCCAATAGTAAAATTATTTCATACATTAATGGACCAAGTAGAGATTTGACGTCCGAATTGCTTTTTTCTTAAATACGTACATGTTTTCATTCTCATAAAAAGCCATGATACTATTAGCGGCTGCCTCTCTGTCAGCTAGCTGTACTGGAGTGCCAATGCTTGCTTCCAGAGAAACAAAACTAAGTGAAGATTTTGTCTTTTAATTTTTAGTTCTGTGCTTTTTTCAAATACACTTTCTGTTAACAAGCCTATGTTAAAATATTTGTTTATAAAAATCTATGTCTTTTTGGCTTCTTTTCCGACCCTTTCTGGCAGCTAGCTGTTCTGGAGTGCTAATGTTAGCATGTAAGCAGCGATAAGTGGAGAATTAGTTTAAGCTACAAATATATTTTTATTTTCAGCTATTGAAGTGATGTAACTATATACCATTTCTTTATTTAACAACATAACTGTACATTTTGCCTGTAGAAGCTAGCTGTGAGGCTGTGCTAGTACTACATAAGCAATAATGAAGCTTCTGCGTTAGCGTAAATATTTACCAAAAATTAGAAAGGTTTTCCAGCTGACACTTTTATTAGTATCTAAAAACAACAAAAAAGGCATTTTCTAACTTTATATAGCAACTACCTGTTTTGCAGTGTTTCAACTAGCATGTGAACATGATTGATAAGTGCATTTCAGCTATTCCTTAATTGTTTCCTTATTATAAACCAATTTTTACTTGTATTTTGCATTAAGAAAATATGCGGTACAATCCGGTATCTCCCTGTGACAGCTAGGTGTACTGTAGAGCTAATGCTAACATGTAAACATAAATAATCTTAAGTGGAGATTCCATTCTGAAATAATTCCTCCTGGTGTCAATTTTTGACATCACAAAATTCCAGCATTATAAAAAAGTAGGTGTGTAAACGCCTCTATTTTTTTTTACACTTGCAACATGCATGTGTAAAAATGAAATAAAAAAAATAAACAATTTGTGCCCCAACATTTGAAATGAGAAACCGTTGCGGAACCAAATCGTTGTGTGTTGCAGCACAATTGTTGCGATTAATTTGTCTATTTCTAAAAAGTTGAGTCAAAAAGTACATTTCAAGGTATTTTGACTTTTTGTATTATTCCACACATTTGGAGCAACACCTCATAATCGCAAACAAGAGTTTTTTTTCATGAACTACACTGACCACTGATGACGAAAAAGGCAAAACGTATATAAATGTGAATCTTTCCTTGCGTGTAGCTTGCACACTGCGCATGTTGCGTCCCCCAACTAAAAGATGGCCGCTGCCAGGGCTTGGCCTGAAAGGAAGAGAATCCAGGCGAAAACCATCATTACTCAGCAGAGATACTCTGAGCGTACGACAACAGCTGAAGGAGACAAACCAGGCTGTCTTCGATAGATTGTGACAGCTGGCTGGGAAAAGGCATTTCTGTGTGGAGCTGCAGTCTTGAGGTGGCCCCTGAATAGACAGGTGGTGGTAAAACAAAAAGGGGGGTTTGGTGAGTCCCGCAGAGACCCTCAGAGCCCTGGAGGGAAGGCATGGTGTTTTCTGTGGCTTATAAAGGAGAGGCGGATAAATTCGGCACTGAGTCGCCTGAGAAGCTTTCATCTCCAGGAGTGTGTTTAACTGGGCTCTTCTGATGCCTCTCTGGTTGGCTGTTTGATGTTGCTGCTGGTACCTCTGCAAGAAGCAATGTTACCGCTCATACGAGGAGATCTAGACACCCTATGAGTGTTTTTCTAAAATAATTTTAAAAAATACTTCCTAGTGTTGCTTAAATTGAGACGCCACCACTTTTATTCCAACTTAAATTTGCTAAAGTAGTACCAGACTGGGTAGACGTGATTAATGTTAATTTTTCAAAACACCTGAGATAGTGGAAACCTCCTCAGCGCTATGGTAGAAGCTAACGTCTACAGTCTTCCTTGTTTCTGCTCTTGTGGGTTCAGCCAATCAGTGGCTTTGCAATAACATGTCAAGAAGCATTGCTTTAGGTTTTTCAGTGCTGGTCCGAGAGTCCAACAAGCTGGTATTAGCTTGTAGATTACCTGGGTTATGAGCATATCAGTAGGTGGCGGTAATGCAACCATAAAGTTTATTGCCAACTGCCAATAAAAAAATCAAGAAGAAGGGTTATGAGCAGTCAGCTAGCCTGCACTCTGCTGCTCTGGCCTTCTCGCATGCCAACTTTACCCTCAAAACAGCGATGAACCAATTTAGTGTCCCTACCAGGACTCTTCAAACACATTCCTCACAGCGAGCTGAAACATGTAAGATTCAGAAAAACCTTCTAGAGACGTAGTAAAGGGAGTTTCAACTCGGCAGGAAATTTTCGTGGTTTTTGAAAAACCTTTTAAAAAACAGCTGTACCATTAAAACCCGGTGACCTTGTAGCGACAGAAATGCTGCTTCTGCTGTAAATATGAAATACAACATGGGGCTAGTTATCTTCAACAGAAGCTAAAATACCGGAAGGTTTGGGTCGAGTTCAGACCAACTGTTGCCTGTTAAAAGTTTACTGTTTAGTAGTGGTGTACAGGTTGCACTAGTATGCGTCAGTGCACGTGGAAAGCTATAGAGTTCCCTTGGTGATACCTGCTGTGTTGTAGAGAACACTATTTTCCAACCTTGTTCTACTTCAGCGCCACTCAGCAGTGACGGCGAGCGTCGCTCAGTAAGAACCGAGCGGAGAACTGGTGGAGGCCGCTCGCAGACACCCACCTCCTCCAGAAACAATGGAGGGACGGTGGCTGATGTCTGTTTTAATGCGCGCTGATAAACAGGCTGACAGCGGCGGAGCTCCCTCTGCTCTCCTCCTCTGCTCAGCAGGGTGACGGCTCCACGCAGCTGAGACGCGGCATGGAGTGCATCTGTCACCGGACCCAAAATAAAAACCTCAAGCAATCCGTCCGCCGGCCTCCGCCATGCGAGAAGCGCTTTTTGCTTTTTGTTTCCTTGTCACCAATACAAGCAGGGTCGTGATCGGGGAAGCTGTCGCCCTCCTCCGCACACATCACAACACAAACAATCCTTTGCTCTTTCTTTTTCTTTTTTTTTTAAATTTTATTCCCAGCCTGCCCAGTGCTACATTCTTAAAAAGCAGAGGAAGTTGAACACAGAGGCTGCTTTTGAAGCATCTTTTCCATGAATGTGCAGATATTAAAAATAATAATAATGGCAAATCAGAGCCGACACGAGGAGAGGTCTTTTTAGCGGCGGCGTGAGAACTCGTCGTCGTCTGGAGGGACGCCGTCTGCCCGCACAAAAGGCTCACAGGAAATAAGATAAACAAATAGAAATGGAGACGGCTACTGGGCGAGTGAGCAGGTGTGTGATCACCCGCCGCCCCTGCTCGGCTTGCCTCTGAGGGGTTGGGGGGAACACGACCCTGTCTGAGAGAGGGGGGCGCTGGCTGTGACTCACTCCACAACAAAACACTATTTATGCCGTGAAGAAAGAGTTTTCTTCATTTTTGGCCTCCTTCCAGTATTTTAACTTCTCAAGTGTTTTTTTTTTCTCCATTTTTTGATTTGCATAAATTCAATAAAACCTAAGATCAGCGTCCAAAAGATAATTCTGAGTAGAGACGGCACTGCGTTCATGTAGTTTCTCTTCATGAAGAAGTGTTCACATCCTGTTTCATAAATCTCTGGAGAAAGAGAAGATGTATTGCAAGTAAACATCAAAACTGAACTTTAACTAAATCTGTGTGGGAATAAAGCTAATTTGCTCCTTGCACACCTTCCATGCACGTTACTGGACATGTACCCTCCTCCTAATTGTACAGACATGCACTTTTATATCATCACTAGGAATTTGCCGAGTCCTCCACTCTATAACGTTGGAGCTCAAATAGTTTCATAATGCCACTATAAGTAAGCACAGGTAAACGGTTCTGGAGTTTTTGTTGTATTCACGCAGCTCATCCTGCTCTCACCCCCCCAAGCCACAAGGTGGTGCTGCAGACGTTCATTGTCTTCCATTGCACTGCTGGCCAGCCTAACCTCTCTACTCATAGGAAGTCAATAGATTGTGACTCTCCCATGTGATGCTGTGTGACGTTTTACAAGACAACTGGTTGTGATTTGCTACTAGACTGTAAATTGATCCCCCATTTTCGAAAGGGAGGGACTTTGTTCCACTATAAATATGCTGGAATTTTGCACTGCGGACACTGTGATGTGTGATTTCTCCTCCTTCAGGGATTCTTTATAAAACCATCCAGGACTGTAAGACAGCTAATTTGGGATGAGCACCCTGTTTATTGGGAATCAGCTTGGAGCTTCTTTACTATTGCCAATCGTACTGGTTCAACATTACTCTAAACTCCTACAGCAACAAACACCAATTCTTAGTTTTTGTGCCTGTCCAGGAAATATCTGTCAATGAGAACATTAAGATCTTCACTTGAACACAAACTATCTGTGGTATTGTATCTCACTGAACAACAAAAGCTAAAGCTACTTTGCTGAGGAATTCTGTTTGCCTTTGTGAAATTAGCTTGAGTTGAACATTTATTTGAATTTCACTTTATCCATTATAAGCCTTCAGCACAACTTCTATAAAGCTCTTCATATCTAGACAATGGTTACACTGGAAACAAGCTGTACCGGGCAATGATGCAACGATGATGATTTTGCTTTCATAAGTAAATGTCGGCTCTATTCCAAGGACTGTGTGTGTCTTTGAGTTTCTTCAGGTGATGGTCTGGTGTGTGTTTTAACAGGAACTAAATAGTATGAACTGCGGGTTAATTGGACCATTAGCAGCTTGAAGGATTCCAGTCTGAAATTTTGAATAGCCTTCCAAACAGTCCAAACATGCCTGAATGGTGAACGTCTAAAGCAGACGCTTGATGACACGGAGAACCAGCAGTTAAGAGAGCGTCGGCAGGGGGCGGGGGGTATGTTGGCGGACTATCTCAGCAATGCGTGGGGTGTTTGGACTAGAGTCAGGGTCGGGGTATATTTAGTTCTCGTGCATGTACATACCTCCAGACGCAATGTGCCACCTGCTGGATCCTGTCAGCTGTTGACTTACGATAGATATGGGGCGGATACCCCGAGGTATGACTCCTGAGACCTTTCCTGTGGGTCTGTTTCATTTCATGCCTCCCATAAATCTACCCAAAATAAAAACAAAATGGCCGGCGAAGAAAAGAAGTGCGCAGAGAAAGCAAATACCGACTGTTTCTTGAGAAAGTCCTCAAGTAGATCCCGGTTGACCGTTGGTGGTGAATGAGAAATATTATTCAGCTTTATGGATGTTGAAAGCTGTTCTTTAGTCTCTTAATATCCCCAACAATGGTGGCCACAGCTGCTCTCATCCACTAAACCAAGGTTCGTATTGCAGCAGCTGGGCCCTCTTCTGTGGAAGACTAATTTTATCCTATTTTATTATCCAGTTCATAAAGCCATATGAAGGCCAAGCTATTAATTTCAAATGTTTGAAATGTTGGTTTGACATTCACATTTCAAAGGGTTCTTTCCTCCACAACTCTGTGATAAAAAGGAAACTATGTGAGTGACAAGCACTCGTCCTTGTGGTCGAAGCAATCGAAGTGGCGGAACAATAAAAGCCCAGACCAAGATTATAGACACCTTAGACAGAGAGCTCTAACTCTGTTTTTGTGCATATGTGTGTGTTGTCTGTACAGATTATATTCTTTTAATGATCCACTGCAACTTTGGCCCATGGGATGTAAGGGTGGGGGGGGGAGACATCTTGCAGATCTCCTCTTTTTGTTGCTCAGCAACGTTGCTGAATGTACAGTAAACAAGTTCTACGGGGGTTCGTGCGTTTGCTGCTGCCAGGTTGTTTTTAACTCCACTCTGAGCTGTTAGGCACTGGACAAGGGCTGCAGTGTGAAACACACTCCAGCCTCTAATTTTGGATAAGGTGGAGTTTAGGTGTAGATTAGCAGTATGCAGATAAAACAACACAGCCAAATGTTTGTCTAATGCTCAATGCTTAACTTATTATTCGTAAATAAGAATAGGGACAGTGGTTGCGACCTGCTTAGTTAAAAATCTTTACAATAATTTTAGAATAAAGAAAGAATAAAAATTTATGGATGCAATATGCATGTTGCAGCCTTATTGAGACCTAATTTGTCTACAGCTGATGCAGGCAAAGAGGTCAATGTTAGTAAATCTATCAAAAGTAACTGAACTAAAAGGCCTTTCTTCCTATCGGCTGTACTTGAACTGTTCCTCTAAGGCCCTAAACTAGGCGTTAACATTTCCGTTTTTAATCTACGTGATTCAGTAATTGAGATTTTGTGAATTGAATTATTGACATTCCTTTAAATTTGTACTTATACAGGCCACATGTGTTGAATTCTATATCAACATTCCAACCAACCAAGCAAACTTAGCAACTAATAAACCAAAGGACCTTTCAACCAACCACCAATGAGTTGATGTGCAAACCAATGCAACAGATCATCCAACCAACCTGCCAAACTTTAATGTGTAGACCAACAAACGTTAGCCAATTAACCCAATTACCAGAGATCTAACCAATGTACCAACCAATAAACCAATAGGCATATAATAAAGAAACCTACTAATATACTAACCAACCAATAAATGAACTAACCAAATTACTGACCACTTCACCAAAGTATCTGCCACCAACTCAGGTTTAGTTATTATTTTGTGCCCCTACTGCAATTACTCGACACAATCAGTGAGGTTAGAACTTGAAAGAATGGTGTTCTTTTCTACAGTCAGTTTTTTCTCCTCCAGTGTTGAGAGCAAAAGTGTAATCTCTTATCAAAATCTGATCCTATGCTTGTTTTAGATTTATCCTACAGAGAACTAACCCTAAACTGGTCAATATATTTGTAGATTGTAGATGAGGTGGTACTAGAATAGTTCACACTTTCTTTATTTCCAAAATCTAAATTGCATTCCCAGGTGATAGTGGTGAAAAGACAAGTGAGCTTTGCCACAAATTGCCTTCGGAGTCTAAGCGCTGCCAAAAATAATGATTAAAGAGAAGAGTGAGAGTGTAAGGTCATACTGGAGATCATTCAATTACACAAACTGACAGAAAGAAACCCAGTAATATAACAGAAGTCTAAATGACTCAACTTTGATGTGCTCAAAACAAACATTATAGTGGACCCACGTTAAACGTAAATGTCAACGAGTGTTTTAGACATTTATGTACAATAAAACTAGTTTGCATTAAATGTGAGACAGAAGCAGCAGCGGATCAAACATCTCTCTATTCCTAAACTGTTGAGACTGACTGGGGTGGGAAGCACCTGAACATGGCAGCCATTGACAAACAAAAGAGGTTGTTCCCTTGTCAGCGCCACAAAGACACATGCGATGCGACAAGGACCAGCATGATGAGCCGTTTCATTGTCTCTGCTCGTCTATTGTTTCCCTGCATCGCAGATAGAAAGTTTGGCAGGGAACCGGACTGTGTCCTGCCACCTGCTTTCACATCCGAAACAAAAACGAAGGGCCGGCCCGAGCCGCTGGACAATTTCCAGTCCAGCTGTTGGTTCTGAAGGCTTGTGGGAGGACGGTGAGCGGGACCGACAGTCGGGACCCTCCCTTTTTGAGCTCTGCTCTGTCATTTGTCTTGCATGGGCACAAATGAACCAGGAATAGCAGCTTCTGTGCATAAAACATATGCAGATAAATTGATTTGTGAAAGCACAACCACAAGATAGTTTCAACTCGCTTCGGGAAACAACCGACAACCCTTATCAAAGGGAGAGAAAGTTGTTTTTTGCTATCTGTCCCCCATCTTCCCTCTCTCAATAAAATTCCATGTTTATCATAGAGTTTGTTGATGGAGCAGTTTCTGTGCTCCCCCCCCTCCTTCCACATGATTTACAGAGCCAACATTTTCTACCGCCTCAGGCTGTTTACCTTTTTTATTTTATCAAAAGCCGCTGTATTTTATTCATCTACGGCAGTCTTACAGCTAGGTCCTCCCATCTGTTGTTGGAATGTTTCAAATCATCCACGATAATGCAGAGGGAATTGATGTCAACTAGCAGTGGGGAACACAATCGTTACACTGTCAGGGCAATGACTGAAACTAGCCATTGAGTCAAAATCACTTTTTTAAACAAGACATTGTCCAGATTTGTGGCACCATAAGAAGTACAAGGTTGGAGTGAGAGGTCAGAGGATGACGGGTAGATAGCTGATATAATCAACAGTCACAACAATGATATATGGAATGCCATCTCTGGAAACACACTTTGTCAGGCCCTAAGGCAGACTGCCTGCAGCAGCAGAACAGAAAACTGAGAATGCTCACCAAAATTAAATTTCATCCTGGAAAAGAAGTATTTTTGTTAAATGTTCAGTATTGCCAAATGTGGCCAAATTTAGCACCATCATCCAATCCATGGATGCGAGGTGTTGCATTGGCATCCAAGATTCCCAGATCTCAGTCCAGTTGAGAATCCATCTAAAACGGGTTGAACAAACAAGTCCAACTACTAAAGAGCTCACCTCACAACCTACGGCTGCTAACATCTGAATGCCAGAAACCACAGCGCCCCTTCATGGGTCGAGTCAATTTCTTGACAGTTTGTCTGTTTGGGCAGCAAAATGGGGATCAGCATGCTATTTAGGGTGATGGTCATAATGTTATGACTGATTGATATATATTAAATTGTACTGGGTATCTATTGTGGTGTTTGGACTTTTGGAAATGGATCAAAATGTGGGATATTCTGACAATCCAGTACAGCCCTATCAGTTCAGTAAACTTATGTACCAAACAATACGCCGCTGTTTTCCTTCTGAACACATGTAGAACGTTAATGTGTGGAACCAAGTGTGCTTCTCAGTGTTTGGTAGTGCAAGTTTAAAAAGTGACACAAAACAGAGAGGACTTCTAGCTAGTTGTGAACCCGAGGTTTCCTATTTAGGTTCTACTGGGTAAAATGTGAACTGAACCCAAGTTTTTCACCAGCGATAAGGTACGTACAGTGACTGACACTACATTGAACTTAATTAATGATCTGAAATAACGTTAAGTCAGATGTAAGTATCACAGGTGGACTTCTGCTACAGTCCACTTCCATCTACCTGTAACATTCAATGTGAATCCCTCTATTGCCATATTGGCGATATCCGAAATTCCTCCCAGGTTTTGGAGTTACGTTTTGACCCCAATTGCATAAAAAACAACTCTTTCCCGATCTGAAGCCAAGAAACTTTGTCTTAAATCATTGATTTGACAGGTGTTCCTTTCAATAAACTCAACTTAAAGACTGTTTTATCTTGTCCTTCTCATCCTAAATGATCTGTTGTGCGTTTTTTTTATTAGTATGGATGTCCAGTCGTTCCGTTTTCCTTTGACCTCTCTGCTTACTGTCACTTGACATTTTTATGCCATGTTGATTGTCATTGAAAGTGGCATTCAGGCCCATGAGTATTCTTACGCTATATTAATTTTTCTTGAAAGCGTCTGTTGGTCAATATATTGTTCTTCTGTTGCCTTATTTGTATTCAGGCCGTGGGATTTGAGGGGGGCACCATCCTGTTGCTCTGTAAAGTAACCCAATGATTTTACTACTGGTGGTTGAGGCCAGTGAAACACACCATCGCTCTATTCATCCCTGGGGGTGAAATAAGCAGACATCAGTCATGTCGAGGAGACTGTGGCCTGGGTTTGCCCAGATCTTATCTCCAAATTGCTATTGCCTCCACCTGCAATGCCGGCGCGTGAGATTGTGTCTCTGGAAACACTTGTTTGGACAGTGTCGGGCGGTTCCTGCCGTTTAGTCGAGGACGGGGATCGAGTGATGGGGTCGTGCCTTCCCAGAGTACTTACCTGTCATTAGGAGCAGATCAGTAGCGATACAAAGGAAGATACCGCATCACGGCAGCTGCAAACAATTTAATCCCTTTTCCGTGTTTTGCATCTGATCGAATGACAAATGGCGAAGATACGGCGCGCATGTTGGGTGGTGTTTGCTTTTTCTTTTTTCCCCAGCCGCATAGGTGTTTGCATTTTGTGCTTTTGTCTGAGAAATGTCATTGGGGCATGCTGATATTTGTGCTATTTGTTTTTCGGCTCTTGTCTTTGGACGCGCACAAGCGCGTGCCGCGCTGGGTCGTGCCCGGAGGACATGCGCAGGCTCATTTTTTATCCCTCTCCTCCGGTCGCCTCAGTCGAGGGGGAGGCTTTGTCACCAGCTATCTGCCTGCCAGCGCCTGGTATTGTTATTCCAAGGTACAGGCCGGTTAACATTTCTCTTGTCACTGCTGCATCTTCTCCACAGCCCAGCAGGGCAAAAAAAGCTGAAGGAGGAAGGAGTGGTGCCTATACTTCCTTTTTTTTCCCTCTTCCTTTTTTCTGAAGGCCTGCAAAAACTGTGGGAAAAAAAACTCTTGTCATCCAGGGTTGGCGTTAGGGTTAGCCCTTATGTTATCTGACCATCTCTGCTTCGTCTCAGCAGATTCTCCTTGCATTAGATGTAAAAATCCACAGAAACGTTTGTCACGCCTGATTCCATTGACAAAATACCGCTCAAACATCTCTGATTTTCTAGGCCAACATTAAGCAATCAGAACCCTGCTGAGAGTCCTCTGTCAGCACTGTCCAACAGGAAATCCTCCTATCAGCCAGTACCAGGCGAGACACCTGATAAATACCTGTATTCATAAACGAATGTGGTATTTATAAATATCATTTCCCGCAGTGATGAATGCCACTGATGAGGCGGACTCACGCTGAGTGATTAGGCAATTAGCGTTAACACTTGGACACGACGGAAGCTGTAGGCGTCTGCCAGATGCGCGGTTCCCACCGGACCTTTTCCGAGCCGATGATGGGGCTTTTACTGTGTGCATATTCCTGAGGTTTATTTACCCTGCGAGAGGCTGCCAGTCTTTTGCTCCGCTCGGCTGGGAGCAGCTCGTCACACAGGCAGTCTATCAAATCAATGTGAGGCGTATTGAGCGCTGATTTAGGACGGTAATTAGGGATGCAAGTCGTTTTCATTACTATGGGTTAGGGGAGGGCTGGCACCCAAAAGGAAGGGTAATGAATCTTTTCTGGTTGTCATCAAGGGCCTTCAGCACCATAGGGACACTCATAGGCCTCTGCATTGGTGTTCCCCCTTTTATGTCACACCTACAGTTTATGGCCTCAATACAATAAGTAGGATGTTGAACTGTGAGGAACCTTTTGACGTTTTCAGGACCAAAGGTTTTACGTAGAACTTAGGAGTTTGTGCCTACAGATTTGTTTGTCTAGAACAGGGGTGCCCAAAGTCGGTCCTCGAGGGCCGGCATCCTGCATGTTTTAGTTCTCTCCCTGGTTGGTACTAACAATCTTTTCAGCATGTCAATGTTCTTCTTAGGCCTCTACCATCATTTGATCCAGGTGCGTTAAACCAGCCACTGTTCTCTTAAACAGAAGTACAAAAAAAAAAAACAATTTCTTGGATGGAACAAAATGCCTCCAACTTGATTCATGGTAGAGCTTGATAAATCTTACCCCTTGTTTTATATTAAAAATAACATTTTCTTGAGTCTTCTGCTGTTCTTCCTTGTATTTCCTGCATAATATCTTGGATTCTTCTTCTATTACAAAAGTGATTTCTCATCTGCCCCTCTTATCACAAGGGCCATGTCCAATAATATTAACCTCACCTTACATACGAATGCAAGGTATGAACGTCTCACCTTGAAGTTCTTGATGGGGCGTGCCCCACATTTGGAGGCCTTAGTCCTCGACGCTGACGTTGTGGGTTCGACTCCTGGTCCCGGCGACCTTTGCCGCATGTCTTCCCCCCCTCTCCCCGCCCTCTTTCCTCTTGTCACAAATAATACTAGCCACTAGCGCCGCAAAAACTCTTCGGAGAAAAAAATGGGAAAAAAAAAAGTTCTTCATGATCTGTGTAATGTTTAACTTTATTATCTTTTTCCTAAATTTGAGGCAATTTTCATTCCAAGGCTGTAGGCTTTTCTGTCAAGATGTCCATTGAAAACACGAAGAAAATGGTTTGAAGAGCCTGTTCCCCTTTTTATGGTCGTCAGAAATATCTTAAGCATCCTTTAAAATAGACTTTTTGTTCCAACATAAGCTCTTGAAGTTAATAAACTCTTTGCAAAGAACTAAATTAATCACTTTAAATTAATAAGCTTCCAGGCAGAATATCATTTAAAGCAGAACGAGGAAGTATAAATGATCAGCTGAGTGTGAATGTGCTTCGTCGCAGCCGCTGACACTTCCCTCAAAACATTAAGTGGTTATTTATGAAGAGACTGGTAAATAAAATTACATTTACAAGCTAGCAACATGGAAATTCTAATAGCTTTCAGATGATGGAAAATCTAGCGTGAAACCGCTCAGCCGCAGCTGAAATACGAACATTTAAAACGGTGGGAGAAAACGCAGCAAAAAAAAGGCATCCGCTCTTATTCAGCAGAGGTTGAGACTCTTGAAGTTGGACTGGAACATGGAGTTGTTGTGTTTTCTGTTGTCCGTTCGTTATAAAGAGGTTCATTTTGACATTTAGAAAAAGAAAAGGGAGCACTTATGAGTGTCACCACAGATCTCATACTCGAGTTACAAATGGCCGCTGAAAACGAAAAGTCCTTGGAAAGTTTAATGGTTGCTTGTATCTATTGAACGTTGTTGTCATGACCTACAGAGCTCACGTAATGTAGCAAAAGAGTCGTTGCTTTCATTTTGCTGTTCTATTGATAAATCATCAAACGTTTCAAATGAATTTCAATTGGTTTTAGATTATCTGCAGGGTAAATATTGGTGCATATTTCTATTATCAGTCTTTTATTCACTTATCATGCTTTGTTTTGATTCTAATGGAAAGCATGTTAGAAATAAACTCAAGAAAATTGTTAAGACCGAATATGATATAAAAACATCATATCATATTTGCTAATAATTTGGTTTGGCTCACTTTAGGTTCAGGAAATTGTTTTTAATATATTAATTTAACTGAACTTCACAAGTTATGTTAGTTATGTAAAGCATATTTTCAAAATTGAATCTAAATTATTATACAGTCTAATTTGAAAAGTTCTTGAATTAACATGTAGAAAACCTGCAAATGTGTTGGGAACAAATTTATTCCGATTGTTCAATGAAAGTAATTGGAACAAATAAGCGTGCCGTCACAATTTTACGATGTTATTGTTTTTCAGATTTAAATATTTTACAAATACCGATATGTAAATTATTGTCAGAAGTGTTATCGTTGGCTTGGAAACAATTCTGACATTTAAACAATGGCTAAGTCAAGTTTTAATGAACAATTCTTCTATCTTCCTCCAGCAGCTAGCTGTGCTGCATTGCTAATGCTAGCTTGTTTTGTAACGAAATCACAAGTTTAGCTTGGGTTTCAGCTGTGAAACAAATTACTTCTATCCTTTGTCTCAACTTTACTAGAAACATGATTTTCATTATCATAAGCTCATATGAACAAATACAGCATTTTTGAGCAGCTAGCTTTGTCACAGTCCTAATGCTACGTGAACCGCAACATATTTATTGAGTTGAAAATATTAGGTGAACAATGTCTTTAAAATAATTTTGTGCTTTCTAATACTTTTTCTGTAGTTTTTCAGTGAACGTTTAATGTTCTATGCAATATGTTCCTGTATTTTTCTACGATGCGCTAACAGGAGCTTAGCAACTATATTTTTCTCTGCTACATGTTGAATACATGACTGATTTTCTGAAACTGTTAAAATGTCTGTTTAATATAAAATAGTAAAGTTCTTTAACATTCAAATGCAAGCTAACAAACCCTAAAAAAACAACTAAAATACCCATGTTTTGGCAACATTGCTGAATAAAAAATCCCCATCTCATACCACAAAATAAAAACAAAAGTCGCATTTATTTATTGCATTTTATTTTTGTTAGTTTTAAACAATTTAAGGCTTTAAATAAACCATGCCTAGATGTTACTGTTTCTGCTCAACATACGACTCAGCAGTGGTGGGCAAACAGACAATTGGCTGATTGGTGGATGGGATGACATACCAGCACCTTGCGGTTTCTGCGATCAGTATTCATTGAAGCTTTTCTCTCGTCACGTGAGATCCATTAATTCAGTTTGACTCTGGCTCCGAGAGAGGAATCTTATTTGTAAGTACATTGGAGCCGGCCGCTCAGTGTCCGAACCGCTCTTGTATCAACATTGAAATTTCACACTTCGCCGCCCGTTCCTTTTCCCCTCCCGAATAATGAGCAGCTCATAGTCCTTATCTATAAGTGACGTTTCCATTCGGTGATTTAGCCTCAGATGTTGCTATCTTTGGACCGAGGGAGTGTGACCTGTTTGACCCTCCGCAGGCGAAAAAAAGAGAAAAAAGAGGAAAATCTTCATTGGTTCAGTCGAGCGTTGCTAAGACGATTACCCTTTTCCTCCTTTTTGATTTCTGCTCATCATTGTTCCCCCTTCGTTTCAGAAGCACTGCTGTAACCTTAAAAAGGAAATCATCTGCAATCTGTCTGTTTAAATTATCTTTTCAAGAATGAAAGACGTTCGTTTTTGTTTGAGGTCTCTTTTTTTTTTTCATTTGCAAGCCTTGTGTGGGAAAGTCTGTGTCCAAAACTTTAAACTTAACTTTATTCTGCTCTGATAGTTGGTCTAAAAGTGGGTAGCCACTATGGAAGACATATATAACAGCTTTAATCTGGGCCTTTTTTCTTTTTACTAGAGGAACTTTTTGCTCCTTATCTGACACGAGCAAAGGAAAATCGTCTTGCAGAACATAATATAGCGATTTAGTTGATCTGTTGAGGTCTTTGAGCTTTGCAGCGATGTTGGGCCAATTGCTATGAGGAGAAAAGTAGGCATTCGATGACCCCTACATAATGGTATAATGCCTGTAATTATGACAGCTGAGGATGGACATGGAGTTAATGGAGCCACCACATCAAAACACACAAACAGTGAAGCCCGCTGTGCCAGCTCATCTGAGTCAAGGCGGTTGCCAGAAATAGCCCTGATTGGGCCCTAAATAATTCAGTGTCATTTTTTTTCTCCCTCTACCCTGCTTCCTCCAAGAAGAACCGGGGGAGCAATTGATGAGAGCGGGTGAATATTTAATGGCCTCGGAGTCTTCTCGGACAAACCGGGGGCCTTCGGTTGACAAGATCCAAGGAATCAAACGGCGAGGAGAGCGAGGGAAGGGACGTTGCTCAGCAAGGGGCAACGCAAACAGAGAGGGAAGACGGCAGCAAGCAGAGGCAGATCTGCACCGCGTAGCTAACAAGTCCTCAAGCATTTAAGCGTCTGATTAAAAGTTCAACGCAAGTGTTTGATTGCCCTTGCGAACAACTTCGCTCGAGCACTTCTTGGCTGAATGTCATGTTGATTGTTAACAGATGGGTGTTTTAAAAGAGGCTTTACATTTTTTGCGGTACAAATGGTGTTTTTGGCGCTTTCAAACCAGCAAGAATGTGAGAGAGAACACTTTGTCGCTTCACTTTCTTCTTGAACATGTAAGGGTAATTTCCCAGTACATGTGATGTGAGCCGTATGTCGTTGGATAATTCTGGATCAGAGGGTCCACAACATGATTTCCATGATCCGACTTGTTCAGTGACGAACTCCATAAAATCTGCGAGGCCTGCAGAAAAATGCCTGATTGAAAATAATTAGTTAATCACTTTTACCAAATTCTATTTCAAGGTTTCAAATTAAAAGGGGGTGGAATGCATATGTACCATAACCGAAGCTACCATTGTGTTTCTTTAAATTCCCAAACTTTTTCCCAAACTTACTAACCTCCATGTAGAGTTTTGTTGCCACGCCATGTGATGGCTGCCCTCCAACAGCTACAACTTTGAAACATAATAAAAAAAACTAGATATTTTTGACATTTAATCTGTTGCTTTTCTATTTGATGTGAAACCGGACGAGGAAGCCAATTAAGCTAAGTAATAAACCACATGTCGAACCTGGTAACTGATTGACTGGCGTTCAATCCGCCCACAGATTGCAGCTGATTTGAGCAGTGGTTCCATTACCCTCCACCCGCACAAAACCAGGGGGAAAAAACCAGGCAAGAGGTGAAATTAAATATTCCGTCCTCAGAGCCTTGATATTCATGTATATTCAGCACCGAGAACAGTTTTTGAAAATGAACAATCACAGACGGAAAAGGTCACCGTTGTGCTGAAGTAGTGCATTATGGGAGTGAAATAATTGCTTTTCTCACATTAGTTCCTATTGTAATGAAATTGTGGCAGTGCCCTGACACTGAATGACAGATTACGCCACGGTTCAATCACACAAGTGTGGGTGTGTGGGGTTGGTGGGGGGTGAGGATGGGGGTTTGGGTGTTGGTGGTAACGGGGGTCAATTGGCTTTTGTTGGAAAGCAAGGCTCTCCCAAGTCTCTACATAAATCATTTGTATCACTTTCAGTCCTTTTTAACTAACGGCGCCACTTTCATCAAGGGTTTGTGTCATTGCACTCTAATTGTTTTGAAGTGAGAGCTATTGTCTGAGGAGGGAGAATGAATAGAGCGTAATGATTTGTAATGTGGCATATTTAAAGACACGTAGCAGATCCTTGGAGGAGTAATTTAGCGTCTCTGTCTCTTTCCTCTCCCTCTGTCATCCCTCGTCTTTGGTTGGCCTCGCGCACGCTCGCCGTGCGCCCAAGCTAAGCGCCTATTTCTTTGGCGGCGCTCAGATCTTTGAAACCCAACTGTGTTAATCACGGTTTATGTGTGGGAGACATCAAACCTCCCTTCACTTTGCCTGCCTCACCTGCTGCGTTAGCACACAGCGAGCGCACACGCCGGCCTCTGAAGGGCACCTTCGCCGGAGCCCCTTTCATTTACAAGGCAGACGATGGGCGATCACTTATCCGCTGTGGTTTCTTTCCATGTAACACGGACAGTTTTTACACCTCTCAAATCTGCTCAGCAGGTTTTCCGGACTGCCTGGCCTCTCGCGCCGTCGTCTCTGCGTCTGAAGCCTTGGCAAGCAACGGCCCCAAGGGTATCGACCGTCAATGCAAAATGCTGTGGTCACAATCAGACTAAAAACAGACGCTATAGAAGGTTAAGCAATTACTTTTTCTCACCTGATGTATCAGCCCTGGTATTGTTTAGTGTGTTTCATTAGATTCTCTTTTTTAAAAAAAAGAAAAGAAAAAAGAGGGTGGTGCAGAGAGTTTCTGTCGATGCTGACGTTCCTTCATGATCTCGGCAGTTGCAAGCCACGATGTCAGTGGAATGTTGGGTGGCGTCTATGAGGCGTGAAATTGATTCTGAATCTAGGAAAACGTTAAAAGACAATTTATTACCAACAGTCCAGATTTCTTCTGTGCCTTGCGATGTACAGAGCTGTAAAAAAGTATTTGCCTACTTAAAATTTTCTGTTCTTTTTCTTTTTTCTTCTGACACTTGTTTAATGTTTAACTTTAATACCAAAAATAACTTTACGTATAATTTACACACTGGAGGATTTGAGCGGTCTGTTTAAGGTCCTGCCATGGCATCTCAGTCGGAATCAGGTCCAGACTTTGACTGGACCTTTCCATTGTGTTTGGTTCTTGTTTAGCTGTGGAGAGGTGGACTTGCTGTTGTAATCTTTAGCTTAAGATCACAAACTGAAGCCCGGATTTATGGTTCTGTCAATTATGGCAAATCAAAGCGGTTCTGAACAGAACAGAATCAAATGATTGTCCTCGGTAAGAAGACATGTTTGGCCGTCTTACCGATTGTACAGCGTAGAGGTGGACGGGACGTCTTGACCTGACCAGCTCACCTTCACATGATCCAACATGAAGTCTAGTGTGTGGACTGAAGCAGAAATGGAACAGTGTGACATGACGATGACCCTGAACTGTGTGTGTTTTATGAGAACGTTCAACTTTTAAATGACTGGATGGGAATCAGAAAATGGAAAGTCCTGGGCTTCAAAAGAACCCACCAAGTTGGAAATCAATTAAAGAACCAAATCATATTCATAATTACTTCATAATTGCTGCAGCTACAGTAATATCATAGTCTTTCAATTTGTTTTTTTTGCATGGATTATCTTAAAAATAGAAACATTATGTCTTTGTAACAGGTTGTTGTCTGTTAGGTATCCCTTGGGTTTGGGAGCAAATTCACTTCTCAAAGAGGTTCAATGTTGGTTTAGTGTACAAAATTCAGATTCCAGACTAAAAATGAGCAAGAAAGCAGCCAAACTGTAAAGAAAAACTCTTTCGGAAAACCTCCAAAGCTATAGGTTAAGACCAAAAGATTACACCAAAGTCCAAGTTGATGCAAACAAAATAGAAAGTAAAGAACCAGTCAAGACTTTTAGCTTTCTTCTAAGGTTTTTTTTTCTGATTGTGGCAGACATTTCAAGCCTGGCCTGGAGCTTAACCATGAGTTGGAACAAAACTGAAGTCTTACAGTATTTACAGTGCGTGTTTATCTTCAGTCATCTTAAGCTAGAAGTCGAGCTAGGACTCAGACAGCAAGCTAGTATATTTCTTCACACCTCTGCATAGGTGCTGTGATCTATGTGGAACCTCATCCAAACCCATTTTCACTGTTTACACACATTGACCTTTCTGCTAATTGCTTTTATGATGATGAATGGAGGAAGGTGACGGCGAGAAGGCGGAAGGAAGCGTCTCTCTCCCACCGCCGCTTGACTCAGACATCCTCGCCGGGTTTTCTTTATGCTGATCACAGCTTTCACAATTAGACAAACTGTGATAACGCCGTTTATGCAGCGGGGAGATCCATAGCAATTATGCTTGGAGGGCGTTTGTGTGCTGCGGGACGGCGCCGCCGCTTATCCCTCACACAGACACCCAGCAGCAGACTGTTTGGGAGCGTTGTAGGGCTTGAGGCTGCTGGACATTTTCTGGGCTCTGGAAGTGAGAATGAACCAAATTGCTTTCTTTTTCATTCTTTCTTCCAGAGAAAGTATCCCTGGTCCAGTCTTTCTATGGTCCCTTTCTTGACTAAAGCAACTGAGGGGGCATTACTGCCATTTGTTTTGCCTACTCTCCTTGTTGTTACATCATTGTCTCCTTAATTTGTCTTCCCTCTAGAAACCTGTACCCGTGTGTTTAACTGTGTCTTGTTCCTAAACTGAGACATAAACAGAGTGTTGCTTTTAGAAAGTACTTAATTGTTAAGAGATTCTGTGTTTAGCTGTTTTTCCTGGACTGAAGTATTAGTGAACTTATTGCTGGAATTAATTTTGCTCTTTTACTTCCTGTATTTCTATTTCTTGCTCAGTGCTTTTGTGTTTAGCTTTTAATGGTAACACTTTATTTGAATGGGTGTGCATAAGACTGACATAATACTGTCAGAAATATGATATAACACCTGTTATGAACGTTAAGGAGTCTTCATGAATGTTTACATCTATTGTCATGAAGTGTCAATCAGTAAATAATGACGCTTATAATTCAAATGTTAGTACAACTTTGTATTAAAAGTGACATTATTTACCAAATGACACTTCATGACAGCATTCATAAAGACTCCTTTATGTTCATAACAGGTGTTATGCCATGTTTATGACAGTGTCATGTCAGTCTTATGCAAACTCCTTCAAATAAAATGTTACCTCTTTAATTTTCTGTTTTGCTGGCAGAAATGATTGTATCTCCTGGTTTAGTTCTTCTTTGTTTCTGTTTCCCAGACTAAGGCATTGATGAAACTGTTTTCAAATGATTTTTTTGTTCTCAGACAGTTTTATTTTCTTTGGAAAGTACTCCAGACATATATTTTTATAATCATCTTCTAATATTGAGCTATTACTGACATGAATAGCTAACTATTCTCTTTGGTTCCTGGCCCATTGTTTAGCTGTGTCTCTTTCTTTATATTGCTGTCTCTTATTGGTTTTCTTTTCTTATGAAGGACAGTTATACATAACTCTCCAATAATAGGAGAGACAGCTGAATAATTTCAGCTAGAAATTAAGGAAATAATTTTTCTTAATTTTTAAGGAAATAATTTAGTGTCTATAGAAAGTCCTCCCGTTTCTCTTAAAACTGAACAAGTAAACATATGAGGTTTACTACACTGTGGAAATTGGGATTGACTTTCCTTACCTTTCTTTGTTTTGTAGAGAAGTGGATTACTAATAAACTATTGACATCTGATCTGTTTTATCTTCTGATTACCTCAGCTACTTTCTGTAGAAACAAACCCTGTTGTCTGTAGTGAGGATGTGACAGTGGCAGCTTGTCATTCTCTTCAATGAAGTAGAAATAGATCAATACTCTACTGAACACTTATAAAGGTGCTAGTCTTCATGAGGGGAGTTATTAGTGCGCTCTGTGCTTTTCCAGATAATCCTGTTTCCTTAAGGGCCCTGCCCGTTGATGAGGATTGACACATCCTGCTTTTCACTCTTCCTTTCATCCGCTTCCTTGGTGCATACTCACGTCCGGAGTGGCTAGGTCCGCTCGTGTCTTGGCTAAAACCAGAAGTATGTTTGCTGTTTTGTTGACAGGATGCACTGCTCTGCTGCTTCCCTCCACTGATCAGATTTCTCTCGATTTTAGAAGATTCTTGAAGGCAGAATTCATATGTTCCACTCCAGTGATGAAAATACAACTGATTCAAAAGGTATTTCCTGTTTCCAGTAGTACAGAGTGGAAGGGATTTGCCATGTTTGACCCATTTGTCCCTGAAGGAGCACAAGGAGATTAAAAATGTGTCATATTCCTGGTGAGAGATAACAGAAATGCACATTCTTTACACATTATTTTTTTAAGTAGAAAGGTAGAATGCTGTTGCTACCTGTTATTCTAAGGCTGCCTTCCCACCAGCCCTGTTCAGTCCTCTAGTCCGTTTGACTTTCTTGCCCGGTTTGTGTGGTAGGTGTGAATGCGGAATCGAACTCTGGTCCGCCTGCAAACCTCAATCTGGGTTCAGTTGACTTGAACTCTGGTATGGTTCATGTTGGAAGTGTGTGTTTAAATGTTATCCTTAAGATTGTACTAATGGTGTGTTCACACCCAATGAGTTTTGAGTGTCAGACGTGTTTGGTTTACATTCAAAGTCTATGTTGAGGCGCATCGAGGGCCCGTTGCGACGCGTTTCATGACTTGAACCGTTTTGAGCATTTGACGCGTCACGAGCATCCAACGACAAACAACGGCTAGAGCTGACGCATCAGATGCCCTCGATGCGCCCCCACATAGACTTTGAATGTAAGCCAAATGCTCAAAACGCTTAGATGTAGAGCAAAATGTCCAGCATCTGCATTCAAACGGCACACGCGTCAAACTTGAAGTGTTGGACGCATTTTTGATGCGCTTAACGCTTTTGTTGTGAACACACCATAATGATGATACCAATAAACCCCAAATCAGTCAATCTGTACCAGCTGATCTCCAGTAATAGCCTTTAAGGAAATATTTTAGTGTCTATAGAAAGTGCTCCCGTTTCTCTTACCTCTGAATGATGCTCAGACATCATTCAGAGGTTGCTAAATACTCTGGATCCTGGTTTCCTGAACATAACAATGGCCTTACTGTACTACAGTGGCCTTCACCTTCCCCAGATCTCAATCCAGCAGAACATCTTTGAGATACTGCAGGATTAGCATCCGCTAATTGGAAAAAAACATTGACAGATTGGTTGACCAGGAAGCCCAAAACCACATTTCAACTCAATATTTCTGTCTGGACAGCCAGTGCATATTCCAGGGTGCTGTTTTGTCGCCGTTTTGCTGCCACATGTTCTCTCCATCCATCCTGCAGTGGCATTTGGCAGCTGCTCGGTGGCCCGTTTGCCGCCGCTCCCCGCCGTAACTCTCACACCGTCTGTCTCAGGTTGATGCACTGCTCCCAGATGTGGATGTTCGTGCCTCTGCAGTTATTTTGTTAGTAAAACTGAGTTAATTAGAAGCAACGATCTCAGTAATACGTGTGAGTGTGTAACATCTTCAGGGCTAGTGATGAAATGTGGAGAGATTGCACGTTCGACAGCTGGGCCTTTTTACATTTCCATATATCTTTACTCGCTCGTCTTGCTGAGCAACAGCAAACCTCTCCCTCTCTCTTGTTTCCTCTCGCTGTCTTTCATTGTGGTCCAGCACATTGATGTTACAGATATGAATCCCTATCCGGCAGCAATCCGCCTGATCTCCAGTTTGATACATCACAAGCAACGACTCTCTCTTTTCTCATTCCAGCAGCAATAAAATACAATATTCCCTTTAACATGCCCGCAGACACTTTTTCTGCCCTTCATGTGATATTTGGCAGATAAAGCCAATCTTTATTCCCATAAAGTGCGAGCTCTAGAGTTGTTCCTCCTTATTTCCTGCAGAGTACTGAATGTTATCCATTGAGAAATCAGAATATTTCCTCAAATCAATGTTATGTCATACCTGATCTGCAGCTAATGGACCATGGGTCTTTGTACCTCATCGGGCAATGGAAGTTATCATTTGATTAGTATTTTCTCAACTTCCAACAGGCAGGATTTCTTAAATGTGGAGCCTGTTGTGTCCGTTGGAGATCTCAGTCTTTAGATGCAGGACAAATACCCAATAGCCTCAGCTAATGATGCGTCGATCTCTTCAGAAAGGAATCCTCCAGGAAAACCCGGTTAATTGCCCTGAGGCCCGTTCTGGTTGTAAGTTTACAGAAAGAACAAAAGGATCTAAGGAGGCGGCTCTCATGACCGAATCAGGGATCTCGTAATCTCCGGCGCAAGGAAAGCGGAAACTCTCCGTCTGGTGGGAAAACGAGAAACCAGAGTCCCGTCTTTGTTAGCCGCTGCTCTCCGACCCTGGCTGATGAAACCGAGGTTTGAATTTCCTAATGAGAAATCGATGGGAGCGAGGCAGGAACCCCAAGGCCCCCCTGGCCTTGCTCCTCCATTTATCCAGCTCTGACTTTCCCTTCAGCTTCTTAAAGCTTTCCTCCCATAGTGATAAACATCTTCCGATTTTCGAAATATACTTATTTTTCAGCCAAAGAAGCCACAGCCCTTTAAGGGGTTGCCAGTGTAGGTGTTTACGTCTGTGAGCTTGAAATCTGTGTTTACTATATGTCTGAGCGTAGCTGGGATGATGATCCGTCGATCTGAACCCCGCTCTCTGATGTATTCCTGGACTGAAAGCTCAAAGTTTCTCGAGAGAAAAAACTGCTTTTACTGGAACAAATCAGCAGCCTGAGAGGGAGGGAACTGTCAACAGAAACGCTTCTTGTCCTCGCATCTCAACCTCTTCTTCAGCTCTTAGCTCGTCTTTAGCGATCAAACCATGAAAAAGGAAAAGTGTCCGGAACATTTGTGTTTGACAGATCTGAGTTGAAACAGCTCTAGGTTGACAAACAAATTTAATATCCACCTCATGCTGCAACACTGTCTGCAGGACTCACTAATTAATTATAGATTCTACAACCCTGACCCTATGAACAGTTTCTTCTTTCTTGTCTTCTCTCCAGGTAAGCCACGATTCCCTCCTTCCCTGCCTAACAAATGTGGCTGCGGACGCTTCCCTGCAGCAGTCATGAGTAATGTATGGCTTATTTATCATGATTCAAGCTAATTATGGATGAACGTTTTGTGCCATTATTCAACAAACACCGCTGGTTCGTGATTGTGTTTATGGTTGATTGGAATCAAATTAAATCCCTGTTTGCTGCTAGATGACGAACGTGGAAGAGGAATGATTAGTGGAAGGCTTTCTATCTTCTTTCATGCAAAGCTGAGGATTAGGTCATTTCCTTTTTTTATGGGGATTAAATGCTTTTCAATGAACTGAGAATTTGGCAGCATTAAAGCCAGAATAGGTATAAATTTGCTTTAAATGATCATAAAGAGTGGCTCCGTTGGCATTCATTAACACTGTATGTAAAAATGTTAGAAAAAGCGAAGGTCATATCGAGCTGATGGTCGATAATATAAACCACAGAGAGTTTGCTAAGATAAAAAGCCAAGGCTTAGCAGTGGTTATATACGTATATGTCATTACTATAACACAAATGAACCAGATGATGTCAATGCTGCATGTTTCACTGCCTGAGAAATTTTCAAAGATGAAAAGTCACTATTATCACTACTACATCTGCTGAAACAAAATCGCATAATGATGCAGAGTCGAATATTCCTGTGGTCATTTCTGGCTTGTTTAAGAAAAAATACATTGCATGTTGTTGTTGCAACATTTTTGCCTTTTGCTTCACATTCCCGTGGTTGCAGTGCTTTTTTTCTGATGTATGTGTTGTAGTTTGCAACATTCATATGTTTGCAATGCGTTTCCCCATCTTGCTGCATGTTTGCACCAGACGGCAAGTATCACTCGTATGGGTCCCCTTTCTTACTGCGAACAGGATAGGCTACTGTTTATTTCACCGTTCTATGAAATAGTTGCTAATACTTGCTGGTATTATCATTTTAATAAGTTACTTGAAACCTTGCTTATTTTCACATTAGACATGTGAAATAAATAACTCTTGATATTTCTTCTTCAAAAATATCATTAATCGTTAGTCACGATAACTCTTATACATTACTTTAAAGTTTGTTTATTTTGCTACTATGCCATTAATATATGGTAAATACTATGTTAACCATGTTTTGTATGTCTTCTTTTGTTGTTGTTTTTGCATATTTCTGTTTTAATGTAAAGCACTTTGGCTATCATAGCGGTTTTTGAAAAGTGGTATAAAAATAAAGTTAGTGGATTGATAATGAAATCCATAAATATTTGAGACCTCCTCTAAAAACTCTTATAACTTTCTATTTCAATAAGTATATGAAAACATACCTTAATGTGTATTAATACGCTCAGTGGAAACTTTGCCACACAAACTAACGTCTGTTCTTTCTCATCGTCTGTCTTGGAGGTTCAGCCAATGAGAATGGCTGCTTTGTTGACGTCAGCCAATAGCGTGTCGAGTAGCATTGTTTCCAGATATTGCAGCTTCCCAAGGTGCAATTTTATTGGAATATTTTAGAAATGCTTTACGAAAAACTCCACAGGCTGATTTTGCGTGATTATGTGGAGTTACTTTCCACAGAAAAATATGTGAATGCTGAACCACAAACTCGTATGGGTCCACTTTCGATTAATAAGAGAGGTCGGTGAACTGCTCTCCTACAGCAGCATTTTACAGTGTCTAAGAACTCGTTGTACTTTTAGACTCTTGTAAGATCGCCAGTTAACATATTTTATCTTTATTTAACAGGGGAAGGTTTGTGGGAGGGCTGGAATACCGACCTGACCAGGCGGTTTTTAAAGGCTGCCTTAAGTCCACAGTTAGCAAAGCAACAACCCTGGGGTTCCAGACCAGTCACTAAATAATACCTGGCTTAGAGTCAAGGGCAAGTTGCCCAACAAAGGGAGAATGGACATTAATGGATGTAGTCTGTGAGTAAACTGATTCAAATCAGACCTGTCTCTGGTATTTTAATGTGAAAAAAAATTCAGCTTAAACTGTGTTACACCTTGAAATGAGTTAAAAAATATAGCAGTGTACAGAATACAGGTAATGTATAATTAAAATTTTTCACGGGGTAAAACATTTGCAAACTATTTCATCATGTTTTTTTTTCTTTTTTTTACATTGACAGGGTAAACATCAGTCCTAAAGCAGCATCTGGTAAAAACCAGAAAACCACCAGTCAGATTCCTGGCACGTGCAGCGACATTCCTACTAATTGACCCAAAAGAATGTTTTTTTTTTTTTTTATTAATTCTTTTTTTCCTCCAACATTTCCCAAACAGTAATCACGCCAGTCAAAAACACGCACTTTATATGACAAACACATGGACCTGTTTCCATATTCCTCAGCAAATGGACTGACCCACGTCCTCCTCATGTTTCCATCAGCAATTAATTAATACCTGACAAACATTTAAACCTTGCTGCTGCCTCTGATTTTTTATTTATTTTTTTTGCCTAATTGCCGAGCCGTTCGACTTGATGGATGCGTGCACGGGCACACCGAAGCATTGCTCGCTGTAATTTTACCGACAGCTGCTGCGTGGTTTATTTGGAGGTGATTAAATACTCAGAAAGAAGCGACAGCTCCGGCCCGAAGTCTCGATGCGCCGCGAAGCTCCCGGCTGATCTGAGTGAGTCTCAGAGTTTTGAGCGAGTCCTCAGCGGAGATGTTCATCTAAATAGTTCCTCTCTAAATGTTCACTGCACCACTTCGGTATCTAATGAGGCTCCCTGCTACATTTTGTAGCTGGAGCAATTTCTCTTCAGTTTTTTTTGAATATTTGGGAACCTATAAAGAATTTCTTCTTTTTTTTTTTTTTTCTACCAAGCCAGGTTGCAGCTACTTCCTTTCGCCTGATCTACACAGGTTATCGTTTAAAATTACAAGAGACGAGCTCAAGCCAAGCCACGCTTTCATGTGTACTTAAAAAAAAAAAAAAAAAAAAAGTATGTGTAAACACATCGCCTGCAGAGCAGCTGAAACTGAGAGAATAACTAAGCGGAATATTTAATTCATACGCCGACTTTACCAGCAGTCTTTGAACATCGCTTTGTAGCTCTCGAATGGAGACGCGCCAACCCTGAGCTTGTGGCCGATGAGTGCTTCTCAATGCCAGAGTGGCTTTTTCTTTCCAGTTTGCTCCTCTGAATTGACTGTAAGTGCACATTGTGTTTTCTTTTTCCCTTCAGGCTCTAAAGACTGCAGTCCCTCAGACACAGCTGACAGCAAAAAGTGTTCAGATTACAACATTTTTACGTGCTTTTTTTCCCCTCTTCAGGTATGCGCCTCACTGAGGCTCGCGCCACGCCTCCGGGGAGGGCAGTTATTCTCATTCAGCCGGGGTTACAGATCTGGGCCAGGATCGAGCATCTGACCGAGTTGAAAAGCGATCCCCTTTGGTTGTTTTCTGGTCCAGTGTTTCTGCAGCTTTTATGCTTTGTTTCTGCTAGATTTGTTGGTTCCATAACTTTAGAGTTATCGCCCTCTCGAGGTCAGTTTTACTGTCAAAAAAGCTGTAAAGATGACTTCTTGAGCTCAGTGATGTAACCGTACATCTGCAAAGATGAGTTATTGGTCCATCTAAAGGTTTTTGATAGTCTTGGTGAGAAAGTATTTCAGTGAATAATCAAAGATGGTTGCATTCTCATGGATGAATTAATTTTGTTGTCTATCTTCTGAAGATTTGAAAACATTTTCTTTCTGTAGTCATTATTACATTCCTAACTAATGAAAAGTTGTGACACTATCAAAACGGATTTTGTTAATGCCAATCTTTCAGACTGATAATTGAGTACCAGTGAATGGAGGCCATTAATGGAGGCTTTTAACTTGGTGTAGTGGTAAATCTGCTACTGCACTGTTTGCTATCTGTCCCTGTATGCTAGCGTGTTGAAAAATATGTAACGTTCGTTTAAATGTGAGGATATGAAGTGGATTTTTGTGGAACGTCAAGTCTTGTCACGTGTTTGAAAACCAGACACTCTTCTGATGCCATCCTGTTGTGAATAGTGTGTGTGTATTGGCATCAAGTGTGTGGAAGTCAGTGTGTTGCTGGATCAGGATATTAACTTTTAGTTTTCTGTCAGTTAATGACTTTTAGGCGCCCCCTAGTGGTCAGATAATTATTAGCTGAACTAATCACTGAATAGACCAACCTTGAATTTCACTGTTAGTTTCATGCAGGATGAAACTGCATGAAACTGCATGATTTTGCTCTGCAGCAAAATCAAAGATCATCACATCTTCGGTTTTTACCAGATATTTGTTGGGATATTTGAGTAGCAGTTGTTCAAATATGCTCGGAACAAGACACTCGAACGCGAGTCCTCTTGAAGTCCATTTCCAGAAACATTCCGGACAGAATCCGTGTGATCTTTAGACAACCCTGGGCGGACGTCAGCCGTTCCCAAACAGCTCAGAGATGCGGACGGGACGAAGGAGGCATCAAAGAAGAGAAAAATCAATTCCAAGTCTCTGCTTTGCCTATGGTGAGGAAACATTTTTATACGCTAGCGTACCAGCAGGGGCATGGGCATGTTTTACTGCGTACTTCCATAAGACCCTTGTCTTCTCAACACTCATAACTGAAATCCTGGATCAAATCTTTGAACTACATTAAGTAAATGAAGCAGATGAACTCAGCCGTTTAATCTGTATTTTGGTTTCATCTCCTTGTTGCCGGTTTTAATCAAATACAGTGGAAGGAAACCAGTATTTGCTCTGAATTACTAACATTTCCATATTTTTAAGCTGTCTGATTTTTGTAGATCATTTCATGAAGTTAATTACAACTCTTCCTAGCAGACACTAAGCCCAAATTAAATGAAAATCCTGCCGTATGGTATGCTTACTTTTGTTTTAAATATTTGCCACAAATAACATCTTCTTTGAGAGCTTGAACCTCTGTCATGAATGTTTAATGATGGTGATTCATGCTGTATATATGATGTTTGCGAGCCTTCGGCATCAAACACAGGCTCTCCTTCATGAATCTCTGGATTACCACAGATTTTTCTCTCCCCCAGCCCTCCCTTTCATCTTCTGAACGAAGTCCGCAGAGATAAAGATGCAGAAATTCTGCAGACTGCAGAACTAGTGCACATGTTTCATTTCCGAGAGGCTTTGCGATGCAGCGACTAAGATGCGGGGATTTTTAATAGTTTATGACTTTTTAGGATTGAATCCGTGAGGACGTGGTGCGGCTTTTATTGCAGAATGTGGGGGATCAATTTGAGGGAAAAGTCTTGGACCAACACATCCCCCTTTTGTAGTTATAGGCTTAACGAATACAGAATCTTGTAGTCACATGTCTAAATGTAAATGTTCTTCCGGTGAACGATGAGACCAAAACTGGACTTTCTGGATTTCATGCAGAATCCTTTTCCAGGAACACATCATCCTGCGGTAAAGCATGGTGGTGGCAGCATCATGATGTTTACAACCATCATAGTACTGACTTCAAATGGATCTCCTGTCACTTCATAATTATTCACTACTTTGTGTTTGTTTGTAGATCTGCCACAATAATGCATTTTGTGGGACGATAAATTCTCCCAGAAATTATCGCGGTAAATGATAATATCGTTGCTTTGGGACCATTTTCAAATGCTATATTGACATTGGTGTAATCATGCAGGCGTTCCTTCTCAAAAAAATTTAATTTTGCAGTGTGCAATAGACAAATATCCAGAATAAACTCCAATAACCAAAAGAAATCAAAAGCACTCGCAACCAAAACCGTAAATAAAATGGATTATAATGTCTGTAAACAATATTCCCCTTTCAAAAATATTAATCAGAATGGAAATGGTCAAAGTCACTTCAATTTATCATGTGTTTAATTGATCGATTGCATATTTGTCTCACATAGAACCCCAATAAAACACATTTGAGTCTTTAGGATGGAAATATTGTGGAAAAGGTTTCAGGAGGCATAAAACCAACTTAATCATCCTCAGACCTGAATCATCAGATAGGGAGGTTTTCCTATCGTTCTCCTGCTGGTGAGCTACGGTGTCTTAAATCATTGAATCTTGACAATAACCGTTTATGTCTTAAATCTTTTGAATAGTTGTAAAACATGCTGTACATTTTCACAAAAACCGGTGGAAAAATAGGTTTTTAAAAAATCCTGTTTGCTTCGTTGAAAACACATTTGGCAAAAACATGTCAAGCATGTTCGTGCTCTCAAAGAAGTGCTTGCCGATTCTCTTTGAGCCTCCGATGACCCCTCATCGAGCCTCCAAACTACACACACACACAAATGATGTTTTTGCGGTTTGTTACCCCAAAGCTTCCGTATAAAATATAAAAGATGTCCCCCTGTGACGCCGCCACTCTGAGCCATGTCTAGAAATCAAAACACATCAAGGAGCAAAATCCCATGTTCCAACCGCTTGGTAGTTTCACAGAAATCAAGAGCGGCACGCTTCAGATATAACAAAAAAGTAGAAAAAAAAAAGGAGGGGGGGGGGGATATATTTCCTGTTTCTGACAGTTGCAGCGTGGTGTACATTAATTCAAAGCCAAAGAGAGGAAGAGCAGGATTTAAAGCTCCAGCCCCAACATAATAAAGGATTGAAGTATGAGGAGTACAGATGCTGGAAAGAGAGAGAGAGAGAGAGAAAAGATGCAAGACGGAGTAAAAAGGAGAGAAATAATACGAAAGAAGACATTTTTTTACTGTTCTCATTCTATCCTAATGTAAGGCTGCCGTAGCAAAGAGGAACACGGCGCGTGTGGAGAATGGCTGATGAGCCCTCAGTCAGGGTTGCACAGGCAGATTCCTCGACTCAAACCAGGAATGTTGGGAAAAGCATCAGTTTGAGGGTGACAGCGGTGAACTTTTGACCCCTGCTTCCAGCAATGGGCTCTGTGAGAGATTAGAGGGACCCATAAATCCTCTTCCCACTGGATGAAATACTCCCAAGGAGTGGACTTCTAAATCATTCTACATCAACATTAGTGTTTTTTTTTCAATCTTAATTCCATTATATAATGTATTTTATGATTTAAATAGACTTCTTCGACTTCTTCAGCTGGGTAAACTCAACTTCCTGCTATTTTGACAATCTGATTTGAAATGTATTCCAACACTTACTGTCAGATTCATTCGTCTAATGATTATCTCACCATTTTGGGGCCACTAAAACGCAGAGAGACTGTTAGTTGATCCTTTCATGGACGGCATGCAGAAGCAACATCCCTGGTCATGACTCAGCGGAACACTGTGAATTTCAGCATAGCCACATTTTTCATCTGTAACAACGCATGCTTCTAAACATGGCAGTTGTGGTGGTGTTGTTATTATCGTTGTCTTTGTGGTTTGAATCATTAAGATTATTTTTTCCCCCCACGTAATACCGTCTGCATGGTTGCAAAATTTTAGAGGTTTTAAAAAATTTGGTGAGCACAGACGTCGTGTACCGGGGCGTTGTTTCTGAAATGATGATGCTTGACAGTGTCGTTATGGCTTTTCCAAACTGATAGATGCCAATGAATGTATTCCTCTTTTGCTCCTGTGTTTCTTGAGACGTGTTGCTTGCTGTGAGATTTTGTACACTACTTCATGTCGAGGAACGGATTCTGCTTGAATGATTTCTTGATTCTAGCGTGTTTAAGCTGGGGCAGTGGGGAGGTAAAGCCTGCATCCTCTCACAGACGCACTCATAAATAAAAGCCGCCGTACTATTTTTGTGACGTTTCAAAAGCCCAGTTTCGTCTTTATCTGCCGGTTTGAATACGACAAACACACATTTTCAGCAGATCCCCTTTTCTCTCTCCTCCTCTCCCTCTCTTCTCCGCCTCGGATGCTTTCCTCCCCAGTGGACGTCCGCTACATCCGCTCATAAAAGAACAAGTGTGCCTGTCCGTATCTTTGACAGCCCCAGCCCAGACCCACAGACAGCGCTACACTTGTCACGTTCGCCTCACTTGATGCAGTCCCCCGATGCAGATATCCCTAAAAGTGTTTTCCCCCCTCTAACCTCCCGAAACACACAAAGACACATTGGCTCATTCCGCTGCAGTAAAACCAAACGTTTCACTCAAAGCCACATGATTTGAACTGCCTGATATGTGGGTAGTAGGTACATTTTGGCGGGGGAAGTGAGTGTTTGTGCTATAACTTCACATTTCTTGTCAAGGGAGACTGAAGCAGACGTGTGATGTGCCAGTCATGCCCATCGCCTCTTTTTCCATCTTTTTTTCCTTCCCACTTCTTCACAGCCTTAACTGTGGAGTGATGAACGCCCCCTCTCCCCCTCTCTAATGTCTCTCTGTCTTAGCCTTCACTGCTCCTCAGCACCATAATAATCGCCGCCTTCCCTCACTCAGCCCCTTCTCCTTTGCAAGGTCACTCCTCTCCCTTTGTGTTACCTCCAGAGTCGCACTCAGAAAGCCTCATTCCCCGTCAGTTATGAGGCTTTTGTAAATATTTAGTGCAGGCATTTGCAAGCGCACCTCATCATTTTCATTCACTATATAATTCACTGGAGGATTAACGTGCGGTTGGATCGTGTCCTTGATGCGGAGATACAGCGGGGCTGTGAATTTTTTAACGCTCGAGTCACAATAAATACACCAGCAGCCCGACTCTGTGCTGGGTTTGCAGCCATTTTTAATTGGCAGAATTACAGACTTCTCCTCTATCACTAAATGCAGCTCTGTTCATTGAAGTGGAGATATGAGGTTGAGCAGAGTGTCTTTTTGTGGTTTTGTTTTTCTTTCTTATGGGAAACCTATCTCCTCCACACATAATTTGTTTTGTTTGTGTGAGTGAGTTTGGTATTATATTGCTTTAGTGTGGTTCAATAGTTTACATCCACTCATCATGGGCATTATTATCATTAATTGTGAGCAAATGCTGCATAAAGTATTGACTCACCTCTGCTGGTTATTGGATTCCATGGCCACAAACGCTTGGCAATGAACTGATTGCTCTCTGGAGTTCAGTACAACCAAAATGGAAGCAACTTGGCACCATAGCAACATATACCCAGAGTTGTTCACAGAGGGTAGCCGGCTTTCTAGAGAGTCAACAGCTAAAGACTTCCAAACTTCCGGTTAGCTCAAAGCTCAACCGTGGCTCAGCAGGTTGCAATCTTGCAATTGGAAGGTTGTAGGTTTGATTCCAGCTACCTCCTGTCACATGTTGATGTGCCGCTGGGCAATGTACTCAACCCCAAGTTGTCTATCAATCTTCTTATCAGTGTTTGTAAGTGTGATTGGAATTCACTGATCAGTGTGATGCTATACAAGTTCAGGTCATTTGCCAAAGAGTGGGTCAGTCATATATTGAACACTGTGGACTAAGAATAGAATGTCACTGATGTTCATCTGTGTCCAAAAGCATTTTTTTTTTCTCTTTAATCATTTTGGTGCTCTAGCATCTTCCAGTTCATAATATGCTTGAGTCTTGATGGGGTCAAATAGTTGGAACTGGTGATCCAGAAGTGCCAACTTTGTATTATTTTGTAAATTATGACAGTATAATGCAAAGTTGGCACTTTTAATGGATTTTCAGTGCAACTTTTAGAGCAACTTTGCATTAAAAGTGTCATTATTTACCGACTGACACATAATGACAACAGTCATAGACATTCATAAAGACTCCATGTTCATAACAGGTGTTATGTCATGTTTATGACAACATCATGTCAGTCTTATGCATACCCCGTCAAATAAAGTGTTACCAAAATTGGTAGTTTCGTGGCCAAAACGGGAGACTTGACAGTCGTGGTCTAAACTCCTGAAAAGTTTAATGTTTTGCTCTCGGCTGTAGAGATGGGAAAGTTAGCAACCTAGCAAGCAGCCCAGCATTTGGTAGGTTTGAACTAACTAGCTAGTTAGTTAGCTAGTTAGAAGCTAATATACCTTGACGGGACATTAGCCTCGATGTCAACTTCTCCAAAAGCAATTGTACCAAAAATCTAAAAAAAATGGCAGTCAATTACTTCCCAGCTAGTGGTGACTACTGGGTTGGTAATCGGCTTAAAGTTCTCTTGAGAAATTAAACGTGTTTTTTATTATTTTTGTTTCCCATTAAACAATGTTTGGGTCTTGCTGTTAAAATATCTGGTCTTATGAGCAAAGTTAGGGTTCCATAGTGAAGATCCTGGATGCTAGATTGAAATCTTGTGAAAGTTTGTTTTCTGTGACAACTCTATCACATTTAGGTGTTAGCATGTGTGTGTTAATGCATGTGTGCAATTTATTTTATCCATTTATTTTCACTATTCATCATCTGCAAACATAATAAATAATCTTAGAAACATTTCAAACACTACGTGTTTGCCCTACATGGTATTGCAGAATGCAGCTTCTGCTTCGCTGTGTGTGTCCGCGCAGCTGTTTTCGTGGCGTTCTTTGCCAGTGGCCTAATGCAAGTTCACGGAGGCTCAATAAACTGCACGGCAAGCTGTGTCAAACTGAGTGCTCTCAGCGAGTACAAGAGATTGGTTGATAGATAGATTTCACACTCTGGTGGGTTGAATTTCATGTAGGCTTCACACTAGCTTTGGCGTTTTGTAAAGGAGCGTAACAGGTGATTATTCCACTTGGGTTTGTTGGGAGAGAGAGAGAGTTTTGGCTGGCGGTGAGAAAGAAAATAGAGTAAGACGTACTGTCAGTATAGATTCTCATGGAGAAGGCAAACTAATCCATCAATAAAATCTTGTGTAAAAGCATCAAAGTGGTATTTTTGAGCACTTTCAGGGTTCTCATTTCTGCCCTATCGTCTTCGTCAGCAGCACTGTCCGTCTGCGCCTGCCGTTACCCTCAAAGCAATTAGCTCCAGAGCTGAGACCAACCCATTATAAAAACTCCTCAGCCCGGTCGAGTTTGATGGATTATGTGGAGCGGGTGACCAGCGGTCCGAGTGTTGCGGTCCGCGTTGATTGACAGGTGACACGGGCACTGGGGACTCAACATCCAGACTCACTGGTTTCATCCGTCCAACTTCCCCAAGGATGGAGGCCTGATAGAAGAAGTCAGAGTTGCAGAGACACTTTCTAATTGGCAGCGGGTGATAGGTGGATGACTGCCGTCTCTCATACATTAAAGTGTATTTAAACACGTTTCCAGACTGGAAAGGTCAGCCGCACATGGACGAAAAGGCGAAGGTAGACACACACACATGCACTGTGATATTTCAGCAGACATCTGACGCTCTGATTTCAGCTGGGGACACACACACTCAGAAGATGAATGACAGGGTTGGGCAGCTTTGGGCACAGTTGATGTGTTAAAGTTGTTTCTTGGAGTCTGAAATTCCCCCATATACAACTGGAACAGACAAGCGGCAAAGAGCTGTTACTCCCGCTGCTCCCTCTGGACTCTCTGCCTGTCTTTCTATTGCTTTCTAACTTTCTTTAGCAGAGTCTCATTCTTCTTTGTGTTCTCCTTGAAAATCCATCATAAATGCCTTCAAACTCGTTCGTTCAATCTCCAGAGCGAGCTGGATGTGGCGATTTCTGCGCTGAGGCCGAGTCAGCCCCGCTCACGTTTCCCAGCCCAGCGTTTTACAGAAAGCCGCATTTCAACGAACAACGAATGTAAAACGCTCCCCCCCCCCGACGTGTTTTTGTCAAAATACATGCTACAAATAAAATTATCAAAGGTCATTTTCTAGTAATGATGCCAGAAATATTTTCGAATTAAAACCGCTGAAGAAAATCTTAATGTTTCTCAAACCTTTTCAAACCGAGGGCCACTTAGTCCATTTAACAAACACTACCGGACGACCTAATTGCCCCTGTAATAATACATCTTAATATATATAAATGAAAATATTAGTCTCTTAACTAATTGTTTTTGTTGCTCCTAATGTGAAGGGTTTGTGTTTTGTAACTGGCCACAATAAAACCACAAATAAGTTGACTCTGGGCTTTGAGTTATTTACAGATTCCGAAAGTGTGGATTCTCAGAAAATACATGGAAATCAAAGAAGTTCTTTGCTAGAAGTAGCACTAATAACTTTTTAGGGCTATGCGTTATTTAGATGCATAAAAAAAGAAAACTACACTTGAGTTGCATTGGCAAAAACAAACTTTCTTTCAGGCAGTAGACAGCCACCATAAATAATTTTATTTTAGGTGTTAAGATGCAGTCAATCGGCATGGGGCGCAGCTCTGTTCACCTCCTAGTCACCATCGTACTGCATTCATCACAGCCCCAAACCAAGATCTGCCTGTCCGCGGCAGTGCTATGTTTCGTAATAATGTTCAAAAACAAAAGTTCTGCATCTCACCCCGAGAAACTTTCCAGTGGCATCTCCAGGTTTTCGTTTTAGTCGTTTCGTTTTGGTAAGCTAACTGTAGCGGCGCATTTTGAGCTCACGTCAGGGCAAATAAACCGTTATTTTATGAGCAAAACCTTACAGACCACTAGGGGGTGTCTGTGGACCCAGTTTGAGAAAGACAGCTCTAAAGGCAGCTCACCATAGGAAAGAAAAAGTAAAATATTATGTTTCTGCTTTTTTATGAGCATTGAAACATATTGAACTTTACAATAACACAAGTTTGGTTTGACATTTACTTTGACGTCATCATTTTTCATTCATTTCACAGAACTGTAAATAAAAACGGCCATCTGCCCGGATCAGAATTACTGGACCGTCTCCTTTGGTTGGAGGATATCCCGTTTTTATTTTAGATTTTTACCATGAGATATTTGGCACAGAATTTGCTTTTCCCCACGTGAAATATTCAGAAACATTTTCATTTCATTTCAAACCCCAATTCATCCATCGTAATCATCAAGTAGGTTCCAACTCGTTAATATGATGATTAGAAGGAAGCGGATGTAGGTTGGATTCTTCCGGCACGCTTTAAAATGTCCGATGGCATTGTTTTGTTCTTCATTACTGTAGTAAATTTAGGATTTTGGAAAGTGGAAAGTACAAAGGGATTGTAACGTCCTTCCATTGTGATTATGGCCTGTAAAATGTGTTGCGTTCATAAAACGGGCAATAAACATTACCCAATAATGAGGATGCACCTGCTAGGGGGGGAAACTCTCGGCATCACAACTTTTTGGTAATGATGCATAAAAGGCCTTCCGCTGGAGACAAATTAACACTATCATAAGCATATCTGTTAAATAAAATTATTATATCTCACAGTTTTCTATTTCCTGCTACTCTTTTTATATTTACTGTAAATATAAAAAGCTTCAGACCTTGTGCCCCGGCCTGTTTGAGCATCAGCTGCACCTTGGTGCCGCGATTCATTCCTGCTGACACCACGCATGGCGCTGTGCTGCACAGTCGCACATACACACCTCCACGCAAACACGCTCCAGTCAGCCTCTGCTGGGGGAAACCCGTGTTTTGTCTGTTTCTTCCGTCTTGTCAGTGTTCCATCTTCACTTGCGCTGCAATTCGGTTTGGTCCTGACTTCAAACAGGCCTGCCTGCACAGCCACAAAGACGCAAAGTGTCACTGCATGAAAGAGGGGAAAACTCACAGCAGAAGACTCACTTAATCTCTGCGACGGCGTGACGCGTTCTCTGCACACTGTTTAATTTGTGTGCGTTCATACGGATTGTATTCGCTTGCAGCAATTCCAAATGGGACAAACATGAAAATTCTGAATCTATATTAGATGTTTGTCGCTGGAGTGTAGATTTTCGCGCGCGCGTCTCGTCTCGTCTCGTCTTCCCCTCCGGCCCTGTGAGTGTCTGGGGCCCCTGATGCCGCTGCGTTGGAGCCCCGCCGGGCCCCTGTCGTCAGCACTCCCGTCTGCCTCGGCTGCCGCTCTTGCTGCCGCACGGCGTCACCTCGGGGACGCTCTCGCAAAGAGGGGCGCCTAATGAATGTGGAAAATGAGAATACCAGTTTGATGAACTCTGTTACTCAATTAGCGCAATTAATTTTCCTGTGGCGCCGCTGAGCAAAATGGAGTCACGGATGATTGAGTCACTGTTTCACTATCTTATTTTAGTTTTAGGCGGCTCTGCTTGTGAGAGCGAATGTGCTGAGGAGAGAGGCAGTGAGGAAAAGAGAATTTTATAGAGAATCTCATTTTGTTTGTGAGAGTGGGGGGGGAAAAAAACGATATTGTATTCTTGCCTGTTCGCTGCACAAGACTAGCTTTAGCCTTATCTCCTCTAAGCTAATACTTTTCACGTCTGATTTAGCCTGGACTGAATTACAAATCGAAAAAGCTAATCTGAAATAGAGAAGGAAACAAATCACTGATTTACTCTGATGTGATAAAAAAAGGGGGGGGAGGGAGGGATGATGTAAAAACATCTTTAATATGATCAAAACATGACAAATGAATAGGAACTGTGTCTTCAAAGATAAACATAGGAAAAAATCCAGAATGGAAATATGAATCTGTCTACTTTCTTAAAAGTGTAACCTAAAGTCTAACAACATTCTAAAGATACAACTAAAGATAAGAAGCGCACTATTTTCTTAGAAATTGATATGCATTTTTTTTTACACATTAATAGTTTGCACAAATATGGTTTCAAGATATTCTTCTAAAATACTTAAAATCCTGCCGCTTGGAGAAAATATGCAAGCCTTAGCATACCAAAGTTATCATAATAATCGGTTTCAAACGAGGCTTGTGAAAACTTTGGAAACACATTTTGTAAGTATCGTATTTGAAATCTCCAGGCTGATGCAACAAACTGCTCAACAGTTTTAATTGAAGTGGATCGTTATGGTGCTTGAGCAATTTTAATGATTCTCAAAACTCCATCAATAACGTGTGGGTTAGTAGCATGCTAACAAAAAGTGTTAAATTCCTGAAATAGACCACTTCTTAAACCAATTTAATTGATTGAACTGAACTTGACTGCATTGTTTGAAAACAAGAATCGATTGGCTGATATGATAAGACCGAGTTGATTTGTTTTTTGGGGGGTTTGTTTGTAAATGAGTATCTTTGCTGCTATAAAACATATTTTGCTCTTGATATGTAAAACTGTTAGGGTGATAATGAGAGAAAAAATTGTTGGGTCAACTTTGCAATCACTTGGTCATTCTTTTTATTATTATTTAAAGAAAATCCTAAAATCATAAGCTAGGTGTCAATGTTAGCATTTCCAGTAGCATCTTAACAAAGTCTATCTAACATTAGCATGCTATTTAGTTCATTTTCTGACTGGTAAATGAACTAAATAGTTAGCCCCTAGCATGTTAGAGCTAACATAAACAGGGGCACTACTGCTTATGTGCCCCTGTTTAAATCATGCAGCTTTAAACAGGGGCACTTGTAAAATTGTAGCTAGTTTTACAATCACAACTAGCTGCAGTTGCATCATTAGCAAGGACATTTTGACATTAGCCTTAGCATTAGAGCGTTTTTGTTAGTGGACTTGTGATTGTATAGCAAAAGTTCTGAAATGCTGGATCATTTTCCACGTAATTTTTCAAATCTTCAGGTCGGCGACGAGCTGCCTAACGGTACAGTCAGATGGAGCATATCTGTCTGGACACTTTCAATACACTTGTTAGCATCATTAGCATTAGGCTGCTCAGTCAGTTGTCATTGAACATTTTATTTTTGAGCAACGTTGTACAACATGCAGCGACCTTTTGTTCACTTTATTTTCTGAAATATACCTTGTTGCTTAAAAGCCATTTTTTCAATATAAGAACTATTTAAAAAAAAACCAAAATAAATATATATTTAAGTGATAAATTGTAAATAGACAACATAAATGATTAACTCTTTAAACTGCATACCTGCTGCTACTTGCATAAAACGTTATTAATCTGTGCGTAATATCTAACTAATGTATAATTAGCTGTATGTTTTGTGCAAAACTTACTGCGGTTATAGATTTTAATTCATAAAAACTATAAAAATGTATATATATATTTATTTATTTATTTATTTTACCCCCCACGATTCGGATGGCCCAATCAGCGTTGAAGTCAGTGTTTTTGCTGAAGCCATTTGGCCTGAGCAGCTTCGAGTCACCCTCAGACCTGTTACCATGCAACCACGTCAAAGTGCTTGGCATCGCGGGGCCGTCATGCGGGCACCCGGCACGCCTGCAGATGGTGGGGCGGTCAGAACAGGCTGCGAGAGTGCTCCCCTTCAGCGTTTCGCTCGCACACACGTCGACACGCGCGCGGCCCTGCCGGCCGTTGTTCCGCGCGCCAACAGCCAAGCCGGCTCAACTCCCACTCCGCTCTTCGACGGTCTAATTATTGCGACTCGTGCTGGAAGCTATTAGTCAAGCCTGTTTACTGGCAACTTTGTCAGGTTTTTTTGCAGGTAGACAAAGAGTTAGCACGGTTTAAATCCTGAACGCTCGCCAGGATGGTGATTATTGTGATACTAACTAATTGCAGATTCCTCTATACCTCGCCACATATCAGGCTGGAAGCAACTTAAACAAACATGGCTTTGAGTGACAGGTGGATGCTTCTAGGAGCCAGCATGGCGGCAGTTGGCAGGCAGCGGTGACAGTCGTCCTGCTGCCACACAAGCTGCTCATGCTGCTGAAACTGCTGCCTGGTCCAGGCTGGTCAGCCCTCCCCGCTCCTTACATGCTCCTCCACCCATTGATCAATTCGTGCATCGTCTTCCTTCTCCCACTGACCTTCACTTGTGCCTTCCTTCTTTTAGTTTATTTATTTATATAGTAAGTTTTTAGAACAATTCTAAAAGGAACTGCTAAATAAATAAACCATCTGAGGATTTATGGGCGAGGATACGATATTTTGTTGTAAAGCAGCATACTATCTTTAATGTTATTGAGAACAAATGAAAAGAAGGCGTGATGAGAAACAGATTGGGATCTTTTAATGAGGTGGATAACCTGCGTTTCAAGAGTCTAGGTGCAGCTTTTCCACAACAATTGGTCTCATTTCTTTTTCTTTCATGAATAACTTACAGCCACCCTGGGCCAGCACACTCCTGGCCAAGGATAAAATGTCAGCTATAATGTTTGTGTGAGTCTGTTATTGGATATTGTTTTTATTGTTACAAGGTTGCTGATGGCTGTCTCTGGCAGCTCTGTATTGCTGAATGGGGCATAAACTGAAATTGCATGTTTGGCTGGAGCAACGGCGTGTCCCTCGACGGTTCAAAATGTGTGATGCACCTTTGTCTGGTAAAACTTTGGTAAAATAAAGTTTTATCAACAAAATTAAATCAAATCATAATTCTTGTATACCATTGCTTCCTGATATTGCAGATATTTTGAGTTAATAAAGTTTATCTATAGTGCACATTATTTAAATTTTACTCAAAAATCTAACCACATCTGTATGTATCTGTAAGTATGCACTGTACTGCTTTGGCAATTAGGTATAGACATTTAAATTTTCTGGCGTAAATGTACAGTGATTGACTTGCTGATCGGTCTATCTATTGATCTCTTGATTGGTTGGAATGTCGGAAAATTAGCAATTTGTTTGGATTTTCAATGGATGATATCTTATTTAGCACTTAGTTACATTGACTGGTTGGTATATTGGTTACTACGCAGGTTAAGGAGCATCAGTTTGTTGTTTAGATTGTTGACACTGGTTTCTAGTTTTTTGTGCATTTTTAATTACTTCTTTCATTAATTAGAGTTTACATTTTGTTTTGTTTTTTACATTTGGTTCTTCAGGGTTTGAGAGTACAATAAAATAAAGGAAACTTAATTCTTAAGAGTCCACTGACACTTAAAAATGGAAATGAAGAGAATTAAAGTCATTTTTGCCAAGTGATTTATGAAATATTTTACAGTGATCTTGTAATTTCCTAAATATGACTTTCAAAAGAAATAAAACTAGAAATGAACGTTAGAATTGAAAAAGACTGCAAATGTCTTGACTGAAAAATGTGAAGTTGTTTGTGTAACTTAAGGACAGGCAACATCTTTGTTTTAACCCTACAAATGGTCAAAGTGTATAGGAGGGATTGTGTCATACCACTAATCCCCTCTAGGGGGACGTTGCTCACACTAGAACCTCTAGATTTCTACAACAGCTCTACAGAATCCATACTGAATCATAAAGCCATGCAATTTGCAACTCTGTTTATGTTTAGCATTTTCTTTGCCACAGTTATATGAAGACTTAAAGTATGGTAATATTCTGCCATACCTATTACTTTGTGAATGCCACAGGTATTTCTTCTTTTTTTTTCAAGGAGATCAGTGCTCCCGATGTCATTGTCTTCTCTTGCTTTTTATCACTCCAAGTCCTTTTGCCAATCCACCTGTCCTTTATGTGTATAGCTGAGTGCGTGAGTGTGCTCAAAAAGCCTTCAGGTCCAATACTTTATAGGTCCCGGCTTATCTGTGTGATTTACAGTCTGGTGCTTGTGTGAAAGAGAGTGGCAGACAAGGTACACCATCGATCCACAGCCACCACAAGAGGAATGCTTGTGTGTGCGTATGTGTGTGTGTTGGCTGACTATTGCATTAGGACAAACTTGGCTTCTGCTGCTCAGACTGTGTCCTAATTGTCGGGCCGGAAAACCAGATGGCGACGAATTTTATGTCACCCCAGTGTCTCAGACCCGCTCACAAACATGGAGACAAACTTACATACTTATATTACAGTTCCACTTCTTCCCCCAGAAGAAATGATTTGTGTTATGCAAAGTTATTGCACTGGACCTTTGTTTTCTGGGCACAGGCGGGTTTCATTTACTGTGGCATCCTGATTTCCATTGTGTGTTGGTGCGTGAGCATGTGTGTAAGCCTGAAGGTCTGTTAAGGGACGTGGTACCCGTAGGTGATGCTTTAGCGCGGTGTGAGTGCTGTATCAGACACCTCTGCTTTCCTGCAACACAACAGGGTTTCGGCTTAACGCATTTACCACCACATGCAACATTGCTCTGAGATATCCACACAAAGGCAAATTAGCACATGGAGCCATGAACCCTGCCGATATTATACAAGTGTCCCTCTTAGAGCGTTATTTGATAGAAGCAGGTCTTTTGTCCTCTCATAGAGGACGTTTGTCTACTCTGCACATGTGGACACTTAGATGGAGTCTCACCATCACCTTCAGTCTGGTAGTTTTGGTAAATACAACTTTCAATTTATTGAACTTCGAGGAGTTTGTCAAAACATAAAAGACTGAAACTCTTTTTATGCATCCGTTGTTTTCGGAGATCAAGCTGTAAAAGGTTCAGAGGTTCTTTGTACTGTAGTTCTGCCCTCTGAACTCCTCACAGCAGCATGTGCTCTGAAAACCTACAAAGGGAGCCCCATAGGGGTCATTTCAAAACTCTTAGTGGCAGATGAAGGCCAGATGTGTCTGACCGGATGTTGAGGAGCTTTTCAGTGTCACTGGGACCTCCTGTGGAGTGGCAGACCGAGGTGATGGTCCAGTTTTGTTGAAAAGGGACCTGAGTTATGACAGGTTATGACGGCGATTTACACCCACCATCATATAGCAAAAAAAAAAACTGGTGAGGATCTAGACTCTTGTGAGTTTCATGCTTTGTAAAGGGAAATGCTGTTTATGACATACTGGTATAAATGATGTGGCATGAATTCAGGCAAAGTCTGCGATTTGATCAAATCAACAAATGAGGAAGGAGAAGATTTGGGTCTGTTTCTAGCCTAGCTATGTTCAACTTTTGTAAATACCGCTGTCTATGAGCTCCAGCTAGGTTAGCAACAGACAAATGAGCTTGACTTGAACAAGTAGAAGCCATGGTTACACTGGCAAAAACAACTTGGGAAAACAATCGCAGTCACTACTCGCATTCCTCACTTCCTGTTTCCGTCATGGCTCTCATTGTGGTTAGATGATGAGTTTCAAAGGGTTAATATTGTTTGGTTGATCAGTTGATTGGCTGGTTGACACACTGGTTGCTTGAATGATGCCTTTGTTGCCGCTAAATGCTAAAAAAAACGCTGACTAATCAACAAGTTCTTCTAGTTTTGGCCCCTAAGATCATTAGCAGTGTTAAAATTGTTCTGCTTTCCTCTTCTCACCCAAATGCTTCCTTGACAATTACAGTCATGACTCAGCACATGAACTCACCAATACTGACTTGCAATATGTTTGTAAATTTGGTTGTAATAGTGAGCAATTAGCGGCAAATGACTCACGTTTTGTGTGGGGTTGTGTGTGTGTGTGTGTGTGCTCTACATTCAACATCTTGTGGGCTTTGAGTCACTTCAGCAATATTAGTCAGCGTGTGTGTGTGTCTGCAGATGTGCGTGTGTATGTTTTGGGAGCCAGCTACTGCCTTTAGTGTCAAAAGTGTTTCATTCAGAGCCAGATGAAATCCCTCCTGCTTCCACAGCAGCGATCAGACGACGCATCATGCAGTCGTCGCCGTGGGCTAACGCGCAAAAGCTCCCTCAGACGCAGGTGGATCTTTGCTGTTTTTATGTTGGCGTGCGTAGGCGTGTGTGTGTATAGAGTCTGAAATAGGGCGGAGGAGCTTATTACATGTCCCCAATGCTTTCTGTTTCCAACAGCAGAATCCCCTCTCGGGAAAAATCAAAAGAATGAGAATAACTTAAAACACACATTAGAAACTTTTCAAATACACGAGGCAACGACAACCAAAAAGAAGCAAGAGGAGCCATTAGATGCTTTTACAAAAACAATAAAGGTATGGTTCTGATTGATCTGTTTGCCCTTGGAAATATCAGTAAATATTTACCTGTGTTGAGCGTTTCAACAGAAAGTAGATGAAAACAGAACTTTTGATGCATTAATTAGCTAATGTTAAATTCTGACTCGGTAAAAATTGTAAAAAAATAAAATAAAATAAAAGGAAGCAACACTAAAAGTTGTTTTTCTTCACCAAATTTTATAGCTCATTGTTTGGAAATGTTTCAGTGTATTAATGTCAGATATGGTTCATGTGAATTTGCTTGAGTTTGAGCTCGTGTAGATGAAAGTTTGACCTCAACATGCAAACGGTAACGTGGCCATTTTTGTTTTTCCTAATTAGTTTTTGTCCGTCAGCGGTTTTCCGGGCGCCTCCCTCGCGCTAGCGGAGTGTGTTCCCCCCGGAGTGTGTGAGTGTGGATAAACCTCTACACTGACAGATGTGTGAGCGCGTGTTTGTATGTCTGAGTGGCTGGCGCGTAATGACCAGTGGCAGGTAGAAAGGTGATGGATTGCCTGATTAGTGGTCTGGCTGGGCTCTCCTTACAGATGGGCTGCTGGATGTGGGCATCTGGCCTTGACATGCACACACACACGCGCACACACCCCAACACACAGCTACATGCACGCCGCTCGCTCTTTCTACACTTGTGTACCCTCATGACACGTGCATGCACAAATCCAAACATTTCTGTCTTGCTGCACCATCTGCCTGGTGTCTTCCCTTCATCTCCTCCTCGTCCTCCCTTTGCCCTTCTCTTTTAGGGTGCGTGTGTGTGCGCGCGCGAGCTCATGCTTTGCTCGTTAGTCAGTGTAATTACTAGGGAAAGGGAGCAGATTAGGGTGTTTATGCGCCAAGATGTTTACATGGGCACACACACATGCTGCCCGGATCACCAATACAACAGATTAAAGACACACACACACACACGCATACACCCCTACAGGCAGTGATAACAGTTGAACGTGCCGTGTGCGTGTATATCCATGACTCATGGATATACATGAGCACACTGGCATTAATGAATGTACTCTCTGATTAATGAGAATTGGATTATGTTTAAAAGTTGCATAAATTAACTTAGAATTGATTATGAGGCCCGCACACAGAGCTGTGCAAAAGTTTTCAATCACTGCTCCTTTGCTTTCAAGTCTTGAACCTTTAGAAGAATAGATATGTTCTTTATTGTCCCACATTTGGGTACATTTCTGTGCAACAGGATCAAAGTGACAGCAAATTAAAAAAATATATATATGAAACAAAACAGAATAAAGATAAAATGTTGGACAGTAAGGGCAACATTTGAACATAAATACTGTTTAGTGATTAAAGAGTATTTATGTTGCTTGTAACGCTAATAGCAACTAGCCACGGCAACAGTTAGCAAATCCTGCTGGGTTTTGAGTTGAAATGAGAAAACTCCCAACTTCACTGTGACTGTCTGACATGATTAGTTGAAATGAAACATAATGTTGTAGCTTGTCAGCAAAGTTTGATTATAGATCTTTAGAAAGCCTGACCTGATTCCGATGTTGTTAAGTATAGCAAGAAAGCTGATGAGGTAACAACAGTGGGGTGACTATTGTTGTCTGCAAATGTGCAGACATGACCTGGTGGGCCGGCTTAGCAGTCAAACCTCTCTAAAAGCAGAGCAGAAGAGGACAGTAGTAGATTTTCAGACCTGTGCAGGGATAGATGAGATCAGGGGAAAATATCAGCTTCACATGTAAGTATCGGCCAATCAGCGCTCTCCAAAAATTAAGAAAATCAGTGCAGCCCTAGTGAAAATGCACCTAAACCCTACTGTTAAGCACAACGGAGGCTCTGTCATGCTGTGGGCCCTTATCCAGTTGGGTTAATTACCTTAACTACTGTACTTAGAACTCCAGCAGCTTCACTAGATGTTTTCCTCTCCCCCGGCAATCCCAGAGCATCCTGCTCTCATCAGCAGGTCAGAACTCCGTCCGTTGTTTCCTGCAGGTAAACCGACTCTGGGATCCTCTTTCACCGCAGCCTGCTGTTGTACATCTCCCATCGGGGTGAAAGACAGTCAAACCCCTCCCTCCACTCCCTCTGCCTCCACTCCACCGAGTCGGTTACGGTGCTCAGCAATGCAGATCCCCACGTTTCATGGGCTCCCGCTCATCTCCATGCAGGAAGACGATAATGTGATGCGTCGTACGCCTATTCAGGCTCACAGTAATATCATTTGCAGTGTTTTCGTCTCTGCCTTTCGGTCCAAGCTCCATAAAGCTAATCACGGCGCTTGGCTCTTGGTTCAGGAAGGGCGAAGGGGGGAGGATGCGAGAGGGCTAAGCAGGGGCTAATGGCATTTTAAGGATGGGGGACCACTCCCATTACTTATTATAATGAAAAACCAATGCGTACAACTTGTGCGGGGCTCAGACTTGTGTATAGAGATAGACAGATGAATAGATAGATGATGGATGGAGTATTTCGAGATTTTATGCAGTTAAAGAACCATCCAGCGCCTTTGACTGTGAAATCTTTCCTCTGGGTGATATCATGCAGAGGACACGGAGCCCTCATTGAGTTAATTAAACCTTGGCGAAATGATATAAAAGAATAAAAGTCTAGGACCGGTCGAGTGATGCTGCTGTAAAAATGCAATTTTCAAGTTATGAAGTTGTTTCATGCACTGAACAGAGGTTTCATAGGAATTCAAATAAAAATGGTAACAGGCCAGACATCTCATAAACCCGAATGGCTTTTTGAAATCCTGAGCTGGAGAGTCCTGTAGAGTTTTCACTATGCTTGAGACACAAACTCCTGAAATCAAACCATGTTTTTCAAGCCACTTGGCCTTGCTACTACCTCCTTTTTAATTCAAGTCGAGAGATTTTAATTAGATGTGAAGGAAAAACGCTTCAGCTTCCACAAAATTGTATATCTAAAGCTAAAAGATGAAATATAACAATCCCCTTCAGGGGAAAAAAACTGATAGTCATCATTTTGAGGCAAAGAATTACACCGATTACATTATAATACAGACCAGAAGAGTGAGTGATGTCTCTGTGTTCCAGCTGCAGGAATAGCTTCCTGGTTTATGGGATTTCCTGACCATAGAAGTGCATATCTGAGGTCAGACACTGATGTTGGATGAGGAGGCCCCTGAGAGTGATGCACTCTTTCATATATGTCACTTAATATTGTGGTTTTTATGATTTGACTAAAACTAATTGGTATATATTTTTGAAGTAGAAGTCATTAAAGTGTAAAAGGCACCAAAAATATTAAAATTAGGGCAGAATTGAACTTTTGATAAGCCTAAATAAACATACAATGGAATTGTGGTTTTTGGTTTTCTTTCTGCACCACTTTTTGTTTTGAGCATGAAAAATGTGGAAAACGTTCAGTGTAAATAGATTTTCAAGCTCATATATGCTCTTCTAACGGACTGAAACACTTCCTCCCATGCTTATATTTCTTTCCACAAACTCCTTCTTTTCCACTTAAGAAGTGGAGTTGTGTAAACAATGCGTCAAAAACTGGGTGAAGTGTCCAGAGAGATGAGGGAGCGCAGTGACTCTTCATCTGGCTGTCAGCATCCTCCTCTTTGCCAAATAATACATCTGTGTCCCTCAGTTTTTATCTTTCCACTCTCCAACTGCAGTGCGTCTCCGTTGAGCTTTCTGTCTGGCTCTTTTTTTTTCTCCAAGTGACCTCGCTGTAGTTGCTTGTACTTTGGAAGTTGTTTGCTTTTGCCAGCTTTGTGCACAGAAAGTTTGATAAGTTTCAACAACTTCCTCTTGGATATCTCTCCATATCTCGGAGCGATATGGAGAATTCATACATTTGAAACAAAAACAACGATGGACCCAGAACCAATTGATAATTTGACATCTTTCTATTGTTTTCTTTCCTACACCTTCCTTCCATTGCACAAGCTATTATTTTTTTATTAATTGAGTAAAATATCTTGCATGTCAGACATATCAGACATGGCAGCTTCATTAAATCCAGCCTGAGAATTATCATCATCCCAGAAACCTACTTCTGTCATGAGATCATTCAGCTTTTAATACTGAAGCTAACACCAATTAGCTTTCTTTTCTGAGTGTTAAACTTTCTTGACATGTTGCTGTGCTCTTGGCTACAGCCCAACTACACTTGGCTAAAATTAGCGACAAATGAATTTACAGCCAGAGGTAGCTACATACTCCAGTGTAGATAGTTACACGTGTAGCTGTACTTTTCGGAACAGTTTAAATATTATAGTTTTGGCTACACTTAGCTATGGTGTTTATACAATTAACAACAGTTACCTACTCTTCTAGTTAGCGATGCTTCCTAGCTAGGTGTAGCTAACTACATTCTTTCATTAAAGGATACAATTACTGAGAGAAAGATACAATTAACTATAACTAGTTTCACTTTTAGCCTCTGTTAGCTCCAGTTTACAACACTTTCAGCTACAGGTTAGCACAGTCAAAGAATTAATTTAGTTCACAGTTAGCTACACGTTTAGCTCCATTTATTTAACTCTTTAGCGAGTTCACAAAAATTTGTTTTTAGCATTCAGGCAAATTTTTTTCTCAGAGGCTTCTATGAATAACTTCATGGTTTGGTACAGACAGTTATAATTAACTACATTTAGCTGCAGTTCAAAACCGTAAACTACAATTTGCTACACTGTTAGCGGGAGACGTCCAAAGTTGGCTTTATTTTTGCCGTTAACAACGGCAAGTCAGAATGTCTGAACACCAAAAAAAGATTGCAAATTTAAAATACATATTTTTCTGAACCTCAGACAGCACGGCTGCTCTTTGCCCAATTTTTAGTTTTTAAATATTCTAGAAACATACTTGTGAACTCTTCTGAATCTCATACTTTTCCTTTTTCTTTTCTCACGCAGATCTACTAAAGAAAGTTGCTATAACAACTAGCTTCTGAGGAACTGCCTGTAATAACTAATTCTAGACACATTGTCAACTTTGACTGTCTTTCTCGTTCGATGTGCTTGTCTTCTCACCACCAACATCTTTTCATGTGTTGGTGGCTCCAGATAAAAACACGTTCACCTGGCACTATCAGAAGACCGATGGATTTTGCCCAAACACAGCTGGAGATTTTTGTTGCTCGGTCTCAGCTCAACAGTTCAGTGAAGGCTGCTCACACTAGCGTACTATTTCCCAAGCACATTTACCCTTTACTTCACTGGTATTGCTCCCATGAATCTGGTTACTATGCAAAAGGGATAAAAATAATAAAAGCACTACTGTTTTTTATGATAAATGTTTGTCCATCCTCAGTGGGAAACTGTTGCTATGAACCGTGCTAAATGTTATTGATTCTCCATGTTCTGTATTTAGACTTTTCTCATCTGTTTGCTAAATCTACGTTGTCTGTAATGGAGATTATGGAATATTTCAAGGACATAACACTTCCATTCACCCAAGGTTGCTTTAATAAAAGGAAAAGTGGATTTATACACTCATCAGGACAACCCTCCTCACCCATTCCTCCTTTAGGAAACTCTGTCTCTGTAATTTGTAACCTGGTTCTTCACCGCTCTGTTCTCCCATTCTGTTTGCTCAGTACTCGACATCCGTTGATTGTAAAAGTATATGCATATACCTTTATTTCAAGCTGATCGTTAAGGCTTCAAGCAGATTGTACGGTCAAATTATCCCAAGGGCAAGGACGTGAATCAAGGGCCTCTTCTGACAATCAAATCTCCTCAAGCTCCTTTTTTTTTTACCGTGTATGTGTAAATGCTACAGTGCTGCAAAAGTTTTGTGAAGAAAAAACCCGTCTTAAATTCACCAGATGGGTAGAGCACAGGACCCACAAATTAAACGCATGCCAATCTCTGCTGGGTATTTCTCATCCTGAAAGCACATTTGGCAAGTAGCGCCGGCGTGATCAGAGACAGAGAAAACTGGCAGGTCGGAAGGCAAGGATGGCACGGGAGATAACAGGCAGTTGGAAGGGAAAGGTAGAAAAATGAAACATCCGCAGAGCTAGCAGGACGGGCTCTGTGCAGTCATGGATTGATACGTTCACTAGTCCCCGGCTGTGTTGACAGGTGGGTCCAGTGAACCCTTACGGTGTGGTTTTGCCAAGTGAAGCTTTCAATCCACTGCAGAGCCGCCACGCCAGGCTTCAGCTGTGGAGATGAAGACGAGGGCCAGTGAGTTTGCCCAGTTAAACCTTTTTACAGATAGAGAATGCAGACTTTGGACATGATTCAAAGAGCTTAAGGAGTTTCAAAATCTGCCAGGGAGCAGCCGGTAAAATTACTCGCACACATTTGCAAGGACTTCTCTTGAACTTTCGTGAACCCTCGTCCAGTTAAAGCAGGAAAATGGTCTGATGTCAGTGTGGAGAACAGACTTGATAATTAGCCAGGTTTATGATGGAGGTGAGAGTTGATGGTGGCATGTTTGTCTTGCATAAAGGAAAGTGACCTCCCAAAGCTCTTTAGACTACACACCACATTCACCCAGCTGCACTCGCAAAGACACGTTCATACACCGACACATCAGTAGGCAGGCCAGGGTCAGGTGCTTTGCCGAAGGGCACATCCAAACGTGGCAGAGGAGGAAGCTTCTTAGAACTCTCCCTGTTTTTAGAAAAAGTCTGTACTTTTTTCACCTACTGTGCCTTATTCTTTAGTTGCCTCGATGACCTCTGTTGATCTAATTACTACAAGTGAAAGGGTCTGTTTTATTCAAAAGTCTAAGATGGCTGTGAGCGCCTTCAAAGAAGCGCTCATACTGTACAAAGTCCTTTATGGTTACAGAAACTAAAATGGTTTAAGTTGCTAGTAAACAATGGAGCAAGAGGGACACATTTTTGGACTGAAAGAAATTTGATCTCTCCCTGCAGCCAGTCAAATTCCTTGATCAATATCCTTTCTTACAGTGACCAGTCAGGCGGCATAAAGGCAGAAACCGAAGTTGACACAGGCGTGTGCTGGTCTGACAGGGTTTCTACAAGAAACTTTGCTAAGCCCGGTGGTCCACTATGTTTTTGCATCAAAAAATGTCCATTTTTCTTTGTTTTTTTTCCCCACAGTACAGTAAAATATTACTGTGCACTTATGCTACTGGAAGACGTTGTGGACAATACTTAAACACACAACTAGAGTCTGGAAAAACAGCAAACCAAAAGAAATTCCGTAAAAAAAACCCAACTTAAATCCCAAATAGGTAATTAGCCAGTGGATCTAAAAATGATATGTAATGCTGATTCCATTTAGAGCCGGCCCGAGGCCGCAATGAACTAAACAGCTGCTTACGGCCCCCCCCCCATAAAATGACGGATGAACCTAAAACAATTACTGACTGTCCCTGTCTAAATGAGAAGATGTTGACCTACTGCAGATGCTTCGAGGCCCACCACAACGACGCTCTGAGAAGAATCCGAGCCTTTGTCCTTCTCTTCCTTTTTTTTGCTTACTAATGTCTTACCATGAAAAGACACCCTGCTTGCATCTCCTCTTTGTATTCTTCTGCATCTGCAAGCGTTTCCCCCCCAGAGAAACAAAACTGAGCCTTCCTCCTTTGCAGAAACCACTTCATCTCTCTGTGAGCTTATGTGCTCCACACAGCCAGCCACCGGGGGCCTCTGTAAGTCCCTGAGTATCGGAGCCCTCCCTTGATCTTGTTTACTTAGTATTCCATTAGAACCTAGAAACAAGGTGAAGGATCGAATAAGTTGGTCGAGAAAAGATCGGCAGAAGGAGGAATAACTGCCTCAAACTCCCTTTACAACCTATCCACTTTGCTCTTTGACACTCAAAAGAACTTCCACCCTGTGGTAACTTTTCAAAGGCTGCAGTAATGTCCTTTGAAGCGGCCATCAAAAATAAGTGTTTTTTTTTATCCTCTTCTTTTTTGTCAGGCTGAATCCTCCGAGGGGTTCGATGACTTCTTGTTTGACTTGTGTTGGAAGGGAGGAAGGCAGAAAGAAGAGTATTAAAAAAGGGGCCAACGGAGCACAAGGAAGTGTTCTTTATTTCTGGACTCTTCCTCTGTTGAGTTCGATTGGTTCTGGTACTGTCATTTCAAAGCCTGAGAGTGCCAAAATGTTCCACTTTATCACTTGAGTTTCATTTTGGCACCTTGCTGGGCTCCTGTTTACATTTATATTTCGATAGGGGATGTTTTCTACATTTTCCAAAGCAGACGACACAGACTCTCTCAGTAAAACCATGTGTCATTTTCTTTGGTAGCTCTTAGCACAGCGCCACCACAGGCCAGGAGGTGAACAGTTTTTTGTATTAGTTTGGATCGTTTGACTCAGTGCAGTGTGAAATGTAGAAAATGTTCCCATTTCCTTTTGAGTCCCTTGATGATTTTAGTAGTTCTGCTTTTGAATTTTTAAGACATTAGATGAACTCATGAACAGCCTGTGTTCAATAACTGGCCTACTCAAATTTCTTACCTCTTGCTCCCATTTCTTCTTGTTTTACATATTGAATTTCAACCTGGTCTCTATTAGGCTGCATGAAATTCAAAATGCTTTGGTCTGTAAGGTTAAATAAGCACTGTTGGCTTGCTAAAAATCAGAAACTGGTGTTTATAAATTCTACTAGTGGAAATTTTCACTACTACCATCAGTAATCAGACAGAGAATAACATTTTAAAGATTAAATAAGATTAGCGACAGACTTCAGACGTCCAAAACTTGAAGGTTTCTAAAGATTATTAACCACATGCAGCGAAATTAAATTAGCTAAATTTGGCAGCAGAGAATTATTTATTATAATAATCAGAAATATTTTCTCTGCTGCCAAAGTTCAGAGCAGTCGGCCATTAAAAACAGGTGCAGCCGAAACCCTTTGCTAGTCCTGTCAAATGAAAAGCTGCTTTGGTTATAAAACTGCTGCAATTTGCAAGATAAATAATACAATTTCAGCTGAAATTATGTAACACTGATAGAAATAAAGAATTTAAAATTAATCAGTACTCCTTTTTATCTATTGTTTTGCATTGTTTGCTCTTCACTTGGTGTAATTGGTTTCAAATATGGAGATTAGAATAGATATACATGAATATTTATGAGCTGAAAGTTAAGTTAGTTGTTACCTTAGTTGAGCATCAAGGTCTCTAGGAGGACATTAATGAAGTCCTTTTGCAATAAACGCCCAGTTACCTGAATATATGACTATACAGCGGCCCTTTAACTGACTGGAATCATTTCCATCTTTCATTCTTTCACTCTGAACTTCTCAGAAATACATTTTATAGGCTCTTCTTTTAATTGCGTAACTGAAGCAGAAGAAGAGAACATTATTAAAAGTGTAATTACTTGCTGTCTCAGTAAATCACAAGGGGTTTTATCTGCCTGAATCGCTCTGAATGTCACTCTGAACACGTCCACGTCTTTTCCGTCCATGTGAGGCAAGTGTTTCTAGGTTAGCTTCGAAGGATGATGGGTTTTTTTTTTTTTTTTTTTACTTGTCTTTGTGTTTTATAAAATGAACAGATGTACGGGTGGAATTGGACACAAAGCGGTGAATTTCCTCAGGGCAACCCAAGACAGGACAGAATAAAGCAACAGTAAAGCTCAAAAAATATCCAAAGATAACCAAAGGAAAGCATTAGTGCTCTCACAGATTGAGAGCACCAATGTTAGTTGGACATCTCTAACTATCCTTGGAAATATCCAAGGATAGTTGGTATCCTTGGATGAATGAACCATCTGTCCAAACATGGTCGTCTTCACAATAAGGCAAATTGGTAAAGTTGTTCTAGGAACTACCAAAGCTCAATTCTTCCGTGAACTTGATCGCCAGTGCCGCTTTCTGCCCTCTAGACTGAGATTGTGCCTATGAAGAAAAGAAACAAAATGGCCACTTTCAATTTTGACTTAGTGTTCCAGCTGCCTGCGTGGACAGATATTATGGTCAAACTTATGGGGCACCATTTGTAAAGCTACACAGTCAAAAGTTATCAGCAATTATTTGGGTTATTTACCCTGTCATAAGGTTTTTGAAGGTCATATTTTCACCACAGCATTCTTACATTTACTAGTTTCTCTGTTGCAAACTAAATGTTTGCTAATGTTGTATTAGCAAACTAATTATTTAGCTAGCGAGCTAAAGTTTAGTTTGAAAGCTTGTCAGCTAAAAGTTCAGTTACAGGTAAATATTTAGTTTTGAAGTTAAATATTTAGCTTGCTTGGTTAGCTTGCTAAATATTTAGCTAGCAAATATTTAGCATGTTTAATTTTGTTTGCTAATTAAACGTTTAGTTTTAAACTGACATTTACAAGTGAATGTATAGCATGGTGAAAATATGAGATTTCTTTATATAAGAATTGGGTTCAATTTTTAAAAATGATTTTTGACTGTGCAGCTTTACAAGCTGCACACCACACAGACTAGACAGACATGGGGGTATTTAGTCACAGAAACATGAAATCTGTTCTTGGGGAGCCTAAAAACATTTGACCAACTGTCAAAAATAGCTGTGGCACTATCATGCTGTGCTACAAAGTAGGATATTGGTAATGGAACAATTGATATGCATATATGTTAATCATAACTGTGTCTCTCCATCAGATCCAGAAGAGTTTTACCTTCCACCAATCTGTCAAACAGCAGCTGCTCTATCCGTGCACGTTTCCATGTGGGGAAGTTCTGCTTCCAAGAGATAAAATGTCAGAACTGGAGACAGTTCTTTTTTGGCCTCACAAACAGAGTATGCATTTCTACTTCACTTACCAGGTTTGCGGGAGAGCCAAATGAGAATGTAAATAGGGAAAAAAAAAACACACAGCATAAACGCATCTGTATCCTGCCAGTGTGGCTGCGCTCTTCAAATTATTTCAATAGCCTCGCAGCGCTGCATCACTACTTCTCTAAAGCAACTTTCACAGATGCGATGTTCGCAGCGAATGTAATAGCCCATAGACGGCCATCATTTCCATCGCCGCGTTCCTTCAAACCAGGCAATGTGTTTGCCGTTTTGGCACGACGAGGATCCATTACCAAGAGGAGCGATCTGAACTTCCTTTCATTTATTACCAGCCGACATAATGGCTGATTTATGCCTAAAAAAGACAACAATGTACAGTTGGCGTTCGCTCCATCTGCTGCTGCCTACACACCTCCGCCCCCTAGTACATGAGCCTCCACAGCCCCCCTCCCATCCTCCTCAAAAGTTGCCAGGAAGAGTTGTGGAAACAAGCGTAGGAGATGGTTCATGTTTGTCCTTTGAACTCCGCAGCAGTGAGGGGCTTTCAAACGTTCCCAGGTGCGGATTTTTCTTAGATGCTCGGAGGAAGGGCAGGGAGTTCAGGGAGAGAGAGGGAGAGTTGAAGGAGGAATAGAAAGAAAAGAAAAGTACCGGCAAAAGAAGAGAACTAAAGAGAGGACCAGCATAGAAAGAGAGCAGGACATGGAGAGCAGAAGCAGGTTTGTGTAGCCCGCTGGGGGTGAAACGGTAAGCCACTTTATGTTTTGGTGGAAGAGGATTGATTTCCCCTTCGGTGACCTCTGTCTTAGTCACTGCTGTTGCCAAGTGTAGTACAAAAGTGTTTTAGCTGGAGGTGGAAATACGTCGGCCGCTGCGTGCGGAGACAATAGTGAGGCTTAAAAGTTGTGCAGATTGGTGGGCCGACAGGTGTGGCCTTTGATCACAGCCCTACCGAGCCGGCTCCACCAGAGCCAGCAGCAGCTCTTATCCGAAAGAACGTCCACTTTATTGTCTTTACCACAAAAGCAAGTCAGCTTGAGGCATCGTTTTTGTGAAGTTTTCAGCCTCCAGGACAACATGTAGAGAATCCAGCAGAGGCACTAAGCTGGGGAGGAATTGAACTGGCTTTTCCTGGCTTTGGTCACCATTGACTCTACTCCTGAAACGACAAACCATTATTGCTCTCTTTCTGTTTGTTTTAATCAAACAACTATTGTGAAATGTAAGCTGATGTATTGAGTTTATAGATTGTGTATCAATGTGTGGCTGCATTTATTACCTTTAAGAAGGTGTTATTTTGAGTTTTATTTTTATTTAAAACAGTTTTATTGAAAACTGTTTTAACTGCTTAACTTTCCCAAAGCACCTTTCCTTCCCTCACACAAACCATAAATGCATGGTACTTCTATTATGATCTATTATTTATGGCAAACCAAACAGTTCTTTTCAAGATTGATATTCCATATAGCGATATTACAATAGCAACACATTTGCATTATATTGGGCAGTGGTGTACAGCACACCACCAGTGAACTCTACAGTAGTGGAGTGAACCCTCCTTTTCAAATCCTCTGGGATTTAGTTCAGGGATTGAGCTTTTGAGATGTAAATCAGCTGCTCCCAGTAGAGAAAACAATGCGTTGTTGCCACGGCTACTCATGACAACTGTCTAAAAGCCAAAGGATAGGAGCAAAAATCCTTCCAGCCGCTCAGCATCCAAAAACAGCTATGACTAAATGTTTACAATGAGAGCAATTCAGAACTAACGTAACAGAGTTGCATCAACATGCTGCCACCATAGGGGGCGCTATTTTAGAACAATTGTGGGGACTGAAGCCCCTTCCTCACTTTCTAATCCCACAGAAACACGGAATAGGAGGTTTGCTGCTGCTAAACATAACCTTCCAGAACAGCTTTAGGATGAATTACATTGGAGACTCCGCCCCAGGCTTTATCATCCAACACCAGTGTCTGACCTCCTGAATAGACTTCTGGAAGTATAGTGAAAACCTCGCATGAACACACCAGACAGTGATTTTGGGGCCCCCCAGCAGAGGTCTAGCCTGATTTTGCACACAGAGTGCAGCCCAACCTGTACATACAGTGAAGAAAATTTCAATTACCAGGGAACTCTGAAGGATTCATAACATATAAAAGGTATGATTTGCTCCAGCTGCAGGGCAAATACATTTTTGCCTTGCAAAAATAATGTATTTACTCTTCCTGCTATTTTAGGTTGTTTTATTTATTTCTTTTTCTCTTGTCTCATTTTCATTCGCGCTCCCGCGGTGCAGAAACCCTGCATGTTCTCAGACCTCCTTCAACAGGTCACGTCCCCACGCCGGATCACTGGAACATAAAATTAAAAAGACTCTTAGCCTTTTGACATCCCTCCTCGGGGCCTCAAAAGTTAATCTGTCCTTTGTTGGATTCAAATTAACTTGACCTCTCCCCTACCTCCCCCTTTAACAGCCTGCATGTTCCAGAGAACCTCTTAAATGGCACCGCCACTGTTTGCCTAAACGATACAAGCTGCCCCCAAGGACAAACACATGCACTCATCTTTAAGAATAAAGGTGTTAAAAAAGAAGGAGATGGGAGGAGGTCATCACAGGTGAAGGCCAAAGCTTCCCCGGCAGCGGCCACGGGGAACGAGTGAGAAACAGATGAAAAAAGCGGCGGCTGAACACAGAGCGGGTATAAATCAGCGCGCTGTAAAACTGCAGCAGCACTCCGCCCCACCCTCATAAATTGGCATCTCCCTGCCAGCCCGCGCTCCAGCGGCCGGCCTCACACATGCTTTATGACAAGAGGATCAGGCCGCTGAGTGAGCTGAGGCGGGGGGTCGTATATCTGAGAGGCAGGAGAGGAGCTTGAGTCGACCGAACTGAAACAAAGAGAAAGTTTAGCCTAGAAGCTGAAAAAAAACAAAAAAAACAGAATAAACGAGGTGAGAAAACTTTTTTACTTTTTACTGAAGAGCATGTGATTTTTTCCCCCCTCCTCTCTTTCTAGCAGCGCTTCACATTTTAATGAAGAATAATTGATTCCCTAGAAACTCCTACGACTGCTTTGATTTAGGATGTCAACGTCACATTTAATGCCTTCCATATGTTATTGGTGACAAGTGTGTTGACGTAGAAATATCTGCTAATTAGAAATGAATTTACTTAAGTAATGGAGCCATTAGCATCAATAGGTGTTGGGGTTTGTTTACACTACCTGTAAGTGAGAGTAAATAAATCTGGATTTACCTTCTAGGTCAAAAGGAAAGCACAACCAGTGGATTGCAAACTGTATAAAATATAACCAAATTTAGAAATCTGTGATATAACACCCAACAACTCAACAGCTTGTATAGCAGATATACTTTAAAGTAATTGCTCTGTGGCGCTGTAGCTAAAGTTTAGCTCAGCATTTTAGCTTTTTTGCTAACTTTGAAAACATTTAATATGCCTTGCTTCCCCTCAATTCATTTTTCCATCTGACAACTGCAAGCGTGATCATTTATTAGCCGTTTTGCAAACGTCCAGTTGAACAATTGAATTTGATATCTGCGTTGACGTTTTAGCTATGAAACTTCGAGAAGTTAGATGTTCACAGTCGTGCTCTTATTTTGAAACGGTGAAGACTGCTTGCGCCGTTGTTCCATTTCCTCTCCTCGCCCTTTCTCTCTCAAAAACGTTCTACTTTCAAACAAGGAACAAACGGGAAGAAAATTAAAACGTGAAAAGTAGAGAACAAGATATAAACATAAACACAATATCTAAGGGTATTATGGAAGTTAAGTTTTAATTGGTGCTCAAGGGCAGACATAAATGGACTTTCTTTAGCATTTAAGCTTGATTTTAAGAACTCTACATAGATATTAATTGAATATGATAAATGTGGAAATTAGGGTTTTCTTGCTTCTTGTGTCAAGGGGTATGAATATGATATGTATGTGCCATAAATAATACAAAGTTCTGTATTACATTTGGCCCTGTTGAAGGCAACGCACTACATTTCATCATAGACTGTGTCATTGAAACATGGTGGATTGAATTTAGCAATTTAGCATTAGCTTCCTCAAACTGCAACGTTGCTATAGCGCTTTAGCATTAGTGGAGCCAATATTTCTGATTAGTTCTTCTGGGCTAGCACAGCTAATGTTTTAGCTAGCAGTGTCCATCTCTCTTGGTTGTGTGGCTGAAAAGCAAGCCCATATCATCATCCCGTCACCACCGAGCTTGACATTTGGTAGGTGATGTTTTCTGCTGATGTGTTTGACCTTCGCAAATGTTTAAAAGGTTGTTTTTTTTTGTTGTTCTGAGCGTTTCACGACCCGACGTTAGGGTCAACTTTTACAGTAATGAGTAAATTGGTCGCTGTCTTAAATGTTTTTAATGATGGACTGAAATTACAATCTAAGAACTCCAAGAATGGTAGTGAGAGACTGTCTTCCTGTCTTTCAGACATTGCGTCCCTAGTTTTGGAATCCAAAGTTGACCACAATAGTTGGTTTTCTTTCCAACTCGGTATTGGTATAACACATCTGCATTTTTCCCTCTCAAATCCTATCCTTGGTTATTCTTTCTTTCTTACAATATTCTCCCCAAACAGGTGCTGGCACGCTAACCAAATGCCTCTAATATGAGACGAGCTTTAATTGAATTCAGCGGCCAATCAATCAGCCATTCACCGTATTGATTGAAGGGAGTGAGACGCTTCATATTTTTAACGACGTGCGGTTTTTCAGTGTTGTTCACCAGATCGATGCGTCTTTTACTTCTCGAGTGTCTTGAGTGAAATCCCGGGTTTTCTGTGCGGGGTCCTTTCCTTAACCTCCTCTCCGCACAGAGGAGGGCATTCATTTACCTACAGGGGGCAATTTTGCTCGCGTAAACTGTTCCGCGGCGCCATTCTTCACCCTTTATGGGCCCCATTTCATCAAAATCCCTGTTTGAAAATAGATCTGCTCTCACAATCATTTTAAAATTATGAGGCTCCCGCATACAGAAAGCTGTTCCTGTCGGTTCTCCAGCCTTGTGTTCAGGGTCAGTTATGCACCCTCGGAGGCAGATTCAGGGGCGATTTTTTTTTCTTGCTTGTGTTGTAAAGATTGAAGAGCCGTTGCTGCCTTTCATCTCATGGGTCATGTCAGAACTGGTCATAGCCTGTAAATCCTTGAAATGCCCTTAAAAGTTTTTAAAAGCTACTAAATTGCTGCAGAACTATTGATTTTTTTTCTTTATTTTCTTAGTTTCCATCTGTTGGAGGAAAGTTGACGTTAACAAGAATTCTGTCAGACTCACGTCCGGCTATATTTACTCTCCCTCCTTTGTAGAACCGCTTTCACTGCATTTACAGCCGCCAGGCAATACGGACTTTGACTAGGCCGTACAAATACAAGTCCCTTTGGAGATGACTTTCTGAAACCGCTTTGTGCGCACACTTGTCACATTCGGACTCTGTGTGTGATTTCCGTGCCGACTGGATCAGAAAACCCGAGGGAGTGAGGTTACAACTGTTACAATACATGCAATTACAAGCTACTTAATAAAACATGCACACACTCACTGCACAGCACCCTCTCATTATGTTACAGCTGTGGCTGCTAAGAACAGCGTTTAACAACAAGGCTGATCATTTCTGCGTGTGACTGAGGAGGGGTCTTTGTTTTGTTGCCGCAAATCATTCAAACTTGTTTGAAATAGTTTGAATTTGAGCGTTCCCACATGAAAACGGACTTCTCCTGAAAACTTGATGTTTATAAAGCAACTTAGTGCATTACTGCCACCTTGTGGTGGTGTCAAGCATGTTATCACAGCATATAGCCCTGACAGGCAATCTAAGCTATTTATCGGTGATCCTTTTTTTTTTTTTTTTTTTTTTTTTTAATTCCCCAGTCCTCGATCTCGTTATGTTATAAAGAGGAGAAAAAAGTCCTTCGGATTCCAAAACGCTTCAATTTGTATATTTTGCGACATTAAAGCCGCAGATGTTAATGGATTTTATATGCTAGACCAGTATGTAGTAGTGCTTGACTGTTATTTTTTTTATTTATTTATTTTTTTACAAATACAAATCTAAAAAGTGTGGCATGCAGTTTTGGTAGATTTAGATCTGTAGAGAGTAAAATCGACACCTTCTGCTTAGTAAAGCAGCTCAGTCTCAATGCGACTGGATAAACTGGTAAACATCAATTCTCTGCTCTTTCCCCATCGGACTTTGACTAGGCCATTAGACATGACTATACTTTGACTGTAGCACTACATTTTGGGGGTGTCCTGCTAGTCTCAAGGCTTTTTCAACCTCTTAGGTTTTCATTCAGAATTGACAACTCTGATTTTGCCCCTATTCCCACAGCATGATGCTGCCAACACCATGTTTCACCATTTGAGGTATTTTCTTTGAGCTAACTCATCAAATTAAAACAACGCTGCCTGTCCATACATATCACAGACAACAGATTCTGATTGGAAGTGAAGCATCCGCTTCCATGTAAAGCTCTAACATCATATAATATACATTTTACCAATTGGGTAAAATTACAGTTTAGACCCCGAAGGGTTGAATTTCTGCATTTAATTCAAGGAATCTTACGTTTCCTTCTTTTAAATATCTTTTTGTTTCTATTTCTACCCTTAATGTGTGAATTAGCTCAAGAATTTCTTGTGCGGTCAAAGTCCAGTTGTGTTTTTCAGACGAGGTTGCTTTATTTTAGAGGAATAACTGAGGGGAAATCTATCTATGTGTCTCTAAAATATGTCAGTGTTTGTAAAAGCTCCCATCTCCTGGGTCTGGATAATTAAAACATCTCATCTTGATTTCCCTCAGATTAACGTCTCAGACAAAACAAGTCGGTCTCGTCCGTTTTTGGGTCGAACTCTGGCTCAGTTAGCGTGTTTTGTTTCCCCCTTGCTGTGCGTTTATCTCTCTCCTAAAGAGATTTTCTGATCATAAGACGAACACAGAAGGTGCCTTGAGTGAAACCTTCGCTTTATGCTGACATTTTCTTGAACCTTGTGTGAGTCTCATTAGTCACAACCTCTCTAGCCGAAAAGGTGCTAATGTGCTAACGCTCCCAGGAAGTCATCAGGAGCCTCCAGCTCAGTGTTTCAGCCCTGTGGAGGAGGCCGTTTGTGATGTGGCGGCATCATTGAGATGGGATGAGAGCGGCTCCTCATCCATCAGCGCTCTTTACGGCACATTGTGTCTCCAGCTAGGGCGCTCTGTGTGTTTGAGGAAGACGGAGGAACCCGACTCCTGCATCTCTGCTGTCAGACTCTTCGTGTCACGCGGACGCAGCGAAACAAATCCACGCCCACGGCGACTGGCGTCCTCTTGGGGTGGTGCAGGGTAATGGTGCTGCGGCACCGCTGATGACGCTAATTAAACCGCCGCATCTGGGCCTGGCTCCACATCTGGAGCAGCTGGTGGCTCCGCCTGCGGAACAGAACCTCAGGTTCATCGCTGACACTCAGTGAAGATGGCTGAGGTGCTCCTGAACTTCCTCTTCCAGGTTTCATGAAGTCTTCTCCAGCTTTTCTCTCATTTTCTGTCTAGTTTTTTTTTTTTCCACTTAAATCCGACCTGCGAATCACTCAGGCATCCTAAAGTCAAAGATCAAACCAGACAGCTTGGCAAAGAACATATTTCGATCTACGAGTTTCAATATACTGTATATGTAAGGAGGTCAGTGCTCTTTGCTTTTGGGAAGAAGTTTAAAGCACCCAAGTGTTTTAAACTTCTCTGTTAAACATCATTTGACAGAGTCAAGTCATGAATTACACAGTTCCCATAAAGCTCAAGAAAATGTTACATTTTTTTTTCAAATTTGAAGCTCTCCTTTGCTGCTCTGTCTGGAATGACGTCCCTTTTAGAGTAAATAGACTCAGTGTGTTCAATTGCATTTGCTTCTGGTTTGTCGCCAGCTTCTCCACATTCATTCTCCAGCCTTTCTACCATATCTCTTGAGGCTCGGTGACTTTCCTGTAACAAGTAGCTTATTGCAGCGTTATTGCCCAAGCATTGGGACACCGTGAGGGGCCTGAGGGCACGCGTGATGGCCCTGACAGGTCCCGGGGCTTCTGCCGTCACTGTCAGGGAGCCAGCGGCTCGGGCGGATGCAGTCGTCAACCGGCGGCTCGGCTCCCACAAATGCGGCGGCGTCTGTTAGCAGGCACACACGGCGCAGCGCGCGGCGTGGGACGGGCACGGGAGCGCGACAGCCTGCAGTACATGCACATGCAAAATGAAAACATAATGTTGTTCTTGCCACAGCGTGACAGGAACACACACACACACACACCCACACCCGCACCCCTACACATACAACTTGGCGAGTCCTTTGAGAGGCCCCTGACAGTTTTGCCCTGAGCTTTCAATCCGTCTCAGGGAGCTCCAAACACCCAGTGCAATTACTCTTTCTTGCTGACTGCACCTGCACAACATAATTGAGAAGGCTACTGAGGCTTTGTCACTTAAGGTAAAGATGTAGAAGGGGGAAAAAAAGAGGTGCCTTGGCTGAGCTGTGGAACTGCAGAAGTTGCGCGAGTTGGTGTGAGACTTGGAGGGCGTAGAATTAAAAACAAGACACCGCTCCTTGGCAATCGCTAACGACTTTTCAAGGTTCAGCTGAGACCAACAGCAGAAAGCGAGAATGAAATATTAACACCTCATCCGTCGGTGTGAGTTTGACATTAATACCTCATGAGTCTGCTTTAATGATCAGAGAATTAGTTAAGCTGCGCTTGGTGCGACTGGGGATCATGTCTGGAAACCAGGGGGTTCTCTTAATGTCTTTGTGTGGCTTTAATAGAACCAGCAGCGGATCATTGTTGGTAATGAGGACACTGACCTGGATCTCATTACTGCTGCTGCCTTTTTTATCTCATTAAATGTGGTAAAGGCTAAAGATGATCTAGATGGGAGTTGTGACACAGCTTAAGGTTATGTCACTACCTGATTTAAAAGAAGAAGAAGAAGAAAAAAGAAACTTGTTGCATAAGATTGCAGGGTTGTTTTTTTTCAGTGCTTGTTGTCAATTGACATTTAGGATGTTTGCTTGGACTGTACCTCAGTTTAGAGGCAATTTTCAGATTTCCTTTTCCCCTCTGTTCCACATGAGGAGGATATTGCAGTGATGTTGCCCTGTGCTGACACTAAACTGCATTTCTAAATCTCTGCTGGAATGAAACTAAATCGCTGCAAGAGGAAACAATGTTTTAAGGTGATTTGAGTTGCTCTTTCAGGGCAGCAAAAAGAAAAAGGCAGACACAAGAAGACAGACCTGAACATTTGAATATCGTTTAACAGTGAAGTAGTTTCAGTATTGACTAACTTTATAAAGTCCTAAAAAAGAAGTCCTTGACATAGCCCAGGAGGTTTGATGGTTTCTGAAATAGACACGTAAGATGTTTTCTTTGCCGTCTGTGGATAAAACGGTGAATCCAAATGTAGTTCAAGAAGGAACATTTAAAACCACTACAGGTCCGTATTGTAAATATGAACTAGACCTACTGAAAAATGGAGTGCATAGTTCTGTCTGAAGTATGCAAAGGGATTGGGTACATTTTTCTTTTACAAACTAAACAACCAACTAAGGAAACAACAAACCAATCAGCCAACTGTCCACCCATTGAACCAACCAATCAAAGGCTACCACAGACTTCCTAATGCCTTTAGGTAATAGCCTTTACATTTCTTTGGGGAGCTTTAAGTGTGAAATGGCTAAAAAGATACATAAATATATAACAGCATGTATCCCAATGAGAACCACATCTTGCTAATGTAGAGAAGAAACAGCAACCAATGGGATGATCTGCCTTATAGTATCTCTGAAGAGGGAAAATATTAATGGTGTATGATGTCAAAAAAATTTTCCCTTTCAACTTTCTGTGATTAGTTTCCAAACTACTAGTGTCTTACCAGGGACCGTCAATCCACAAAGCTCCAACACAGTCCTGTCTAAGAGTTGCATTTCCTGGTATTGTTTCAACTCAGTTTAGCTGCCATTGTGATGTGACAATGACGGTTATTGTGTCCAATGACTTGCCACACCAGGCAGTGTGTCTCAGACTTGAAATTAATCCAAGTGACCTTTTTGGATTTAGCCAATTTTAGCCAAATGTGTTCAGGATCTCATTCTTTGACCATTGGCGAGGACTGGAACTTTAATATGCTTTTGAGAGCCTGAGTTTTGCCTTGCAGTTCCGAGTTTTTCCTGGTAATATGAGTCTTGTCTCAAACCACAACTGACTGGTACGGTTTTGCGAATTAAGCAGAACTAATATCCAGGGAAGAGTATATCCCATGATTCGAGGTAATGTCAGTACAACATCGTCATGAATGTTGGTATTCAGCTTTTCCAAAGTCAGCTTTCTCGACACTTTGGCAGCTGTGCCTCAGGGGGAGAAGCCGTCACTCTGGAGTCTGAGTCAGTGTCCCAGCCTTCTGGTACTTTAGTCCAAGTGTTTAAACCGCCTAGGGCAAGATTCTGAACCTGGAGAAAAAGTTGCTCATAGAGAATAGGAAGAACGGTACAAAATCTGCTTGCGAATTTGTCAATAGTACCTGTAAGGTCTGTGCATTTACCTCCTTGGACCATTCATTGATGAAATGAGAGACTTGGAAACACAATATTTAGGAATAGTTACTCTGTAAAAAATGGCTTAGTGAACATTTGGAACGTACCGTAAGATTAGCGAGAGTTATTACAGAAAAGCTTCCAAGAATGATTGTGATTATTTGGAAAAAATATTATTTGCACTTTTTTGCCAGATTTTAAGAGGCCTGACCAATCTCTGGCCAAACACAGAGGATTAGCATCTGGCTATCCGAGTGTAGCCTAAAAGAAAGCAGATCCTTAAGCATTAGACTGCAGAGTTTCTTGGTAGACTTCCAGAGGTTTATTTTACCACAAGGTTGCCAGGAAATAAGCGTCGTTGCCTGGGCTCATCTCCAAACATGATTTAGCACATAAGACTCCGAGCGCCGATCCTTTCTACTGGTAATATGAGCATTTTTAAGCAACAGACAGCCGATTTCATGTTTCTGTTCTAAGCTCACTGTATCCTTCATCTAACCCTACGTTCAAGCATACAGATTTGCAGCATGAGTCAACTTGACTCACAGCGAGAAAATTATTTTGAAACTCCTGTCTTTGGATTCCATCTGTCTCAATAAAAGGGCTGAGTTAACCCCCGGGCTCCTGGTGACGCCAACCTTACATCCTTCATCCGCTCCTAATTCATATTTGTGCTGCCGATTACTTGACACTGATTCAAGCATTTCTTTCGATTTCACCTTGAGACGTCCATCACTTTAGGATTCCAGTCAGTCTTTATTCTGTCCTTGCTTCCAGCCAAGGCTTAAATTTATTGCGTTTCTCCTCACCCAAACCCTGACACTTGATGTTTGCTGAAATGTTAACCAGATGAAAGATAGATTGCGTCTATTTCTGCCTTTATATGACTTATCTTGTTGCAATCTAAAACCATCTGTGTTTCTCTCATCTCTGCCTTTTCTCAGTCGTCTTCCATCTCCGTCTCCATCCGTGAAAGTGTCGTAACGGGCGTCCCTTAAAGGCATTCTGAGTCTCTTCTTCCAATCTCTTAGTCCTCCCTCTCGGTCTGCCATCCATCTTATTCTCTCTATCATCCGTGCTAACCCTTTCAGAACAGACAAACCTGCCAGAGACACACGCTCCCCTGTCATTTGTCAACAGTGTCAGCTTGGATGGAAAGAAACCTCCGCCTGCTCAGGCTTCTTGATGTCAAATCCCAGCACAGGAGAGTAGGCAGGTGATATCCCCCGTTAGACAGAGAGGAGAGCCCTGCTGCATAATGGAAGTGAAAGGAGATTGTCACATCATGTTAGGAAATGTTCAAAACTCTCGGTTGCCTCAACTGAAAATCTTTCATAAATGGGGATTCTGAGTTCAGACGTGGATTGTCGAGAATACACTCGAGTGCTAAGACAGTACATTTCAGGGAACACGCAAAAAATGTCTTCTCAACTTTGGACTTTGAGACTATTCATGTTTTCAGATGTTTTCCCACGCAAAGTAATTTGCATCTAAACTTTCATCTGTTTCCAGGGAGATTGGTGAATCCTGATCGCGTGAAGCAATAACCCAGTCTTAGACCCAGAAAGCCAGAACCATTTTAGCATCTGATCTGATGGAAAATCAGGCCGCATGATGCACCCAGCAACTAGAACATGCTAGCGCTAATGAGGCCTAGCGATTCCCTGCGACTGTCCGGTAGAGACAGACCCGGGGTTGGTTTTAGTGAGAGCTGTACGCAGAAATCTGATGAAAATGTCATGATGAAAGAAAAAGTGAAACCCAACAAACTAAAATCTTTTACTCACTCATGTTAGGAGCTCAGAAATGCAGAAAAAAAATGAAAGAGTGAAACGGCAATCTTGTTCAAGCAGCTTTATGTTTGCGTTTACCGGAACCGAAATGTTGTGTTTGCCGGGATTTCCGGGACATTCTCTCACTCTTGAGAGTCCAGTGGTCCGTAAAGTGACTGTCGTGTTGGATCTTGTATATCAAACACAAGAGCTTTGTTTTGGGCCTAAAGTTTGCTCAGATTAAAAAGTCGTAACTTCTTTAGCACATTCCAAACATCCCCAGTGTGCTGCCAGGTTTTCAGTTTTTCTCCCTCTGCTCTCCATTTTGGCCAACTATGACCACTATGGACTAAAAAAAAAGATCTATCATAGAGGTACTGAGTCCATCACATTTAGGAATGCTGCTCTTTCCCTAAAGCTTCCAGTTTTAAATCTGCTTTCCCAAACCAACTTGGAGCAAAATATTGATATGTTGTCGATAGCTCAACCCTGTAGAATTAATTATGACCAATTAATGTTGCACTCTAAGAACTTATCAGATAAATTATTAGCAATTAAAGCAATGAATTGTGCTACAGCTGAAGATTCAACTATGATGTTTGGGTTTTTAGTACTTTGTTGTTTTGCTTCAATTAGCTAACAATGTTTCTCTTATCCTGACCAACTTTTCCAGATAAAAATATACTTTTAGACAATACACTAGAAAATGCACTCATTTAACATCCAGTAAGAACAGCAGTAAAATACTCCTGACTTTGGTACAATGATGTCTTCAGTAAAGCATAATCTCCCCTCATCACTAACTGATCCTTCGTCTTCGCTCTGACTGCCTTTACGTTGTCGGCTGCTTTTACAAAAAAAAAAAAGGTAGCAGCTCATTTCTTAACTTTGCCAGGCGAAGCGTCAAAAGCAATTAAGTCTCGGCATTTGAGGTCCTGCTTTCAAGTCAAATGAGAGGGAGGGAGAGTGGGAGGGAGAGCGGGCTGGGGGAGGAAATGAGGAAGGTCACGATGATGTCTTCACAAAGATGCTGCATGCAGTCAAATGGAAAACTACAAAAAAATGACAATGACATTGCCTAAAATGTTTGCTTTTGATACAGAGGACGTTTTAAAGTCCCATTCTTGGGTGTAAAGAATATTTAAAAGTGTTTGGTATGCCATCAGGAACACAGGCTTTCACCGTGTTGTTTAACCTGAGCTAGTTTACAAATGTTTCTGGATGACTTGAGACCAGCCTTGGTCATTACTTCATGTGTCAGTTATCTTGATGCTTGGACATTTGCTGACAAGATGTTGCTAGATGGATCTCTCCAAGCAACAGGTACAACGACGAAGAGACAACCGCCATTATTCACTTCATGGTTGGAGGTCATAATGTTATGCCTGATGTGTGTATTTTAAGTGTTATTCTCTGTATCGCATTTATTTACGTTTTCATGCAGTCCGAAGAGGAAACACATTGAACTGACTCAACTGGAAACGTCTTTTTTTTTAAAGCACTAAGGTCGAAATTATGATCGATAGGGAATATGTTGAGATTTCTGTAGCTGGGTTCAATCATAAATTATTCTCTAAAAAGCAGTAATGCTTAAACTCATGAGCATTGCGGCCAAGTTAGCTGTTATGCTAACACTCAGCTAAGCAAAAACAGCTGTTATTTCCCAGATGTGATGACAATTGTTGATCTAGGAACATGCAAGAACAGTTATTCAAAGAAAACGTAAACACACGTCACACTTTTACTTCCAGTAATGTTTAAGTAATGTTCACATAGTAGTTCATTAGCAGCCCAGATGCTTGTGCTACTTCCTGCAGCTTGTAATGTGTCATGTTTGTGTCTTGTTGCCATTGAGCCGAGCAGAATCGCGAATCATTTGCATATTTACAGATCAATGTTTAGTAAATGATGCAAAAGGTGGCAGAGTTGCTGCTCATTTATTACAAGGCCTCTTAAAGCAAGATCTTATTCGTGTGGAATATTTGCTTTGGTCATAAATTCATATGGGCGTGTAAAGGTTAGAAAACAGAGGGTGGGAGTTTAACCTTTTTGTAATGATTAGATTATGAAGTCACCTGTATTTAAATGATCTCAATGTTTGTGCAATTCTGCTCTTATTATACGCATTATATGTACAATTAATACAAAAATTAGCTGCAAACTACAGGACAGAAAGTTTCTCATGGTCTCCGGCCAGCATAATGTATAAAATGTTTTCTCTAAGCTCAAGCCAACTGTGGAAAAGAGGGTATTACAGACCTTAGAGTTTATTAGCACCCCAATGAGCAATAACCATCACTCACTTAGCACCAAGCGCAATAACCCGTTTAATGTCATAATTATTGATCGGGTTTGATAGCCGCACCAAAAGGTCAATTTTTTTCCCTCCACCTCACTCCGTGAATGTGAGAGCAGGTTGAGCCTGCTGAGCGTCTCGCTGCTTGGCTGACTGGTGGCAGAGATAAAAAAATTAAAAAAAAATTTAAAAAAATACAAAATGTCTTCAACTAATGCACAATAATAGAAAAAATATGTCAATATCTGGCTTTATTTGCTGATTTATACTCAGATTTCAACACAGTTTTGTGTGCATCTCTTCTGATCAGTTGAGGCTGCACGACTTTACATTTTCTTCAGAGAAAGGCGTGTAAACAAATTGCAACAAAGTTCTAAAAAAAAAAAAAAAAAAAGAGTAGACAAAATGGGAGGACACCGTCTGATTTCCCTGTCTGCCAGACAGCTGGCGACTCTCTCTGTGGACCCGACTGCCACCGTCCAGCCAAAAATTACAAACTGGCTTAATTATCTTCAGAACTCGAGAGACTACCAACCGTGGCTGACAAACATAGCAACTTAAATCAACAGAAGCTAACACCAGCAGCATCAAAGAACTTGACAATTTTCTAAAAAAAAAAAAAGTGACATGCAGAAGTGCTAATAGCAAATTTGTAACATGTGCTAATGCTAAATGAAGGCATATGCTTAAAAATAAATCTATAAAATATATATAGCTTCCTCTCTTTCATGGAAAATGTAGCATTACTGCTACACGGAAAGCTAGAAAAGCAGCGCTTACATAAGACATTGGATCAAAAGCTACTTATTTCACATCATTGCAAAATGTTATTCGCTTTAGCAGTATAATAGATGAGAACAAAAATAAAATTAACAGCTAAAAGTGAATATACATAAAAAATACATATTTTTCTATTCTGATATAATAATTAAGGTAAAATGTTAAATCATGAATTAACTGTGACTTTAACCACGTTTTTGTTTTTTTTTCCCAGTACCTGAGTGTAATTTCGCCAGCTCCACCCAGACCAGACTTCTAAAGGCAGAACTTGTCTGATAACAGGAAGTAGGCTAAAAGAGTCTGACAAGCTACGCAGTTCCCCAAACCACAGCAAATCGAGAAAGGATAAGAAACAAAACCTTTGAACACGTCTAAAGTCTGGCATCAGTCTAAGCCTAAATAATAGCTAAATGACTCAATTTTCCCTTTTTTGTTTTTGTAAGACCAAACCTTGTTAAGAGCGTATGTATATCATCATATTTTATTCGAGGCAAAGCGGATCAACTCAAAAGAGCCCCTGCAAAGAAATTTAAAAGAGCGAAGAAGTAAGACAAATGGAAAATGCAGTAAACACTAATGCATATTACTCCATGCTTTGTTCTAACCTCAATCACCTCTACCCATCTTTGGTCGCCGTGCAACTCCTGACTCATCAGACACTATAGTCAGACCCCCACCCCACTGTTGGGTACAAGAGGCTAAATTATACGCCCCTTTTTAATAAGGCTATGGATTGTTTGAGGAATGACACCGGCACTACTGTTGATTATATCGAAGGCCCCTTGTTTTATATCTTGCGAATGTCAGATTTCTGCTATTTACATCCCTCAGCTCCTGCGTGCCAGCAAATGGTTATTGATTTTGCCAAAGATTAATGGTTTGGGGAGTGTGAAATTAAAAACAAAAAGAAAAAGAATGTGTGTGCGGGGGCTTGAGAAGTGTTATGTAGTAAAGAGAGTAAACTTAAAAAGATCTAACAGGCAAAGGCAACGAGGGAAAAAAATAGAAATATCTAAAGTAGCTTTTTGGAACAACATACGATTTTACTAAATCAGCTGGGCGTCCATCTTGGCCTCCAGAGTAAACAAAGTCTTTCTTATTATCATCCCGGCGCCGTTTAGTTTTTATTTTTTTCCGAAGTGGTTGTCTCCATCGTGGGATCCGCTTTAACACTGTTTGATGCCGTTGCCATGTCTCCATTGAAATGTTTCGCCTACAGCTACAGTCCGTGGTCAAGAGCCAGACTGCAGCTCTGTCTGCGCCAAGGCCTTCATCTTCTCTGTCAGACTTCCTGTTCTGCTGTTCCGACCGTCCCACAAGGTGTTTTTCTAGAAAAACAAAAATCAGACGAACCTTCTCGACATTTCATTGATAGTTTTAGGGTTTTGTGGCCTTTTTTTGTTTTGCTTTTAAATCAGAGACTTGCTTTTACTTTGCAGTTGTGTTGAACATAGAACACAGTTTAACATCTACATTTGAAGCGCAAAATTAAAAATTAGCACTTTAGCAGATTAGCAGAAGTGTGCTTACACCTGCTGCGCTCTTCACCGAGGCGTCAGTGACAGAGGAAGCTAAAGTGCATAGCTTCATATCAGAATGAATTAATTGAGCTCTCCTTTCAGCTTCAGTCTTTAATACATTTCTTATAGTTTTTTTTATATAGTTTAGGCCAGTTTTTTTATAATTCCTCTAAAATCTAATATTTTGGTATTTCTCAGTATCTGATTCTGTTGGAGCTGATATTTTTCAGGTTTCCTCTGCCCCTTGGAAATTGAGCTTTAGTGTTTTCTCAATACTTCCAGTCCATATTCTCTTGACAACAATAGGAATGGGGGATGAAACATAAATAGTTTATTTCAGCTGGGTGTTGAAGGAGGACTCGGCTCTGCACATTTTTCGACGGTAATCCGTGTTGAATGTGGGGCTGTAAAAAAAAAAACAATGGCTTTATTACCGCAATATCCAAAAGTGTAAAATAATCCTTTAAGCGCGAGTGCAGCCGTAAAGGGGCAACCGAGCGGCGGGGGCAGAAGAGGAAAAGGTGTGGGTAAGCGATGTGGAAGACCTTGTAGGAAAACCGACATCGACCGAATCAGGAGACAAAGTGGCATCAAAAACGTGATGGAAGCGAGACGCTGGGAAAAAAAAGAGAGAGAAAAACGATGAGGAGTGCAAAAGGAAGAGTGTGAAAAAGATGACAGGAGTGGAATGAGGTGTTGGCAGGACAGAAGGAGGGAAGGCGGCCGGTCATACAGAAAGATGAATGACATTTTAGATTCTCTCAGCAATAAAGAGCCTCCCCAGACGCAGGCTGTCACCGTTTGGATGGAAGCTTTTGCATGGAGGTTCTCATTTGCCTCTCTGTTGCTGATGTGAGACGCCCCAAATCCCCCTGCCCTGCGTATGGACCGAGATTCCAAACCCAGAATTATCTAAAAATAACGATACAAAGAAAGTAAACGGTACACCTGGTGTCCTGACGGGAAACATTTTGATGTGAGAATACATTTTAGTCATTAGAGATTTATAATCAGACTTGGGCTTGACCTTCAAAGAAAGGAGAGTGGGCATAGAATTAAGACTTGACTAGCATTTCCTGCTAATTAATAAAATGTAACTTGGACTTGCTTCTTATAGAACTTGTCAGTTTTAGAATATCCAGCTCTGGAAAACATGAAGAGACCACTGCACTGGAAACCTCCTTTTTTATTCCACCAGATGTTGATTTCTGAACTCTTCCTGAGTTCAAACATTAGTGTTGTTGTTTCCAAATGAATATAAACTTGATTTTTTTCCATCATTTGAGGTTTGAAAGCGCTGCATCGTTTTGTTGTTTTGACCCTTTATCATTTTCTGTGAATAAATTGTAAATGTTTCCTTGGAATTTCGGAGACGTGTTCTCAGTAGTTCATAGAATAAAAAGAACAATGTTCATTTTACTCAAAAATACACCTATAAAAAGTAAAATCAGAGAAACGGATCATTCTCTTAATTTTTTTTCCAGAGCAAGAAAAGTCTGGAATTGTTTTTTTTTGTTTTGTTTTGTTTCATTCAGAAAATTGAGAACGACTTGAAACTTCACTTCAACAAGAATTAAGATTTGAATTTTAGCTGACTTTAAAAGATTCTGACTTTTTTTTTGACTTCCCACTCAGAAAATGTAAACTTGACCTGTTCTCATCCTCTTGAGGATTTAACTTTTACTCAGGTTTGCCTTAGAAAACTTGAGACTTCTCTTGTATTTCAGATGAAAGATTTGACTCTGGGCTTGGATTGATTTGATGTTTGAGATTGTGCTTGGATACGCTTCTCAGATTAAACTTTCTTTTAATTTTGGAAACAACTTTTTAGAGAAATGTCCCGTGTAAATAGTGTTTCTTTTTTCATTAGTATTTTGTTGACTGTTTAATTTCTTAAAATCTTGCACTTCCTGTTGTGTTTAAAGGCTCTCTAAATGTTTTGCTTGCTGTTTCGCCGAGTCCTGTGACATTCCTCTGCGTTTTAATGATCGTTGGCGGATTTTCGCCGCCATGTCTCTCACATCTGAGCGAACGCCGGAAACATCTGTGGGCGTGCGCAGGCGTGTGTGTGTGGGGGTGTGTGTGTGTGTGTGTGTCATTTTCATTCTGGCATGTCGTGTTTGTGAACACAACTCAAACCCAACAGCTGTGTTTGGAATAATGGTGACTACTGCACGCTGTAGAGAAACACACACGCCCACACACACCTCGGAGTGATTTATAAAGTGTAGTTGAGCAGACTTGAAGAGGCCCGATCAAACACAGCGACGCTCTCCAGCGTCCTCACATGGAAACACAGACGCCTTGCAGCGTAAATGTCCTCCAACCTTCCTTCACAATCATTTCTCCCATATGGCTCCCACTAATATTCAGCTCGGAGCCAACACACTGGAACCGACACTCACAACCACACACGCGTGCGCCATCATGGGGTGTGTGTGTGTGTGTGTGTGTGTGTTGAGATCAGAGGCAGTCCTTCTGTGCTACATTAACTGCAAACTTCATTTCCCCACAAAGAGAAGCCACCGGCTGAAAATTGGCTGAGACGCGTCATTAAACCTGTGTCAGACACACACACACACACACACGCATACACGCACACACACATCTGCTACACAAATGACCCTGCTTCATACACACATACACACACGTGTGTCAGCGTGCCTGGTGATGTTCCTCACACATTGCTTAGAAATGCCGGGCGCCGTGCCGGAGCAGCTCCAGGTTTTAGTCGGCCGCCGGATGGTTTGGTGGGAATGACGGGCAGGTTTTTTTTTTAAAGGTCACATGACTCATGTCTCCGAACCCCGGCTGGCCTCAGATCAGCCAACCAGCTACAGCTTGACAGCGGATGCTCAGACGGGTCAAACTATTGCCTTGCTTGGAGCAAACGCGTGGAATTTGCGTTCCGACAAATCTAACGGCAAAGTTTGAGAGCGGCTCGACACTGGAGGCTGGTGCGCTTCCAAACTTAAACTTCCCTCGCTCAAAGGCGAGGTCAGAGTTCCCCCCGCTCCAGCTGCCTCTTTAGCAGTTTCCTCCTCTCCATCCTGTCTCTTCTTCTTTATTTTTATCAAGCCTCAATCAGCCACTTGTCAGCCTCCCTCATGTCAAACAGCTTCCCACTTCCCAGCGTGTTTTCTATCTGCCAGGCGTCAATTCCCATCAACGTGTTTAATCAGCAGGCAGTCCAGCTTCCTGACCTCAACAGGTTTCTAGCAAACGACTATGGTTAAACTAGCAATAACAATTAGAACAAAATGATCTTTTTGGCATGCAATCACAAACGCTAACAAGGCATTTATTTAAGCTGCCATGGAACTAATAGTGTAAAGCTAGCAAGCAGCACTGAGATTATGGGCTGTAAACATCCTCAGCTGGAACCAGTTCGTAATAAACAACACTCTTCATATTTTAAAGGAAGTAGAAAGGTAAAACTATGTCAAATTAAAAGAATGCAGTTAAAAAAAAGAGAAATGTCGTGTCAAAAAATATAAGGGGAAGACTAGAAAGGTTTTCTTAAAACATATTCGATTTTTAAAGTTTTTAGGTTATAAATAAAAGTGGTGAATTTACGAGGATTTTTTTTTCATGTGGAAAAACACATTTTTGCCACTTTCCAATTAAAATATTTCATTAACTGTTTAACTAATGCTTTGGTGACTCCGCTGGACATGGTTGCAGTACAATCTAATCACTGGTAAACTGTACTTTTAAACATTTTTGATGTTTTGTTTCAGCTTTACGACATTACCTTTAGAAAATTATTCAATATAAACAAGTCTCTATACAGCAGCTTTATATAGGAAGAGTATTTGCTAAAGTCAGCTAATGTTAATATTTGTAGGAACCTTTTTTATTTACTTGTCAGTCACAAGACTTACGAATAAGACACAAAATTTTAAAACGTAAACATAATAAACAGCTGTGGGAATTTGCAAGTCCACATTTAAGGGTCATAATTAACCATTAACCGTGTTATTAACAAAGAGCCTCATTGTGTGGCTGAAAAGCCGCCAGACAGGAGTTCAATTTTCAGTATCAGCGGTTTCCGTAATCGGAGGTAATTTGCTTCTTGTGTGTTTCTAATTTTGGGATGAAAGTCACGATTCGGGGCAGCAGCGTGAGCTCCCGTGAGCCTTTAAGCTGCGCTCGCTGCCTCATCAGAACCGCCCCACAGCCGCCCGGCGGTGATGAAGATGATGGCGATAGGCGGCTGCCGGACCTGTGAGTAATTCCAGCTGTTTGAAGCCAGCCGGGTGGGAGCTTAGCAGGCTGCGAGGGAGTGGATGGGACGGACTGGAACTTCCCTTTTGGTGGAACTGCGTCTCCGAGCGGGAAAGCTTTGAGGCAGCTTAAGAGGATCCAGTTAGTATTTTCTGCGGGTGTTGCGAGTCAGAATGTGTTTGCCTTCAGAGTGTCGGTGTGCATTGAAACAAAGGCTTATCGGCTCTGTATTCTACTTTCATATGTCTACAAAGTTGTTTCTCCTGTTTTGTTTTCAGCTCAGAAAATGAGTTCTTTAATCAAGAATGACAACAACAACAAAAAAGCATGAATAAAATGTAGATTTTGAAGCTAGTGTTACACAAAAATGGATCCAGGTGTCTTTTAACTTCCCTCTACTTTCAAATATCGCCTTGCAGACCAAAGTGTGCAACATGAAGGGAGAAGTTCAGCGGAGTGCAGTAACTGCTGACTTCTTCAACTCCATTATTCTGTTCTCAACTCTATTAAACAGCACGACCCCAAAGTCTGGAGTTTGGACAAATTAGCACGACTTAAATGGAGTCATTTAAATTCATTAGCAGCTGGTTATGTAATAATCGTTAAATGTATTTCTGTGGCTGAATTATTTTGCAGTTTAATAGGACACATAATAATTACACTTTCTTTCAAACGGTGCTGCTAGCACCGCATGATAACTAGCTAAGCTACTTCTTTTAGCCCAAACTGAATGTGATTTCAAGAGGAATGGAATCGCATTAAAATCCCAAAGTACACCTATACATGTCTTTTTTAATTTTTTTTATTGTAAGCACCGCAACTCCTAGCAGTGTCATGCTAGGTGTTCAGTTCTTTTAAACAAAGTGTGTCCAAAGTTCGGTTTAGGGGCCATTTGCCACCCATCCATGGTTCATATTTAGCGCCACAGCGCAGCCTACTGATGCACATGGAGACTTTTTTTTATTTTTTATTTTTTAACAGTGGATCAATTTCACTGGTAAATGAAAATCCTTTTGAAATGGAAAATGTTACATGGTACAAAGTAATCGCAAACGATGATTATTTTTGATTTGATGATGTTGGGCCATTCGGCAAAAGCATTTGGACACCATAGAATGAAGTGTTTGATTTTATCGTAACGTAACATTTCACTTTTATTTGCATACAACAGAAATGTTTCTTTTTCTTTCTTCTTTTTATTTTTTTGCTTTGACAATGGTAATAATTTAATGGTGCTTTGTATCTGACCCTGCAGGTCACTGCAAAAACCTTTCTGTGAATGTAGAAGAAATGATCTTGATGAATCACCTGCTTCAGATATTTGATAAAAATCTGTTAATTCACCCAAAAGTCACATTTATTACTGGGGGGGTCCAACATGAGGCTCGAGGGCCGCTGGGTGTGATGTTGATGTTGCATCAGACTGAAAGGCTGCTAGCATGTGTGTTAGCAGCAGGCTAACAAACTCAAATAAACTGCTGTTATACAGTATTAGTCTGTAGTGGATGCATATGAGATTGTTTTTGAATTTATTGCAGCAGTAATGAAACTCTGGCTCATTGAGACGCGTCTCTATAAGTGTACAATAAACACATTTTCTAACATGTTCCTTTAAGAACTTAAACTGGTCTTGGACCCTAAACCATTGCAAATACTTGCACATTATTCTTCATTTCTGCATTTAAACTTCTTTTTTTTTTTTTGTCAGTTTTTTTCTACTGACAAAAAAAAACCCTAACATTAAAGTAAATTAGTTTTTACATGTTATAGTTCGGAAGGTAAGAGGAGTGAAATAGAAAAAATACATATTTAAAACGTATGTGAATTTAAAATGACAAGCTTCATACAAATGCGATATGTAAACCTAACGTATGAGTTCCACTTGTGAATTTGAATAATGTAAGGCCGGAGTGGATGGTGATTTTCTGAATAAAGTTATCCGGGAACGTCAGCCTGTTCGTCGTGCCATAAAGTCCGTTTTGTAATAATAAAAAAGTAATTAAATGTCTCCTGCCTCGGTGGGATTTCTGCCATTTCACTCCAGTCGTGTTCCTCCCAGATCGCACATTATCTCAACAAACCTCCGTTCAGATCTACGCGCCGCAGCAGACTGCAACGCGTTGCTGTCTGCAGCAACGCGTTGCATCAGAGCGGGAGGAAACGTCTCCCAGGAGCAGATTAGGAAACGCCGTCTGTGAGAACCGTCTGTGGACGTCTGGCCTTTGTGCCGCTAAAAACTCGTTGCTGCAAACTTTCGCAGGATGCCGGCTGTTTATCACTGAGACACTTGGGACGTTTTCCCTGCAGTTTAAGTAACAAATAGACTCTTTGAATTATCTCTGCTCAAAGTCACTTCTTTAGAGTTTCTGGGCTAGAATTGAGCCCGGATCTCTTGTCGGCTAACATTTAGTCACCCAGACCCGGAGGCACGTCTGCTGGGGAAGTTTCTGCTTCCCAACACCAAAAATCTCTATTAATACCAGAAAAAACCCCAAAAAACTCTTGACTTCACTGACCTGCACCACACCGAGCTAATGAATGAACCACGTGGAACAGGAAGTGACGTCTGAGCAGAGCAGGAACAGGAAGTTGGGCAGAGCTGCATCAGATGGATGTGGACTCTGTGGAAGAGCGCTTACAGTACAGAGAGCCGCTGTGAATGCTAATGTCTCCCACACACAAGGTTGTCTTTCTCTCTTTCTCTTGCTTCATTCTATTTCGATTTATTTCTTTGCTTGGCTTCACCTTGCTGTCTCACCCCAAATCTGTGTGTGTGTGTGTGTGTGTGTGTGTGTTTGGGGGGGGTCTGATATTGGCTTTTCAGAGCAGCTTTCCCCTCACTTTTCACCTCTCCCCACTGATGTTTTATAAGGACACACAGACAGAAGCCGGCACACACCCACACGCCCACACACACTCAGTTTTAGGTTTTAATAACAGATTATTACAGAAGCCTGCTAACCTTTCATCTCTGCACACAGATAGAAAAATAAATCCTCATGCACGCGCGCGTATTGATCGGACTCTTTTCTCTCTCTCTCTTTTTTTTTGGACTTCCTGTCCTGTTTGGACCGTGTTTTATAACTCGCCTCTCTGTTTGTGTGTGGTCAGCAGATCTCATTTGTCACCATTGTCCAGGTCCTTTTATATATATATATATATATATATTTCCTGCCTTCCTGTCCCAAACACCCAGCAGCAGCAGCACCGCGGCTCATCGAGCGGACGGAGCCGCTCATCTTCGCCGAGCCAACGATCCATAAAGCAATATGGGAGTTTATGAGCTTTCAATGTGGTTCAATATGGGACCAAGTTCAGCTAGGCAATGACTCACCTTTCTAACTGAAACAGAGACAACATTCATCAGAACATCTCACACTCTGTTAGGTTAACATACAGTACAGACCAAAAGTTTGGACACACCTTTTAATTCAATGAGTTTCCTTTATTTTCATGACTATTGACATTGTAGATTCACACTGAAGGCATCAAAACTATGAATAACACATGTGGAAATATGCACTAAACAAAAAAGTGTAAAACAACTGAAAATAGCCCTTATATTCTAGTTTCTTCAAAGTAGCAACCTTTTGCTGTGATTACTGCTTTGCACACACTCTGCATTTTCTTGATGAGCTTCAAGAGGTAGTCACCTGAAATGGTTTTCACTTCATAGGTGTGTCCTGTCAGGTTAATAAGTGAGATTTCTTGCCTTATAAATAGTCATGAAAATAAAGAAAACCCATTGAATTAGAAGGTGTGTCCAAACCTTTGGTCTGTACTGTATATAAGGTCATGATTGGGCATTAAAAGGTCACAGACGCAGGTTTAACAGGTTCCCGGGTGTGACATCGTTTGAACCACTGAGAGCAAAGATTGATTTTTAAATATCCGTAGGAATTGGTTTGTCTGAGATCATTAAACTGGTTCGGATGTTAGACAGAATCGGCAGAATGAGGTAAGAAAAGCCTCGACTTGTCCCTGCGTCTTCCCGTCAGGCAAAGTAAAAAAAAAAAAGAAAAGAAAGAAAAACATGCTGTTGCAAAATCGAGGGCAAGCAAATTAAATCTTCAAAACTTTTCCAAATTTCCAGTTGTTTTCTGGTGGAGTTTGTTGAAGCACATCTGCCAGTTTTTAATCATCCAGGAACTGACTTTTTTATTTTTGTTTGCTCCTTTTGCAAAATAGCTGAAGCTGTCAGTCAGACTGGAGGAAAAAGTTCCTTAAGATCAGTCTTTAAAGTTATACCAACAATTCTAAGTTGGATTATATTATCACTGGTATAGGTTTAAATTTATTATTTTAATCAACAATCACTTTATATATATATATATTATTACTGGAGAACAATAATCGGATACTTTTGGCTGTAAAAAGATATTCAAGGTTTTACAGATTAGTTGGAAAGTATTTTACATTACAATAGTGGTTAGACAAAAAACGTTTACTATTTCTACAGCTTGTATCCTTGATTGACTTACATTATTGGAATCTCAAGATTCTGAGCTTTCAAACGATGTATAATATGTATATTCACATAAAATCAGTGTTGCAAAATATCTAAATGCATATCATTAGTTAGCCAAAATGATAACATTATTTTGCTTGCTAACACAAGCATGATGGCCAACATTAACTTACTCAACACAGTATGTTTACACATTGTTAGCAACAATTAGCTAAAACAATAGTGCTAGCTAAAACTGTAACAATTGCTTGATGATTCGCATTATCTTCATTTTGTCTTGTAAAACTTTGGCTTTTAGCTGAGAATATGTTAAAATATTAGCTAAATGCTAACATTAGCTTGCATGTTAACATTAACTAGTATGATGACAATAATTTGAATGTTAGCATAATAACTATCACCAGGCTAACATCTCACTCTGCTTTGTGTGCTACTTACAGTTTGAGCAAAAACTTGCTAAAACGCTAATGCTAGCTGACAAACCAATAGCTATATCGTTGTTTTAAATTACAGATTGACTCTATTTGTGGTTACAAAACTGAATAAATCATTACCTAAACGAATGGATGCTACAGCGCAGAGTAGCTATGCGATTTTTAATATAAGCATAAATGATGATGATTTTTGTTCACATTTGAGGCAAAGTGCATGTCTATGAAATGCACATGAGTTCAGATTGTTGACATGTTGCGCTGCAACAGGAGAAAACACGAAGAATCACTCTGACCAACAAACTCTGCTTCTTTTTTTTTTCTTCAATAAAGCGTAGTTTTCTAGCTGATATTATTGACATTTCGTCCGCGTATAACTTGCCATGAAACGTGACTAAGAAAGCTGACTGGAAAAAAACAAACAACTCAAGGACGAGCTTTTCATACGATCAAATGATGAAATATGTTTATGTTTTCCTGAGCCAAGCCAAGCATAGCTCCGTCATGTTAGCGCACGACAATGATAGATGTTCTTCCTTCCTTCTCATATTTTGATCTTCTATATGTTTGGCAATCTGGCTGTCTGGACCTCTGATGAAGAAGGAACTATGTTGCTTTCTTATTAATATAAGATCAATGCTTTTCACAAAAACAAAAAGTATTTTTTCCTTTGATGTTTTTGTACAGCTTTTTGTTTTCCAAAGCAATATGAAGAAGTATCTGATTAATGGTTAGGAAAAAAACAAACATTGCAGATGAAATATTGGAATTAATAAGTCATATTTACCTCAAAATAATGAGATAAAGTTTACATGATTTATTTGATTTTGTCATCTAGAGATTAATAAAATAGAATAGATACAAAATATGTATTTTATTTAAATGTATTAGGATGTTTTGTGCAGATTATAGATAATATCCAAAGGAATTTTATCTCCAAACAATCAAAAAATGAATCAAAATCCACAAAAACGACTGAGAGAGAAATGATTAATATGCCAATATAAGCTTTATTAGGGTTAAATAATATGGTAAATAATTTATCACCACATAAAAAAACATCTTCAATATGTTGAGATGATGAAATCAAGAAATCATGATTATGCCAATAAAATAGGAAGATTTGAATAATCATAAAAACATGACCAAATTAAATTAGCCTTTATCCTAATGTAATATGATGTCAGGACTGAATAATCACAAGAATATTAGTTTAACACAAAGAAAATTTTAAATATTACATATTATCAAATGTAAGCAAACTCTAAATTGAATTATAATTACAGTTTTTATTACTGAAAATAATAATATATTAATGTGTTGCCTCAAAAATAAATTAAAAATATGATTATAATTAAAGGACATTTGCTGATGCAGAATGATGTAATAAATACAACATAATTAAATTATTTCATGTGTAAATCAGCACAAAACAAGCCTTTTGGTGAAATAATGAAACTTTAATCATAAAAAAATATCATTCATTAGCTTGAAAATGAAACGATTAAATCTTTATTAAAACAAATACCCGTTGAAATATTCAGATTTTAAAGTAAATCACTTTTAAATCGTGTGAAACCCAAATCATAATCAGAAGAAAATTATTCTTATTGAGAGATAATGAAACAATAGAGCTGTCATCACTGCAAAACAAGATGAAATTACTTATTTTAAGCTAGTTTAACCTAAAGAAATTTAATCAAAAGCAAAAAAGAAATAAAATTAGGGATAAATAAAACAATTTTTGTCTTTATGCAACAATAATTGCCTTCAAACATTTGATTCTGATATGAAACGTGTTTTTAATTTTAAAAAAAAAACTGGAAACTCACAAAACTGAATATGTTTTTCATGCACATGAACATAATCCAAATGTTTTTCAGAACATTTTTAGTGGAGGGAAATATGAAAACCCGGAAAAAATAAAAATCAAACTAAAAATTTGTACACTGTAAAAACGACACGTCGAGTTCAGAGAGAGTCGAACAAACTTTAATGGGCCGTTTTGAGTCAGAGCAGTCACACACACACACACACACACACACACACACAGGCTGAACGAAGCAGATGGTCTCTGGGTTGAGGGGGGGGACCCATAAGGGCTGGAAACAGGAGGAACTAATTACAGAGGTAGCTGCCGCATCTGACAAACGTCTTTCATTCATCAGCAGCGCTGCAGAGGACGGGCCGCTGCATTTCTTCACTTATTTCTCTTCGAATTATGAAGAAAATCTGATTTTCTGTTCAATTCAACGTTTTCTGGTGTGGATTATTTAGCAGGAAAAAGTTTTTAGGGAAATGTGGGTCAGGGAGTGTTCCATAATCCACTCAATAAACCTGAAGGTTTCTAAAAAGCTGATTTATTTTGGAATCCAGTTTAAAAAGTCAAATACCTTTTAAGCATATATTTGCTTTCACTCTGAATGCGGTGGCTAACGGCTGAATAAAAAAAAACCCCAAACAAATCCTGTTCAAGTTATAACATCACATAATATGAATAAAAAGCCATTTCTGATTCATAAATGTTATATTTTGGCCTAAATAATCCTGGTCAAGATCCAGTTTTAGGTCACTAGGTCCTCCTATATGGAGGCGAAGCAACAAATGATCCTCGCTAAAGCGGCGGCTCCGTCTCCGTCGGTGAAGTCTCACAGAGGAAACCTCTGAAAAGGTCAAGCAGCGTAATCTGAGGAACTTTGATTCAACCGTTTGGCGGTCCCACAGGCAAACTGTAGGACACGAAATTTGTCCTCTGGGACTCATGCATCCTCTGGGCCCCATTTGTTTCCTGGGTCCCATCCGTCCGCTCGATCCCATCCTTGTTGTCCATGTCTCAGAACTTGTTCTTTCGCGTTTGCACAATGAAAGCTTTTAGTTTGGATCATTTCTCACATTTTATATAACCATAAATGAACTTTTCCTTTTTTTTTTGTTTAGTAAACAGAAACTATCTCGAGTAAATCCTCACATCTCAACCTTGTCCCTGGTTCTGTGCGCTTGTGTCCAGTCTGCCCGGGTACGGAGAACAAACTGAGCACGCTGTCCGACCTGGACCAGCAGTACCGCACCCTGAGGAAGCTCTACGAGAACTGCGAGGTCGTCATGGGCAACCTGGAGATCACCAGCATCGACCGAAATCGCAACCTGTCCTTCCTGAAGGTAGGAGTGTGTGTTCTGTGTCGCTGTGAGAGGGGAGCTCTGTGTTCAGCACCATGGACAGAGACCGGCTGCTGGCCAGCAGCTCTGACTTTGTTACTCTACACACTCATAGGGGCCTCCCCATAGCAATGCATAGGGATGATTTGCATAGGGATTTGCAAATCCCTATGCAAATCCCTATGCATAGGGATTTGCATAGGGATGTAAATCCCTATGCATTGCTATAGGCAGGCCCCTATTGTTCTACACCTCAAAATAACTGCCGCTTCCTACTACCGTTAATGCGGCTCGTACCGCTGCGTGGCCCCTCACAATATATATATCAAAACGTGCGGCTCTACTTTTGTTGGCATTTTGAGTAACTGTGGCGACATAATTAACAAAAAACGAGTCAAATTCAACTCAAAACAAAAGTCTGACACAAAACAGTGTCAGTCAGACTCAAAATAGACAGAATTTAGTCTGCCTCTCTGAGCTGCTCTTTAGAACCACAGTGATGGCAGAACGTCAGAACTACAGACCTGGTGGAAGAACTGCTATAAACTCATTTCATCTCTGAATGGTGCTGTTTATGTTATATCTTATATGCATATCATCTAGTGGTGGCAAAAGCAACAAAAATCTAGTGTGCTCTGGACTTAAGATGGAGTACATGCACACATATTCATGACATACTTTGATTAAACTAATTTATCTTCGGTGTGATTCCAGTACCAAAAAATTAACTTTATACCAGGTGAGTCTCTCTAACCTGAGAATGTGAACCTGTACTGGGCTGATTCTGTGCCTTCAAATCATTTTAACAATACTCCTGGAGAAGATTCATAACTTATAACTCATAACTCTGAAACAGGAACAGGTCTGAAAAACAGCCTGTGTGCTACACTCAAGAGAGAGATTCATTTGTTGTATGAAAGAGTGATGTCATCACTGCTGATGTCATTGTTACCAGTGGAACTGAACATTTTAATGGTGCATTCACATCAAACACGTTTTGAGCATCAGGCGGGTCTGGTTTATATTCAAAGTCTATGTGAAGCGTTGGATGCGCTAGATGTGTCAAACGCTCCAAACGGTTCAAATCGCGCCGCGCTGGAGGCTTGAAGCGCAACGCAACGGCCCTCGACGCGCCTCCACATAGACTTTGAATGCAAACCAGCTGCGCCTGACGCTCAAAACGCATTTGGTGTGAACGCACCATTATATGTCCAGTGTCACATTAGGTCAGTGCTTCTCAATTCCAGTCCTTAAACCCCCTGCTCTGCATGTTTTAGGTGTGTCTCTGTTTCAGAACAGCTGTTCCAGAACAGCATGACCTCTTCTGCAGTAGCATGTTAATCACCCACAGATTCAATCCAGGTGTGCGGCAGAAGGGGAACACCTGAAACATGAAGGGCAGGGGGGCCTGAGGACCAGAATTGAGAAACACTGCATTAGTTCCATCATATTAGGACCAAAACCTGGTCCTAATATGATGGACTCATTGCTTTGGGTCAGGGGTAACATTTAGAGGTAAGATGCTAATTAAGTTTTAGATAGGGTTAGGGTTAGGAATAGGCTAGTATTGTGTAGGGTTATTGAAAATGTGTGGATTAGGCAAAATCACAGCTACTAAAATGAAGGAAATCAATGCAAAGTTCTAATATGGGTCGAAATAGTTTTGACAAACCTGTACAGCATTTTGTTTTCTAAATCATTATAAACAATGATGATATAATATTAGGGTGTTTTTCTGCCAGTTGTGTAGCTGCAGTACACTAGTAGTCTAATGTGTTGAATGTGCTGAGACACATTCAACGCATTAGAAACCAATCAGAACCAAAGGTTTGCCTTTTGGTTCTGATTGGTTGTTTCTGGATAGTAGCAGAGCTAGATGCATTTTCGCAGATTCTCTGTTTCATATTCTACTGTCAGACACTTTTAACAAATATTCATCCATCCATCATCTAACACACTTATCCTTGCACACACACATTCACACCGTAGGACAATTTAGAGAGATCAATTAATCAAGCAATTAATGCCGAGTGTTAGCAAAACCTAGGTTTGGATAGTGACCTAGGTTAGTGCCACCTGGGGGTGGGTCGGCGTAAAGGCCGAGCCGGGCATAGATTGGCCTTCATGACAACGCCAACATGAAGCCCCTTCATGCAACCAGTGGAGGTTGGTCGCATGGACGTCTGTCTTTCCTCGGACCTCCATGTTTGTGTGGAGGTTTGGCTTTGCGTGGACTCCTCTGATTGCAACCTGGGTGTGGGTCGGTGCAAAGGCCGAGCCACGCTATGCATGGAGACCCCTGGTTGATTGGAGGTCTGTATTTCGTTAGACCTCCCTGATAGATTGGAGGTTTGTGTTTCCTCGTACCTCCCTGGTTGATGGGAGGTCTGTCTTTCGTTAGACCTCCCTGATAGAGTGGAGGTCTGTCTTTCCTCGTACCTCCCTGATAGATTGGAGGTCTGTCTTTCCTCGTACCTCACTGATTGATTGGAGGTCTGTCTTTCGTTAGACCTCCCTGATAGATTGGAGGTCTGTCTTTCCTCGTACCTCCCTGATAGAGTGGAGGTCTGTCTTTCGTTAGACCTCCCTGATAGATTGGAGGTCTGTCTTTCCTCGTACCTCCCTGGTTGATGGGAGGTCTGTCTTTCGTTAGACCTCCCTGATTGATGGGAGGTCTGTCTTTCCTCGTACCTCCCTGATAGATTGGAGGTCTGTCTTTCCTCGTACCTCCCTGGTTGATGGGAGGTCTGTCTTTCGTTAGACCTCCCTGATAGATTGGAGTTCTGTCTTTCCTCGTACCTCACTGATTGATTGGAGGTCTGTTTTTCCTTGGACTCCTCTGGTCGTAGGGAGCCTTCTATTTGCAGGGGGACCTCTGGTTGGGTGGAGACTCTAGGACGGTTGTTTTCCAGAGCAAGTTTTAACTTCACCTTCAGGTCTGCAACCTGACCCTGAAGAGATTTTACCGTTTCCTCCTGGGCTTTGAATTTGGAAGCTTGCTCTGTGTGACTTTTGAGCTGCTCCTCGTATTTAAGTCTCACTCTGTATTCTTCAACCATGACTTCTATCAGACCTTTGTTGCGGGAGGCATATTTTTCAGCCTCCCTCTTGAAGTACTCCAGCTGTTGAAGAACGCTCTTGTCGACTGTAACTTTGGAAGAGCAAGAAACATTTGACACATCTTTAATCTCTGGCACATTTCTTCCATGTTCACATTTGACTCGCAGGTGATGTTCTTTTACTACCATATTTTGCAGTTTTTGAATCTCCTCCTGATGTGATTTGACTTCAGCCTGATATGCAATCCTTCGGTCTCTTTCCTCATGGAGATCAAAAATCTTACTCTGCAACTCTTTTTTAAGATCGTCTACCTGCTTTGCGAGATCGATGACATGTTGGCTTGTTTCTTCCACAACTTCCACTGAGGGGGTGATCTCGAAGCCAGCAGAGGGAGTTGTTTCCTGCTTGACTTCCAATGATGTTGGACTCTCAAAGTTGCCAGAAGGACCTGATTCCCCCTGAATCTCTGCTGATTCATCTTCCGGCTCAATGGGGCTGTCGCTGTCATCTTCAAAAGAAATGACTTCGTCGAAGTCGACTTGGATGTTGAGGTCCATCATGTCGACCCATGAAAGCTCAGCTGGAAAAGCTTCATGTTCACAAACAATCTGTTGTTGCTTCATGTCGATGTTCTGGTAAATTCTTGCTTCTCTGAAAGGCGTGTAATATCTGGAATCGATATCCCGCTTGTTTCAATTAATTTCGAACTTGCTCTGAAGAGTGATCTGTCGCGATAGAACTGTGGAACAGGTCTGAGAAAACGCTGTCTGCGAGCTACATTCAAGAGAGAGACTCCTTTGTGGTATCATAGAGTGACGTCATAACCGCTGATGTCATTGATACCATTGGAATTGAACATTCTATCAACCTTATTCCTGGGAGGCTTACTGGGGAAACGATTAAGGGTGTTACTTCCGTCGCCCACCAGAAGTAGAAGTATTTCATTGTAATTTGGAGGGTTTTTGGCTAATCTATATTCATGATAGAAGTTACATCTCTGTTTTCAGTTATTGTACAATATTTAGTAAACTTGTTTATGGACACCGTCTGCTATCAGAGAGCTATTCAGTACAGAGGATTGTAATTATGAGCTTAATCACGGGGAGCAACAGTGACACCGCATTAAGTTTTGTAAAAGAATTTCAAAATAAAAGCCTAAATATTCCTCTCAGGGTAGTGCTAACTAATATTAGCCTTTACTATCTTTTTTCTCTCAGGTTATTGTGCTGCCCTGCTGCACAAGACAGTAAATTAACATTAGCACAAACCTTTGCATTTCACTGCCTCCATTAGCATTAGCCTTTTCCCTAAAAGAAGCTTTTAGCTATTTTTCTTATTTATTAGCCATGCTTAGTACACTGAATGGAGTGATGCTCCACATGCTACTGACAGCATTTTGGCTAATGTTAGCAGTTTGGCTCATTTTAACTTGTACACTAATTTCAACATACTGAATGGCATAAGTCCATGTTACTCAACATGTTTGTCAATCTCCACCTGCTATTGAGTACATTGTAGCTTACTTTAGCATTGATGCCAATTTGCAGCATCAGAACGCCCACAAAGTGTGCCAACCGACAGGCACACTTTGGCAGGCCCCGTTTAAATTTCTTCAGAAGTTTTCTAGTTTAACACTCATATTTAATAACACAATGAACATTTTAGAGTGCAGATTTTTTGCTTAGAGGAATCAGCTGTCATTTTTTTTATCATTTTGTCACATTTTCCATATTGACTTATATTTCGAGTGGTTTATTTCACTTAATTATTTCATAATCTGTTATACTTTTTCCGCAAATGTTTGAATTTGCCTGCAAAACATTTTCAACAATTTATTTCTTATTTTTTATAGTCTGCATCTTATATTGATTTGCTACTCTAGTTGTCTCCATGTGCTTCATATTAATATTGTTTCTCAAATTTTGTTTTATGTGTGTTCTTCATAGGTTTAATTTTTAATATTAGATTAATTTAATCATTTTCCATCTTTTCTTCTTTTTTTTTTACACCAACTGAACTCAATCATACTAACAAACTGCGGCATTTTATTTTCCCAAATGACCAAACAAATTTTCAGATTTAGACAATTATTAAATCTAGTTTAAATACAAGCAAACAGGCTAAGCTAGCATGCTAATGCTAACAAAGAGTTATAACATTTAATTTTATATATTCTGGTGGTTTTCAAGCCTTATTCTATTATTCAATTCTTCATGTTTAATTTCATTTTAATACTTTAATACAGTGGTTCCCAAAGATTTCCCATGGATTTCCCACTATGGATTACAATAAAATCCCTCACAAAAAAGAAAAAAAAAGAATCAACTGGGCACACGCATCGTTCAACCAGACATAAACCTAAACACATATTTTGCTTTCAAACTCCACTGAAGTTTATTTCACACTTTAGGTTGCAACAAAACACTGGCAATGGCACTGCGACCCCCCCAGGGGGCGCGCCCCACTGCTTTAATATCTTAGATTGTATTTATAGTTGAAACCAAAAGTTTCATTCACCTTTTTTTTGTTCAACTTTCTCTTGTTTAGAATAACCAAAATCATTTCTATTTACCAAATGCCACAATAACATCAGAACATGTCTGATTTATTTATTGAAGTCCTCCAGCTGACATCAGAATCACTACTGTCTCTTTAAACTGACGGATTAGCGTGAATTTGAATGAAGTGCAGCACTGATCAAGCCGTCCAGGAATTAGACCCCGTCTGGGGTTCTGGACCAGAACGCCGTCCAGATGTGAGTTCTGGACAGGTCTTCTCTGCAGGGAAGTGTTTATTTTTTAATGAAATGACCCCCGTGTGTCTTCCAGGACGGTAAACGCCGTGTGACGTCGTAGACACAAAGAGAGGCTCCACCTTCTGGGTGAGAAGCTGCTTCCTGTTGTCGGGTCTCAGTGTGTTTCTATTGCGTTCGCCATTGGGGCCTAGCCCCTCCCTCGCTCCCCTCCTGCTGTTTAATGAAGTGAGGTGCAGTCTAATTACTGGGCCAGCACTATCAAATGAAGAGCAAAAACAGTCCCATTAGACTCGGCATCATTAGGGAAACAATTAGGCATCTGTGGGATCGTTAAATGAATGTGAAAGAGGTGAGGCGGATCTGGAGCTGCAAACATCCTGCTGGTCACCAGCAACCAGACTGATTCCATCAACATCCTAACGGCTGCAATTAAAGGACAGCTTTTATAGCATCTTATAATTCTTCTAAATCAAATGTTTAGGCTAAAAAAAGAACGACGCGTGATCGAGGAGCACGTTTTCCTCCTGAACGCAGCTGCACAGCTCAGAACTTCTTCATCTGTCTCTTCCATCCATTCCTCCTCTGCCAGTCCCGGGCTTTAATATAATGCTCTCAAGTTGCAGTCCAACGGTTCACGCAAAGTTCAAAATCGAGACTCGTAAACTCGAACACATCTCGACACTTCCCGAGCCACGGGCAGCCTCTGGACGGATCCGCAGGAGCTCGGGTGGATGTGGACAAACGGAGGGCGGAGGCAGCAAGGAAGGAGCCGGAGGGGGCGCCGCTTTTTCAGCAGGCGGGGAAAAAAAGAAGAAAACAGCTGCTGTGCTAAAATTACAATTTTCAGCTACTCTGCCGCCAGGCTGTGTGTTTTTATCTGCATGGATCTGAGAGCTTAAAGGAGGCAGGAGAGGAATTTAGAGAAAAGAGCTTGGAGGAAAACCGGGCGCTGGCATTTAGACGGACTACAGATTTTCCACTGCTGCCCAGCTAGCTTAGCGCTCCGTGTCACCATAAAACCCTGCTGAGGGTAGCCTCTCTGAGGGGACAAAGTGGTATTTTAAAACCAGGTAAACACTACCTGCTCATGAGAGCTGAGCATATTTACAATGCTAATGCTAATATAAGTGGCTAATGGTCAGGATTGTAGTTGTGCAACAATTATTATTTTTAACAGTCACTTTTGGGCCCACAAGGCATGTTAAGACAACAGTGTTTGAAATTTTTCTCAGGATTTTACCCAGGGTTGAGTTGTTGCTAACGTTGGCTAAGGCAACGTGTCTACTCAGTTCTCATATCTTTTCGCTATATGTAAGGGAGCTACTATTATTGAAACAACGTCACAGAAACTTACCTCAGTAATGGCGAGTTAGCCTAACTAGCCTGGCTAGCATAGCATCAAGCTTTTATTGGTAAAAATGTCAACTTTTTCTATTTTTTTAAGTAAATACAAATTATTTGCAGAAATTCCAACTATTTGTGGAATCGCCTTTTTTAAAAATTATTCTCAGTGCTCATTGGCTGATCCCTCAAAAGCGGCGATAAGGACGACTGCAGGTGTTAGCTTCTGCTAATATGGTTTCCACTGTGAGTATTCCTGCATAATAAGCTATATTTGGTGTTTGCATTATTCAACCAGGCAGCTGTGTGTTTTTGTGTGTCCATGTTTGCGGACCGACAACATATCAGTTCATACACACCATGTTTTGACTCTGCAGAATCACAATGTTTTTGGACGATCAGATCGTCGCATGTGAATCACCGCGCTCTGTCGTAATTCGCAGTGGGTGTGAAAATATAAACATTGCATAGTTTGGCTCCAGAGTGGAGACCAAGAACAAGGCATGTAGGAAACATAAGGAAGAGTTGGATAGAGTCGGAGTGTGAAGACAGCCTGGCGACTGGCGGGCCAACAGGAGGACGAGCCAACCCAACACAGGAGGACAGCGAAACAAACCGAAGGTTTAAAACTCTAGGATCTCTATCCAGTCTAACTTTAAGTAGAGCATTAAAACAAATAGTCATGACGTGGTTAAAATTGTTCTGCGATTTTAGCACTTTGTAGAAAACTCCCAGTAAAGCTGCTAAAGGCTAACAGGTGATCAAGTGGATGGCTGCAGCCTGCCTCCGCCCGCTTGGCTCTCCGGGTGGGGCAGCTGTAAGGAGAGATGAATGACACAGCTCCGGAGGTGTGTGTTCAGTGTTGACATAAAGACATACACACACACACGCACACTTTGCCGAGCTTATCTCCTGCAAACAGCAGCCGGAGGAGACAGGAGGAAAGATGGCGGCAGCAGAACTCTGTGCTGTTTGATGGCAGAGAGGTTCCTCCATGGCTGGAGGACCAGAGAAGAAGAAAGAGGCGTCTTAAAGCGACACGTTCCTCACAGCTTCGGGTTTACAGTCGTGGCTCAGAGAGGAGGAGGTTAAATCCACTGTCTAAAGTTTAGGAATGATAAATAATAAAATACATTCTCTATTTCTTAATCTAAAGGTTGTGTCCTGACTTCTTTGCTTCATTCCTAGAATTTATTGTCCTTTCTTTCTGTTGCTTTTTCCTCTACCACTTCTCTTCCTTCCTTTTTTGGAGAACAATTCTTTCCTCCTTCATGTCCTTCCTTCCTTTCTTGTCTTTTTTCTGTTTTCCTCATATGTCCGACCTTTGTTTGCTTTTTCCCTTGCTCCTTTTTTTCTTTCTTTCCTCCTCATGTCTTTTCGTCTTTCCTTTCTCCCTCGCTTCCACTCATCTGTCCTTTGCATCCCTCCATCCTTTCCTGTATCCTTCTTTGTTTCTTTCTTCTCATAGATTTTGTTTTGTTAAATTTGCGTCTTTCTTCCAGTAGAAACATCAGCCACAGAGTAACAGTAACGCTTATTTATGAAATAAAATGAACAAATAAAGGATTTCTTTAGTCCCACATCATGACGCTGCCGCTACCACCGACATGTGATGACATAAGTCAGCCTTTGTCTCGTTTCACCATAAGATCTTTCTCCAGAAGACGGATGGCTTGTTCATGTTGGAAGCTACAGTTTTTGGGGTCATGACCTTTCAGGATCAGCTGCTGGTAGGAATTTGATGATTTCTGGATTCTTCCCGACTTCCTGCTTCCTCTCCTGATCTGCTGACTTCCTGTCCTCGCTGGGACGTCCTGAGACCAGCGTCGGTCAGAATGACTGCTTCTCCTTGACTCATCGCTCAGCTCATCAGATCAGTCTGCTCTCTTTTCTCCCAGAGCCGCTCCGTGTCATTCATTTCCACTCAGGCAGTAATTCAGGCAGCTCTCTGTCAGACTCGTTTCACCGGTCTGACCTTCAGTAATGTTTACCGTTTATCTTTTTGCTTCAGAAAAGAAAAGGAGAAGGGCATCATTCAGTGTTTTGATCTTTGCACTTTGCCTTTCAGATTGAGGAAAACAGGAAGAAAACTCACAGAAATGTAAACTATAGAGGTATTTCAGGACACAAGGGGACGAATTAGAAAAACTTTTCTGCCTGACCCGGTTCTTTGGGTCCAGTCTTTGGCTACATTCACCCAGCAGCCCTTGATGGACGGTTATGATTTTTTGTAGAAATACGATTTTTCTGCATGCTTATTCTAACTATTTAACAAATGCAAGAAGAACGTACGTATGTGCCACAAAGCAGCCCTTTGTTCACAGCAGCAATAATGGTCGCCGCAGTCTATGGATTGACTTTAAAGAGCCGACGGCATGCAGACCAAGATCGTTTCCTGATCGATCTGGAGGCGATCTGGAGACTCGACATCATCGAGTCGTTTAAAATGTGACATGGCCATTCAGACTGCAGGCGCTTTTTTGGAGGGGGTGAAAAGATCCGGAATCAGGTAGTTCAGACCGATGTGAAGAGTCTGAAAATTACCAACTGGTTTCCCTTTACTTAACCCATTCAATCAAGAACTCCCAGTAGCTGCCCGGTGATGAACTCTACAGTATTTGCCGTTAAATTTGAGGAACCATTTCTGCTTCAACAACAGCAGAGGAACAATTGACCAGGACGGACGTGTGTTGCGGTAGAGGTGTGTGGCAGGTTATGAAACATGGTAGTTATGGACGCTAAGTCTGGAAAAACAAACACAAACAGAAATGTTTAATCTGCTTCTTGAGATCAGGAACTGAACGGCAGATTCTGTGTTAGGAGACGTAAATCGACTCCATAACCATCTTTAAGTCTCCGCTTTGCGACAGTAAACCAACTCCTTGGTCTTATTGCCAGTCAGACTTCACCCCTGCTGGTTTGCGTTTGTCCAGCCAGCAGAGTTTTCACCTGGACACGCTCCTCTTGAAGCGACAGAGGCCATTTCCCTGCAGACAGAGTTGAGAGCGCGGTGTAGAGACGGAGGTCAAGAGCCGCCCCCGTTCACCTCCTGTTCTCGCTCTTTATGGATGTTTCACACCGTTGTGCTCCTCGAACGCACAATGTCCGCTTCAGGGCCTCTTCACGCCTCCCCTCCCACTACACCCCCACGGTGGGGCGGATCACGGTGTTTCATTAGCCTCTGAACCGGTGGAGGAGCTCATAAAAGGTTGGGACTGTCGGCTGAAATGGGAGGTTGTTAGCGCCCGGCGGCGTCGCCATAATTACAGCTCTTGACGCGGGAAACGAGCGCCCTGCACGTGCCAGCCTGCTAACCCGTCAGATCCCAGCACCGCGTCCCCGTGTTGCTGCTAGCTTGCTAATTGTTGGGTAATGACGGCGTGTAAGTCCAAGAAAAGAAAAACATCATCCTCTTTTGTTTCACTTTTTTTTAACCTGCTGTTTAATTGCAGCTCATCGGTTCTCATGTGAAGCGTTGTTTCCAGAATATCTGAATTTGTTCAAATGAAGATGAAAGTGGACAATGAAGCCTTTTTTCTCTGTTGTCATTGTAATTATAAAAAATTACAAGGTAAGGCAATCTGAAACGTTGAAAATTCTGCAAATCTTCCTTTCTCCAATTTGCATTTTTCAAGCAATTCTGTAAAAATTGAGTGAATACTTGGATTTCTATTTTAAAGAAAAATTATCAAACAGATTGCTGAGAGTTTGCTGAAGTATCTCAGTGAGATCCAGATCTGGGCTTTGAACAGGCCCAGACCTTTCCATGTTCCTTCCCCATCACCCAGTCCTGGGTGGATTCCCGGGTTTGTTTTGGGTCTCGACCTTGTTGAAGGGCCCAGGTCTGCTACAGCTTTAGTTTTTATTTACTTGGACGTCTGTACGGCCCTCAGGCCTGCAAGTAAACAATACAACCAGCCTGCATCATCCAGCATTTACTGTTGGTAATACTGATGTAATTCCTCCTGCTACTTATTCTATCAGTTTTGCTTTCTGCTGTCCGTCCTACATGGGGATCATATTCAAATCCAACTATCAACTGGTGTTTTTTGAGAATCTTCACCCATAAATGTAAACAACATGGCGGTAAAATTAATTTCTCCACTTGCGTTTGCTTTCCTGTCTGGATTCTTTGCAGTAAACCACAAACTAAGCCTTTCTAATCATCGGTTTTGCTACTAACTGATGGTTACTAGACAGTGATTGAACATAAAGCAATAAGCCTAACAATAAAGTTATCAAAATAATCTAGAGTGCGCAAGAAGAATTCTATTGATTTTGAGTTTTGGGACGTAAATATGTAGCTGCGTTTTTCAAAACCAGCAACAATTAGCTGTCAGGTTTTGGCCTGGGCTGTTGTGGGAGTTGCAGCTCTTCAGTTTGGGGGTTTTGAGGGTGTTTTCTGCCCTCGGGGAGGTGGACTAGGAGGTGGTACCACCGAGACCCGGCTGCTGCTCATTACTGGGCTCCTTCTCGTTTTGCCTGCAGCGCTGGAGAGAGAGAGAGATGTTGCTCCTCTGCAGGAAGCGAGACGAGCAGACACACATCATGGAAACACGCGTGTGTGTGTGTCTGCGGATCAACAGAAACACTGCAGTATGTAACCTGCGGTTTGGAGCGGGGTACGTGTGTGTGTGTGTTGAGGATTGGTTTTTCTGTCTGCTTGATCAAAGCAGACATGGTGCAGAGCAGAGGTCTCGGAGGTGAAATTAAAGCCTTGCTCCTTCCGCGGTGGTGGGAGGGGTGTATGTGTCGGATGGGGTGGGGGGAGTGATTACCGTTAAATTAAAAGGTACGGCCATAAAAGCAAACCCCGGCAATTCATCAAAACGATCCCGCGGCGCGTCTTTTGCTTATCAAGTTGTAGAATATTGTCCGTGACACCAGCGTAGCAGGGGCGTAATTAATGCACTAAATCAATTCCGAATCACTCGGCGCAGAGTGGCCCTGCTGGGACGCCGTCATTATCGCAAATTATGGTGGAAGATTCACGGGGGCCAGGAGGAACAGGTAGCGCTCTGGCTTCCTGTCCTTCGCTTGTTTCCCTCACCTGCTTCCCGTTAGCTGTTGTTTGGCTAGTTTCTGCCTGAAGTAAAGACTTAAAGGACAGGCAGGACGTCAGAGGTTGAGCAACCGACTCTGACTTTTTTTCTCTCCTTCCCTTTCTTTCTCAACTTTCACAGTTTGTGTCAACGTAAAGCTTCAGCCTTTTGTTTTCATCCACAAAAAACTGAATGACAGAAAAATGCTCCCATGACTAAAGAGGAGAGGATATGCTTCGTGTTAAAGTTACATTCAGAAGCGTTAAAAGACCGTCTTCTGTTGTCATGTGAGGAGAACCGTCAGGCTGAATGAGAAACACATCAATAATATGTGGGTTGGATTTTCTGGAAACCAAATCTTTTTGCCGACCGACTCTCCAAAATGTTCCTTTGCCAATTTCAGTTATCACATGGCGATTTTTCATTTTTCTTGTAGGTTGTAGAAGTGGTTGAATGTTTAGGTTCTCAGTTCTCTTTTTTCTCTCTTTCTGAAGGTGTAGAAGCAGACTTATAGGGTGTAATGTATTCTCTCTATCCTTCTAGCTCTACTCTTTTTTTCCCCCACACATTTCTCCCTTTTTTAAAAATGTTTTCTCTTTTCTGTCTCCATGACCGTTACATGTGAAATAAACCCAAAGCCATTTCTAATAGTTTCATATAAATGTCAAATGGAGTATCGTGGTAAAAGATGTATCGTACTTGTTAAAGTAAATCTGTTGGACACATTAAAAAAAGTAACATAAATAAAATAAATCCCATAAATAATTGAGAACCTCTACAAAACTTTCATAACTGGCTATTTTAATCCAACCATACCAACCATACCTTAACCTGCATTGATACAGTACAAAGCGTCTTAGCGCTACAGCAGAAGCTTCTACAGACTGGCGTTCTTCTCACCTGTTATTTATTGTTCGTATGTCTCATATAAATGAACTTCCTGAACTATTTTTTCAGTTCCAAATTAGGGCTAAGTACGAAGCTTTCATTGAAATGAGCTTTAGGTGGAGGCTGGAAGGTAAATGAACTTTTTAATTTTTCTAAACATTAAAAAGTTGTTTAATGTTTAGAAACGTTAAAACACCTCGGGGTTATGTCTGTAAGGCGTGCCGGTGAGTTGGAAATGTTCTCCGTTAATGGTGAAAACACTCGACTTCCTCGACGTGTTGATCGAGTCTGCATCGTCTTCGCTCTTCAACAAACCACTCTGGAAACTTCCGACTTCCAACCTTCCCTGGGATTTCCGGAGCGGAAACTTTTCTCTGATTTTCTTGAGCCCCTGAAGACTAGCAGCTGTGATGAAGCTGCAGCAGATAAGGACGAAAACACGCCGTGCACTGAGATAATTAAACTCTTGGATATGAAGCAACATTTCTCCAGTATTTGACTTCTCAAGTTCGTCATAACATTTAAGAACATTGTTTCAAAGTTGTTTCATATGAGACCCAGGGTTTAAATGAATCTTTCTAGAAATCCCCGTGTAGGTTAAGAACGCGAATTCCTGGAATCTGCCTTGCCAGGAAGCTAAAACAGGAAGTTTTCCATGTGAAAAGCTGGGAAGGACAAACTGTCCCGTATGTAATCTTCAGCTGCAGACGTCTGAATGGAACAAGGCTTCGGCTCTGAACACAAATAAATAATAGAGCGTCTCTCATCTCTCTTCCACGAACATTTTCAGACCTTCACGTCTCACAACTCATGAATACGTCCGTTACGAGAGTCGGGATTGTACAGTTCCGCGTCTGGATCATTTTTAAAGCAGCTCATCATAGCTGCAGGATATATGCATATTGCAACTTTATGACATCTCCAGAGAATTTGGGACTCAGTGATTTATAAGAGACACTCTGGATGTTTCCCAACGTTCACCCAGCAAGAGACCAACTTCTTGGGCACCGTTCCACTGATTGTTTAAGGGCTCTTTTGCATATTAAGTCCCACGTTAAGATCATGCAAAAATATTACGCATTTTTACTGGTGTAAAGTCTTTTATCTTTCATATGGTAATGATTTAAGAAGAAATATTCAGAGATGTAGACAGTAACAGTGACTCTCTGACTTCTGTAATTAAGTTGCACCATATAAATGATCAAATTAACATAGTTTATAACAATTTGTGATCCCGATTGAATAAATAAGCATTAAGTTGTGGTTATTTTGTTAAGTTATATTCATTTATTCATTGAGCTTTGGGCGTTTAGCGGTTTCAGCATTTAGGTTTGTCCTTCATCGTATCGTTTCTCTATTTTAAACTCAGATTTAAATCGAATTCAATATGGAGGCAAATTTAGAAAACTGCAACATGCACATTATAATTTGTATTTGAATATCCACAAAAAGGAATAGAAAACGTAATAAGGACAAGATATTCATAAAAACCTACAGAAGTGTCTGACTGCCAGAGCTTGAATATGATCTAGCTGATTAAAACAAGAAACGTCTTAATGACATGGAAAACTTGTTATAATATTTTGAAACTCATCTCATTATGAACCTTGAGCCCTGAGGTAAGTTGTTTCCCGCAGACTTTTGTTAAGTTTAGCTTTTATAAGGTCACAGCCATACAATCTATAAAACCCTGCAACAGATTGTTAAAAACGTTGTACCAATTAATAGCACAAAATACTTTAAAGTCTTAGCTAACCCGCTAATTTTAGCTGAGTGCTTTAGAGTTTTTGCTTACTTTGAAGCCGTTTATCAAACTTCGCCAATACGTGACTGTTTCGTAAACCTTCTGTTGTATAAAGCTCAACATTTGTGTTGAAGTTTTGATTTTCGACTGTTAATAATTCGTCTGGTAGTTAGACGGTTAGATTCATGCTCTTATTTTGAAAGGGTCGGACGTTGTTTATGCAGCAGTTCTGTTTCCTTGTGTTCTTTTCCCACACTACTCCCTTATTTCAAGGAAGGGTTTATAGTTTTTCAAGGGATGATATAATTTGAATAGTTTTAGCATTTAAACGTGATTTTAGTTATTTATTTCAAACAGCCAATAAAAAGTAAAAACAGAAAACCTAAAATAAAACTAATATTCTTGCTAGTTGACATGCAGTTTTGCATAATTTGTTCAATTTTAAGGACTGTGGAAGAAACTGGGTTTTGTTACAGATGCTTGGAGGTGTTGATATTCCTGTAAATTACAATATCACATTGATGTTGCTTTTTAGCGTTAGTGGATCTAATATCAATGGCTAGTGCTATAAAGTTAGTGTTGCTAACGTTCAGTTAGCGTTTCCCACCACTGATAGGGCCATCTGTACCACAGGACCACGTTAGTATGTGGCTCTGCTAGCCTTCCTCTTGGCCTTTTTGCCGATATTAAAAACGGCATCGCAGCCACAAATTCATTCATGAGGAGTTTCAGAATATCTCCCTCTGCAGAAAACACTCTGAGAAGAAGGAACACATTTCTTCCTTCTTCCCTCCAGTGGCTTTTACACAGAGCGTGTTTGTAAGGAGCATGTGTATTTCCATGTGCATCTCTGCGTCACAAGCCCATGAGCACGACACGCAGATTCTCTTTGTGTTCCTTTCAGAGTCGGGGAGATTCCAGTTGTGACGGCGACACACAGAGGAAACTCGCTTCCCTTCGGTTTCGTCTGTCACCTTCTCTTTTGTGCTGCTTTTTCTCTTGTTTGATTCGAGGTTGCTCTCTTCATATTCCCGTTTTGCGATCTACATATTAATCAAATATGGATGCAGCGTTCTGCCATTCATGTCGCATAATCAGAAGGCTGCGTTCAGAAAATCCTCTGTGATTGTCTTGGTCAAAAATAATTTGCAGTTATTGTTTGTGATTTTCTGTCATTTTTCCCACTAGGTAAGGCTTGGTAGCCGCACATCATTTGTTAGTGGAATTTAAATAGATGTATTTGTTATAATATGTATTAAAATGTAGAAAACTCTTCTAATATGTTCACTGAATCATTGTATCTTTCCTTTTTTGTATTGACAGACCAAAAAATGCTTTAAAAAAAATCCTTTAATGTCAAAATGAAAACAATTAAATAATAATATGAAATGAAAATATTTACGTTAATAAAAAAACACATTTTGTTGGTCATGATTGAGGTTTAAAATCAATACAAGAGTAAAGCATCCAAAGGGGTTGAATACTTTTGATAGTATGAAAATTATAGAGGAGATAATTTTTTTTTTCTTTGACATTTAGCTCCGGGTATTATTGAACTGGATCAGGTTTATTCACGAAGGAAAACATTTTCACTTTTCTAATCTATTTATTTCAAACTGAAAACTTTCTGGGCCCGTCACGTGTGGACGCCTCCAGGGGAAGCGGCGACCGCCACTGCCACCTACAGGCAGAGGTCAGGAAGCGGTGGCCTGCGGGGGCCCGCTCTGATAAAACCCGGCGGTATATTTATCCGTTTTATTGATTCTGATGCTGCAGCCTGGTGAACTCTGGGGCTGATCCCACGTCCGACGTGGAGGACACACACACACACACACACAAACCACTTCCTGGTTGGCAACTCTTCTGTAAGTTAGTTCTCTGCTTTTGCACAGATTTGCGGTGATAATTTAGTGTGCCTATCAATTTAGGGGCCATCTTGTCTATGAGGAGGTTATGTTTATTTATCTCAACATTTATTATTACATGAGGATTTGTGATTTAAAGCATAGAGATTTTTGTGAAATGTGTTTAATTTTATTTTGCTCTTGTTGCACTGCAGTAAATCATTAAGTGGATATATGCTTAATGAACTGTAAAGTGTCATCACCTTTTGGTCCCAATTGAAGGACCAGAACTTTGAGGAGAGAGAACAGACTAAAAGTCTTGCCTCTGGTTGTGACACTGAAGTGGTAGGGTCAGAATCTGGCATGAACAACATGAGAGTTTGGATCTGTCCTGCGTTGTGTTGACAGATCAGGTTGGTGTTGGAGGTGTAATGCTGAGTGGGAGACCTCGGGTCCTCATTTCAACCCTAAATATCTGACGTTGAAAACATGTCAGACATTTTGTGTTACCATCTTCTGATTACTATTTCCAGCAGGATAAGGTACTGTAGCTCCTTGACGATGAGTCCGCTGTCCAGTGGCGTGACAGCTGGAGGTTTCGATCAGCCAAGAAATCTTCGTGTCGTCCTGGAGAGAATGTGGATGTGACGTCTTCAAGTGGTGTCAGAGATGCTGATCCTTCTCTTCATCAAGCAAAACCTGCTTTCTTCAGGGAAACATGACTAATGTCGCTCCGGATGATGAAACTCAGCCGTTCTTGGCGTTCGTGTAAATTTTTTTAGCATTAACATGTAAAGACGCTCGCAGCTGAGTTGCATATCTCAAACGTCATGATCTAGAGCATGACTAAGCCAGGAAAATCAGAACTTACGCAAATTGTGGGTCATGAAAAGGTAAATGTGAGGAAAATATCCAAGGTAATAAAGTATGGAGATTTTGCCTTACAAATAATGCCAAAATCATTTGCAAAAAAGATGACTAATACCTTCCCTCTGCTTTATAAGCACTGGCTTTATAAAGAGACAAGCCTGATCAAATCTGACATGACTCTAATCAGTCACGCAGCTTTCCTGGTAACCTGCCACAAAATGGAATTGCTGTTTGCAGATTCTACAGTTTGCTTTTTATTAAGAGGGAGGAAAATAGTCTGTAATTGTTTCTGGTCTTCTTGTCTGGTGCCGACGAAAATAAGCAGCCAATGTAGAAGAAAATGAGCGCAATGCAGAAAACGCTGCTGGTTTATAGAGACGCATACGGTTCAGACTGAATGTTTTTACACATCTTCCTTTGATCTGAGTACAGATTTTAGTTGATTTGCCAATCGATGGACTTTAAACAGCAACTCCTAACTTTGTAGCTAACTATGCTTTGTCTTCCCTATGTCAATCAAAATAAAGAAACTTTCTCTTGCAGGCTGGATTGTATCTTCTGCTATTTATGTTTCAAATTTATTGTCACAACTAGAAAAGTACACCTCTGGGATAATTGGATTGTAAGCTTAGAGCAGCCCTGAGTTTTGGATTTTAGATAGTAAAATCCAAAATGGCTGCCAGGCATGTAGAGTGCATTGGACGTTGGTGTGAGAATCTTCTTTGCTCCTCTCTGTCAAAAACCAGTGACCTGCGGTATCGTACGTTTATTCATGAACAACAGACCTTGGTGTTTGGGTGTTTCATTGTTAGCTGCACGGTGATTAGCATGTCCAGTGGTATTCTGGTTATAGCTAGAACATTCTAGGATCGGAGGTGACATCGTCTGCAGCGCTGAAAAAACAATATTAACCTAATCTTAAAGTGACTTTGTGCGTTAACATGCATGTTCTCTTTTGTGTGAAAATGTTCAGTGTGTTGGAGGGCAAAGAGTATAATGGTTGGTATGAAGGTAACGTCTGTGTAATAGAAGAGGAGAATTGTAAGAGTGTGCTGCCCCATGTGAGGGGAAATGTGATTTATGTCCCCACTGGCCTCTTCTAACACAATCATTAACTGAAACCGTTATTTTGCTTCTATACATTCACATCCTCTCCTCGCCGGGAATTCATGCATTTTTGTCTCTTTTGCCGTTGACACGAATTTATTATCCAAGCTAAGTCTTGCATTGTCTTCCTATGGCTGCATCCAACCTCTGCAGAGGGCCCAATCATCAATCACTTGGAAGGGCCATTAAGCACCTTTTCTTCTCCTTGGTGGAGTGAGCTGACATTAGGCCTTACTGGCCCCTCTTTCTCCTCTACATGGACTCATCGGACCCTTCCTCAACGCCGCCGTTTGGGTTCTAGCAGAGATGTAGGGGACTGAAACCAGCTCTATGTGACCTCGGTAGTGTCGGACATAACGTGGCCCTTGCCTTTTTTTTGTCGACAGTCAATGTCAAGCAAGCAGGAGCCAGCCTGTGGGTGATGTACACAAGCTTTGTCACATAACTGCATTATGTAGGGTCCCCAAAGGCAACAGCATAATGTGATACTCCACTCCGCTGTTGCTGGGTTCCTACAACAGCCTTGCCTCATGAGTTATGCATTAGTGTTTTTATTTTTGTTAGCCGCAGCTCCGAATTCAGACACCGTGCAGCTTTGTCATTGTTTCGGTTTTGTCTCCTAATGTCCTGCAAACCGTCCTGCTCCTCCCCCTACCCCTTTGGAAGATTTTAATTTCACAATCAGGCTCTTGACCGTAAATGCGTCTTGACAACGCAGACGGCGATCGTGAAGCGGCCCTATATGAGATTGTCGGGCTGTCGGAGGTGATGAGTATCAGCGGCGAAAGCCTATGGCAGAGCAGATGCTGGAGGCGTTCCCCTGGATATCAGCCCACATACACACTTCTACACGGCAGCGCTGTCAACCTAAAGTGATTGTTGACGCTAGCTGGGAGTGTTGAAACTAAATCGTGTCCATGTCTTGGTATGAGAGGGATTCGGGTGAATTCAGCGGCACGTCGAGTGGCTGCAATGTAAAATGAAAAAGTTTTAAACACTTCATTGGGCTCACAAATCAAAGTCTATTGTGTAATCTGAGTTTACATTTTTTGAAGTCGAGTAAATCTTAAATCGTGTACATTTTCACACAAGCACTCGTATTTTTATGTGAATTTCATTCCATTGTTCTTAGCAACGTTGCTTCAATTCATTGACCTGTACGCACATTTATTACTGAAACGCCCTATGAAGTTCCCACTGTAACGTTTCAATCAGTCTCCAGTCTGGAAGTTAGGCTTATGCTGCCATGTTTGAATAAATTGTTCTGTTGATGATCAGGCTTCAATTGTTGGACAGATCTCATGTGACTGATGTTAGCATTAGCATCATGGTCTGAAATAGGGCAAAGTTCATCACAGTCCAACTGATACATTTGAATTATGTACCATAGGCTATTTAACATCCAACAAGAGGATGTGATATGGAACTAATGTTAGCATTAGCATAATAATGCTAGTTTTTAGGAGCTCAGTTGGCATGTATTTACTTCTGTTTTTTTAAAGACCAGGTCATTTTTATGATTTCCTGATATGAAAAAGTAAAAAATATAACAAAGTCTGTTTTTTAACAGATTTTTTTTTTCCTCCATCCAGTTTTGTTCTTATCTTTGAAGATTCGTAATTACTTTCATAACGTGAGCTCTAACCGGCTACAGATCTTTTTACGCTTTGTAATGTTGTTTTTTCCTCCAACTCCAATGGAACACAAGGATAAAACGTTTAGATTTATGAGTGAATAAAAGCAGCCTTAAAAGAAGAAAGTAGGCTGCCATTAAAAGTTGCTGGTCAAGGATCTAAACCACCTTAAATACGGTGGGAGTTTAAGCCACTCTGAACATGAAAAGTCGTGTGTGGGTTCACTTCCTCTCACATGTTTGATGTCGTTTTCATTTGAAGTGAGGGAAATCTCCTCCTTATCTCAAGAGCTGTTTTTCTGCGCTCTGTTGATCTTACATGAATACCACGGAGTACAATCGGCAGAAAGTTGAGATCTCTCCTCACATGTGCCTTAAAAAAAAAAAAAAGCTTTACCGAGCTTTCACCGCGGCGACATTTCATCCATCTGGATATTTATTCATTTCAAAGTCAACACCTCTTTCTTCTCCTCCTCCTGCTTCATTTCTCTGGACTTCTTCAGATCTTGGATGTAAAAACTTCACATGCTCTCTGCAGGCTGGGCCGCTGAACCGAAGCTCCCGGCTCAAAAGACGGCGTGTGTGTGTTTTCTCACGGAGCTCATTGAACAGAATGTAAACATGTCTCTTCCTACCCGCTGACTTTACTGCTGCGTGGAGTTGGAACATGCCGAGGCTTACATGGACCGCTGCACTCTCCTTGACTCTCCTGCAAAGGGCTCTATATGGAAACTAGAAAATTTCGGAAGAAATTTAGCCGGGGCCTGCCAAGGCGCGCCCGTCGGGCTTGGGCCCGGCGTCGTCACGCCACAAATCGGCGTCGACGCTAAAGAACGCCGCGACGTAATCAGTGGCACGCGGAGAACCGCAAGAACGTTAAGCGAGGCGGACGTGCACCATTCAGTACGATTTAAAATGTTGTCAAGGCTTTTATTTTGGAAGTTTTGTTAAACTTCATTTCAAAGGGCCAAACTAATCCCATGCGTAACAGTCATTGGGTTAAAATAGTTATATAATGCTCAAAACACAAGTAGCTGATGTAAAAATATTCAAGGCTTTTATTTTGAAATGTTTGTTAAGCTTCATTTCAAAGCGCCAAACTAATCCTATGTTTATCAGTGCTTTGGATGAAAACGTCAAATAAAGCCAAAAAGAGCAGTTACGTCATGTAAAAATATTCAAGGCTTTTATTTTGAAATTTTCAGTATGCTTCATTTCAAAGGGCCAAACTAATACCATGTGTAACAGTGCTTTGGATGAAAAAGTCAAATAAAGCCAAAAAGAGCAATTACGTCATGTAAAAATATTCAAGGCTTTTATTTTGAAATTTTCAGTATGCTTCATTTCAAAGGGCCAAACTAATACCATGTGTAACAGTGCTTTGGATGAAAAAGTCAAATAAAGCCAAAAAGAGCAATTACGTCATGTAAAAATATTCAAGGCTTTTATTTTGAAATTTTCAGTATGCTTCATTTCAAAGGGCCAAACTAATACCATGTGTAACAGTGCTTTGGATGAAAAAGTCAAATAAAGCCAAAAAGAGCAATGACCTGATGTAAAAATATTCAAGGCTTTTATTTTGAAATTTTCATCAAGCTTAATTTTAAATTGCCACACTAATCCCATGTGTAACAATTGCTGGGTTAAATCAGTTATATACAGCTCAAAAGAGCAATTTTCTGATGTAAAAATATTCAAGGCTTTTATTTTGAAATTTTTGTTAAGCTTCATTTCAAAGGGCCAAACTAATCCCATGTGTAACAGTTACTGAGTTAAATCAGTTATATACAGCCCATAGCAGCAAGTAGTTATAAAGGCCAGTTAAGTCCTGATCTGTTTCAACTGAGGATAGATAGAACTACAATGATGCGTATTTGTAGTCCAAATCAGCAGCCAATAGCCTCTTGAGATCCGTTGCTATGTTAAATAAGTTTCACACCAAGGTGTGAAGTGTCAGTGAGACAGCCTGAGAGCCTCAGAAAATCCTGTCGCATGACTTTGCTCTGAAGCACCGTGACAGAAAACCGTACGGTCTAGATAAATTTCGAAAACATTTAACCGGAGCAGACAGGCGTATCAATGTCAGGACCGATTTTGATACTAATCGTGCGATATTTGTGGCCGTGATGGCGATTTCAAAAATGATTTGGGTTGAAAAAGTTGTCTTGATCTCTCACTCTAATCAGCGAGAGAAGCCCTCTAACTTTAGGAAAAATGAGAAACTTTGGGTCGCTTAGAGGCAAATTGTGGACAAACCGTAACTGGTATCGACGAGCCGTCTTCACTTTCGAAGAGATCACAGACGTATCTACAAAATGAAATTTGAATGGCATTTCTAGGTGAATTTGTGACGACACAGCAAATCCTCAAAAATAGGGTATTTCTAGGATTTTTCCCATTGAGTTATAATGGGGTTTTTTTCGTAGTTTTTTGCGAATTATGTCGCCACGTTAAGCCCAAATCCCACCAGAAGTAATAGCTCCAATGGCGTGAATTTTCTGCACGTTTTGATACCTCATTTGTAGGTGTGCACCCAGCGGTATGAGCCGCATTAACGGTTACGGAAGAAAAATAAAGAATTACTAGAAAATTTCGGAAGAAATTTAGCCGGGGCCTGCCAAGGCGCGCCCGTCGGGCATGGGCCCGGCGTCGTCACGCTACAAATCGGCGTCGACGCTAAAGAACGCCGCGACGTAATCAGTGGCACGCGGAGAACCGCAAGAACGTTAAGCGAGGCGGACGTGCACCATTCGGTACGATTTAAAATGTTGTCAAGGCTTTTATTTTGGAAGTTTTGTTAAACTTCATTTCAAAGGGCCAAACTAATCCCAAGCGTAATAGTCCTTGGGTTAAAATAGTTATATAATGCTCAAAACACAAGTAGCTGATGTAAAAATATTCAAGGCTTTTATTTTGAAATTTTCAGTATGCTTCATTTTAAAGTTCTGAACTAATACCACGTGTAAGAGTGCTTTGGATGAAAAAGTCAAATAAAGCCAAAAAGAGCAATTACGTCATGTAAAAATATTCAAGGCTTTTATTTTGAAACTTTTGTTAAGCTTCATTTCAAAGGGCCAAACTAATACCATGTGTAACAGTGCTTTGGATGAAAAAGTCAAATAAAGCCAAAAAGAGCAATTACATGATGTAAAAATATTCAAGGCTTTTATTTTGAAATTTTCAGTATGCTTCATTTTAAAGTTCTGAACTAATACCACGTGTAACAGTGCTTTGGATGAAAAAGTCAAATAAAGCCAAAAAGAGCAATTACGTCATGTAAAAATATTCGAGGCTTTTATTTTGAAATTTTCAGTATGCTTCATTTCAAAGGGCCAAACTAATACCATGTGTAACAGTGCTTTGGATGAAAAAGTCATATACGGCCAAAAAGAGCAATTACATGATGTAAAAATATTCAAGGCTTTTATTTTGAAATTATTATTATGCTCCATTTTAAAGTTCCGACCTAATCCCATGTGTAACAGTGCTTTGGATGAAAAAGTCATATACGGCCAAAAAAAGCAATTACATGATGTAAAAATATTCAAGGCTTTTATTTTGAAATTTTCAGTATGCTTCATTTCAGAGGGCCAAACTAATACCACGTGTAACAGTGCTTTGGATGAAAAAGTCACATAAAGCCAAAAACAGCAATTACGTCATGTAAAAATATTCAGGGCTTTTATTTTGAAATTTTCAGTATGCTTCATTTTAAAGTTCTGAACTAATACCACGTGTAAGAGTGCTTTGGATGAAAAAGTCAAATAAAGCCAAAAAGAGCAATTACATGATGTAAAAATATTCAAGGCTTTTATTTTGAAACTTTTGTTAAGCTTCATTTCAAAGGGCCAAACTAATACCATGTGTAACAGTGCTTTGGATGAAAAAGTCAAATAAAGCCAAAAAGAGCAATTACATGATGTAAAAATATTCAAGGCTTTTATTTTGAAATTTTCAGTATGCTTCATTTTAAAGTTCTGAACTAATACCACGTGTAACAGTGCTTTGGATGAAAAAGTCAAATAAAGCCAAAAAGAGCAATTACGTCATGTAAAAATATTCAAGGCTTTTATTTTGAAATTTTCAGTATGCTTCATTTCAAAGGGCCAAACTAATACCATGTGTAACAGTGCTTTGGATGAAAAAGTCATATACGGCCAAAAAGAGCAATTACATGATGTAAAAATATTCAAGGCTTTTATTTTGAAATTATTATTATGCTCCATTTTAAAGTTCCGACCTAATCCCATGTGTAACAGTGCTTTGGATGAAAAAGTCATATACGGCCAAAAAGAGCAATTACATGATGTAAAAATATTCAAGGCTTTTATTTTGAAATTTTCAGTATGATTCACTTCAGAGGGCCAAACTATTCCATTGTGTAACAGTGCTTTGGATAAAAAAGTCACATAAAGCCAAAAAGCGCAATTACCTGATGTAAAAATATTCAAGGCTTTTATTTTGAAATTATTATTATGCTCCATTTTAAAGTTCCAAACTAATCCCATGTGTAACAGTGCTTTGGATGAAAAAGTCATATACGGCCAAAAAAAGCAATTACATGATGTAAAAATATTCAAGGCTTTTATTTTGAAATTTTCAGTATGCTTCATTTCAGAGGGCCAAACTAATACCACGTGTAACAGTGCTTTGGATGAAAAAGTCATATACGGCCAAAAAGAGCAATTACGTCATGTAAAATATTCAAGGCTTTTATTTTGAAATTTTCAGTATGCTTAATTTTAAAGTTCCAAACTAATCCCATGTGTAACAGTGCTTTGGATGGAAAAGTCAGATAAAGCCAAAAAGAGCAATTACATGATGTAAAAATATTCAGGGCTTTTATTTTGAAATTATTATTATGCTCCATTTTAAAGTTCCAAACTAATCCCATGTGTAACAGTGCTTTGGATGAAAAAGTCATATACGGCCAAAAACAGCAATTACCTGATGTAAAAATATTCAAGGCTTTTATTTTGAAATTATTATTATGCTCCATTTTAAAGTTCCGAACTAATCCCATGTGTAACATTGCTTTGGATGAAAAAGTCATATACGGCCAAAAAGAGCAATTACGTCATGTAAAATATTCAAGGCTTTTATTTTGAAATTTTCAGTATGCTTCATTTTAAAGTTTAAAACTAATCCCATGTGTAACAGTTACTGAGTTAAATCAGTTATATACAGCCCATAGCAGCAGGTAGTTCTAAAGGCCAGTTCTCAGTCCTGATCTGTTTCAACTGAGGGTAGATAGAACTACAGTGATGCGTATTCGTAGTCCTAACCAGCAGCCAATAGCCTCTTGAGTTCCGTTGCTATGGTAAATAATGGTCTCAGCAGGTGTGAGCTGTGAGCTCTGAGCTCTCAAACACACAAGTGTGTTTGAGCAAACACACTTTACTGAAAAAAAGCATTGGAAACAAATCCTTCTTGTTCGGGAACCGTAATACATATTGGAAAAGCGTTTTAAGCGTATGACAGGTCAATGTGTCTTCTGCGATAGTCCCGAGATTCATATCTGTACCTCACTCAGAACATTTACAGCGATGAGAGAAAGAAATGTTGTGCCCAGATCTGAACCGAGATCGGCTGTCACTGTAATTTGAGCAAAAATGAGAAAGTTTGGGTCGCTTAGAGGCAAATTGTGGACAAACCGTAACTGGTATCGACGAGCCGTCTTCACTTTCGAAGAGATCACAGACGTATCTACAAAATGAAATTTGAATGGCATTTCTAGGTGAATTTGTGACGACACAGCAAATCCTCAAAAATAGGGTATTTCTAGGATTTTTCCCATTGAGTTATAATGGGGTTTTTTTCGTAGTTTTTTGCGAATTATGTCGCCACGTTAAGCCCAAATCCCACCAGAAGTAATAGCTCCAATGGCGTGAATTTTCTGCACGTTTTGATACCTCATTTGTAGGTGTGCACCCAGCGGTACGAGCCGCATTAACGGTTACGGAAGAAAAATAAAGATTAAAGAGACGCTTCTCTCCGACAATAGTAATAGGTTCCTGCCATTGCTTTGCATGGCAGGCCCCAATAAAGAGACGCTTCTCTCCGACAATAGTAATAGGTTCCTGCCATTGCTTTGCATGGCAGGCCCCAATGAGCCATAATGGCCGTAATATGAGCTCCATCTCTTGTATTTTATATAGGTGTCATTAAAATCTTTTTTTTTCCCCGTCGTGGTGCCGTTCCTCTGTCTTTCTTTTGTATCTCCGTCTTCTCTCCGTTCTTCCTGACATCCAGATGACAGGAACAGGTGCCCTATTAATTATGCTTTAATCTATATCTCCCCTGTGTTCCACCTTCTGTGCAAACTTCATCTCCAAACTTTAGAGATTTTCTGCTTTTGATCTCCGGGCACCATGGTTGTTTCCTGGGTGCCGTTTTGAGAAACGTTTAGGCAACCAGTAATCCAGGTGTTGAAGAGAAGGAAAATGAAAGCGAATGAATGAGGTAGAAGACAAAAAGATAACATGTTAGCATGCTAAATCAAGAAAAAACTGTTGTTCTGTTGGAAGGTCTCTAGTCTTCTGCAGCCTCTTTCTTCCAGGGTTTTCCTGTATTTATCTCCAACATGTTTAACTTTGTGAATTGGCCTGTCAGCTAACTAAAGCTAGCCAAGGACTGAATGGTTGGGAAGGACCAGCAAACACGTTGGTTGCTCTTTACGGGATTCAACTTGTTGCCTGAATGCAGTAGTGTTACTGATATTTTTGAATATTTTTCAGGGCTGAACAATACATTTAATCCTCATAGGAGTTTCAATGTACACAATATTCACAATTTCTATTTGTTTTTTTGGCACATAACTTAACATTAATTGTAGTATATTTAGCTATTCATTGATCTTTTTGTAGAGCATTTCTAAAAATATATACATATACATATATATATATATATTACAGACCAAAAGTTTGGACACACAGTTGTGTCCAAACGTTTGGTCTGTACTGTATATATTAAAAAAGCCTGGAAAGCTAAAAGACCTGATACCAATGTTACTTGACATGCTATTGGCTGGTGTTTCGAAAAGCAGCCAATCCAGGAGCAGCATTTGTTTTCCTGAGTGCTGATTGGCCTAAGAGCAGAGATAAGGAAGTCTGTGGATATTATCTTCTCTGGTAGCGCTGAGACGGTTTCTGCTGAACATATTGATGCTTCTGAAGATACATTTGCTGTTTGAAGTATTCAAATAGTTTTTAGAGGATGTCTCAGGTATTCTTAGTCCTTCACGCTGTACACCGAACAACTTTGATTGAATATTTGGCGAGCTATCACATTCGTTTACCAAAGCTAATATGTATTTACATTTATTTACATAAACACACTGCATAACAGCTTTAAATTGTCCAGTTGGATGTACTCACTCTGACTGTAACTTAGAGGTGAAGATGCTAAAACTGAAATAGTGAGGTCATCCTGATCATGATCATTTTTGCAATTGATCAAATGGGCAGCATCCCAGGGGGACATTAGAAAAAGGGGCAAACTCATTACATAAAAATCTAATTTTCCTGTGTCACGCCTATGACACGTTCTTTATTAATAAGAGTGGAAACAGAGTAACTAAAATAAAAAATGTTTTTGCATAATAACAACTTACATTTTTTTATTTATATATTGCATAGCAATTTAATTAATTAATTGCTTTTGTAAAGCAGCGAGGAAAATTATTTGCTTCTCAGGTTTTTATTATTTACAATAAGGTGGGTTTTTTTTTGTTGTTTTTTACAGTGATTGATGAACGAGGCGACAGAACCGTCTAAGAATTAGTGAAGTCATTGCAAGAAGATGCCAGTTCTGTTTAGATATGCTTCTAATATTTAACACAGATTATGATACCGTATGGTTTTAAAGCCGTCATGGGATAAGCAGGCAGACTGCAGACTTTTAGCTGTCAGTCACAGTGCCTGCTTAAAAAGTGGATCTTATAAAGGCAAAGAGAGCTGCCTTTGTTGAAAGGATTTACTATAAAGACAAGAAAGTGTGTAGAGATGAAGCAAAACGTTCCTCTTCAGATTAGTTTCAGCTCTGAAGCTGTAAACAAATTTCTGTTTCCTTCAATCTGATCTTTAATATCAGACTAAGATAAGCAGAGCTAATACAAGAAGAACTCTTCAAATGATCATTTGAATCAAGCCAACCAAAAGTACTCCACAAAACAACTCCGGTTAAACCAGAACTATTCTCAATTATCAGAAGCATGAGAGCAAGTGCTTTTTAACTCAGCACTAGTCATATTGTTTACTAATGTCAGGTGAGAGGATGTAGCTGCTGTTGGCCCTCAGCTCCACTGGGTTCAGGTTACATTTTAATATTTTATTATCCAAAGACGTCAAACCGTTTTCACATGATATTATCTCAATATCGGATTAAATTCTGGCTGTAATTTCTAATTTTTGTGGCACTTATTGCTGAGGAACCCAAACATTATCAGATATTGTTTTGTTTTTTTTGTTTGTTTGTTTTTGTGATCACAACAAATATCTCATTATTTTCCGCTAACAAGTCCGGGACTTTAGAGATCCAGCTGCTTCGACCCAAATCGGCTTAGCCGGATCAAAACACACAGTCAGAAAAATGAAATCTAGACATGACTGTTTCTTTTTAAACGTAAAAGTGATTAAGGACCCTCACTGTCATGAGCAACCGGTGACAACAGTGGAAAATCAAAGCAAACTCCGCAGGTTAGCAAAAGTAAGTTGTGCATATTCGTGTCTGAAGTTTCCAGATTAGATGTAAAAGAGGCTCTGAATTGATTCTCAGAAAGACTCCTGGAGGGAAGTGTGTGCGTACCTATTAGCTGTGTTTGGCGAGGTTCCCTGGGTAACTGCAAAGTAGGCTAAATGAGTAAATTACAATAGACGCACAGGCAATTAGACTGAAAACATCATACACTTTGTTAGATTTGTTAACATAAGTGCCTGGAAGTTATGTTTCAATTACAGCCGGAGGATGCCAAACACTGGGGGGAGTCGCTTGATGCTTTACATATCTCATATTAAACCTGGTTTTATCAACAGCTGCTGAGTTATGGCACAGCTAACTGCAAAAGCAGAAAGAGCCAATCACAGCGAACCGTTTTAGAACATTAAACAGCTGTTGAATGGGAACATACAGTTCCTCAAACTACGTCAAGGAATAGCAGGAGCTGGATTTCTTTCTGGTTTCCAACACATCCTCAGCTGTTTTTTTTCCTGATTTTTTTTTTTTTGCTTTTGTCAAACAGCTAAGAAAAATGTTAGCATTAGCTGGCGTTTATGTTGGTGTGCTAGTTTGACCCAGGGAAAGTACATTCTTTGCTAAGAAAGCTCAAAGTAGACACGTTTGTTTTACCCAACTGGATTATAATCTTAAGATTATAATCTTAATGAACAAATGTTAGCATGTTAACTCATGTATAAGTACACTGGTGTGATACAGCATTAGCATTGTAAATTGTAGTTTATTTTATCTACTTTCTCCCTTCCCTTTCACTAATGTCCAAAGTAGTTACCGGTGTATTTGAATACACTTTCTAAAATATTTAATTTATTTAAATGACTTAGCATTCAGAGAATTGCTAGAACTAGCATGCTTGTTTTAGCATTAAAATGCTGCTTTGAGTCTGGGCAAAGTTCTTGATGGTATATTTCAATTAAACTCATTTGTCTTTTGCTGACTAATGACTAATTTGATTCATTATTTTGAATATATTATCTAATAGATGCCTGGTTTGATGTAATAAAAGGACACAGTTTGAACTAGCATGCTAAAGTTGGCGTTAGCATGCCGGTTTGGCTCAGTTTTTATGGTCTATTATTTACAATCCCTTGCCTTTTGTTCTCACCCTATTTGAAAAATTAGAGTCATTGATCATTGATGCCTTTATATATATATGTATATATATGTATATACTGTATATATATATATAATTTGTCTCAGTAAAAGGCAAATTACTAATTTACCTTTTACTGAGGCAAAATGTCAACTGATAAATTTTAAAGTATTATGTACAATATTTTGTTTTATTATTTTTGATAAATGTTAGCATTAGCACTTTAACATGTCTATTAGCTGTGGTTTATGACACTGTTCAAATTCTCCTAATCAATATGGACAATTCAAATTTATATCTGTCTTGTGATTGGATGTAGAGTTCCCTAACATAAAGCTGTCTGCAGATATGGCTTACATCTGAATTTCACACTTTAATCAAAAATATCACTTCAAATATATTCAGTTGGTTTTTCAACTCTAATGCACCAGCCAAATTTTAGTTTCAGATAATTATAAAGTGGTGTGGCGTATGTTTGTTGTGCACCTTGTTGGTACAAATTAGCCCTAACATTGGCCTCGCTGGATCTATTGTTTGTTTTTTTTTTCTTTTTGAGATAGAACACACTTGTAATAGTTTCAGCTTCCATCCGCATCTTGTTAAATTTGAGCACCTGACCCAGCGGGCCTCGGTGAGCAGCTTACAGCCCCTTTGCTTTTTGAGTTTTTGCCTCTGAAACAGAGCCGGGTTGATGTGGCGGGAGGGGAAAACGCAGGTGCTTGTGTTTACTTCCCTCCGGACCTCCTTCCTCCTTGTCTCACAGAGGAATGCAGATAAAAATTGATCAAGAGAGCTTTCAGGACAAAAAAACCCCGAAAAATACTGCAACCAAAGGAAATTAAATAGTGTCAAAGTGAAAAGAACGAGGGTAATCCTTTAATTTAATTATATAAATTACAACAAAATATCCTTTCAAAAATCTGTTTTTCTCCTCTCGCTTGCTACACTCTTCCCTCGCCGCTTCTGCTGGAAAGGCTTTCCTGCTGTTGCTAAGAAACAGGGAAACGTTTTTTTTTTTGTTTTTTTTTTTGGTGTTGGGATTTTCGCCAGCAGGTCCCGGAGGCTGGAAGGGAGAAGGGGGCAACAGTGGAGGCACTGTGGCGTCTGCCAGCAGCCGAGTGCGGACCCACAGCTGGGTCGAGCTGCGGCGCAGTCATGACGCCTCCTCCACATGCACCTGGGGGCCGGGGGGGGTCACGGTTCAGCCGATGATCACTAACCTCGCCGGGACTCTGCAGTAAACATCGGGTCACGGATGGGTCGGAGTGATGAAACAGCAGGACTTTCGACCAATGAAGGCACTTCAAGACGGAGGGAGCAAAAAAAACCTTTTCTATGCACTTTGTTTTTAGAGACTGAATCACAAGATGGAATGAGTTGCAGTATGTTCTGCAAACAAATGAAACTCGTGAAACATATATGACAGAAGATGATTTTACCGAAGGGTTTATGACAGGCCCCACAATGGAAATCATTTCCCCAATAAGTATGCTAATCAAAGGCTCCTCTGAAATGGATTCTACTGCTCTTTTATTATGTCGCTCTTTCTCTTTCCCAATGATTGACACATTGTAATCTTGTTAATAAGCACCTCCGCTGAATGTTTCCTTCCTATTGTGTTTGTATTTCAATAGGCCAACTTGGCAGGTGTGCGCTGGTGTTTGCTTGGCACTCACCATGGAAGCTAATCTCAGCTACCTGCTATTATCCCAGAATACAGTCCCCCCCCCCACATGCTGTCAGTCTCCAATAATGTACCCCAGGGGTCAGCAGCCAATCAAACCCCACATTACTCATTCACTCCTTCCCTCCCAACCAATCATCGACATCATTACTGGCCTGTCTCTGGTCATTAAGAGGAGTCTTGAGGACCTTTTTTTCCCTTCCTATCCTGTCATGGGATGTTTGAAATTCACCTAAAATAGGACTTGAATGGTCATTAAGGACTGACTCGACTTTATGTCCTCTGGAGAATGAATATGTCCATCGGTTATTGCCAGACTGTGGAGACCGGAGCTGAAGTGGAGATCTCCAGATCACAGCTCCCTCCTCCAAATCATCTGGGTCTTAAGATATCTGTGACATTAAATCTTTCATGTGAGTCCAGGAATTACCCTGAGGCCTCTTTCTAGTGACTCTTGTCAAACCTCCTCTCTAGGAAGGCATCCAAAAGGGATTTCTACCAGATACCCAAACCACTTCACCTGACACTGCCCCAACCCACTCCAAAGCACACAACCTAGGGGTCACAGCTTAAAGGAAGATTTCCAGAGGCAAGCTACCCCCACTAATTAATCTTGAGGGATTTTGAGTTGTTTCTAAACCTGGTGTGACATTTAATCTTCCTAGTGGGTCCCCAATTTCTCCCAAGGTCTCCTAACGCAGGATAATCTATGAAACATCCCCCTAAGGAGGCAAACAGGAAAGTGTCCTTACGAGTGCCCAAAACGCTTCCACTGATTCTACTCCTTACTTTTCTCCCAGACGTGTTGAAGGCTTAACAGCTGAAGCAGCTTGAACTGAGTTTGTCCTCTCAGCAGCTCTGGTCCCTATTGGGCATACTGAAGGTATTCTCACCAGATGACTAAACAACTTCTGACTTTACATCCAGCTGCTTCCAAAAACAAGCGACAAAGGAATTGACTTACATCAAGATACCTTTAAAGTAGAGTAAGCCTCCTTAAGAGGGAGCTAATTTGAGATCTAACTATGCTTCTCTCAGCCATTAACTAAAGTACAAGAAAAAAAGAAAGAGCTCAATAAGTAAATCAAAAGCTTCTTGACCTTGAAAGACCAGTACAGATCTCAGTTCATCCATGTGAATAAGAACAAGAGCTCCTGAAATTTTTACTTGGATCATCCGGTCATGCTGAACAGAACCGTCTCACTCTAGATGTCCACATCAACCAAGAAGCAGGAATGCATTCCAGAGTTCTGGAGAACAGAACTTGTAATGATTCAGTTAGTGGTGGTGTCTAGAAAATCAAAAGATTTACTTGGAATACATTGCGACAATTCAACCCTACTTCTCACATTAGTTTTATATGGATGAAATAACATCTCTCTGGGGACCTGAAACCTTTCCTTTTCAATGACCTACTGTCATGATTTGTGGTAGTTGAGGTGTCGACCCAAACGCAGAGACAGAAAGGCAGTAATTGAGTTTGATGATTTAATGAAACTCTCAAGTGAGAGCAAAAGGCTAAGAGCTCAAACACTTGTATCACCTGGAACAACTTGACAAAGACACGACAGCTTAGACACGGATCCGACAGGGAAACACAGACACAGGTGAGTATAAATACAAGAGGAGACAATCAGGGGAATGAGAAACAGCTGGGCACAATGACATACTGACAGGGTGGGGGGGCTAAATTAACTAAAACAACACAAAGAAATCCACATCCTCACACCTTCTTCTGAAGGGAATCACATAAATCTTCTCCAAGTCGAGGAAACACATCAGGACCACTGAAGAAACCTTCATAGGACCTTGAAGTTTCTTTGCATGGTGAAAAATGTCTATTTCAGCTACATCTTTCAGTCTTCTTTACAAGTAAATTAATCAAAGTTTTTAATTCACATTCCCTAACGTGGATGTTCAGTACACTCTTAAAAAGTGTTTTTGTCTTGACTTCATTTTATGGTCTTATTTACATGAATCTCACTTAATTCATTTGGTTTTGTGATGACAAGTTACTTGTTTGTGTTCAGTTAACTTAAAAGTTACAAATCTAACTAACTTAAATTAACTTAAAGGAACATTTCACTTTCACTTTACTTGAAACAATTGAGTTCAATGCCAGTTTTGTGTCCTACATGTGACCAACTCAAAGATGAGAAGAAAATCTAAAAAAAACTCACTCGGCTATGAATAAAAATGAAGAAACGGTTGAGAAAACAGAGGTGAAAGGCGCTTTCAGAGTCAGGGTTGTATTGTACTGTTTGCTTCAATGTGTTTATGATCCACTTACCAGTTAATGTGGAAGGCTGAAAAAATTTCAGGCTGCTTTTTGAGCAATTTCAGTGCTTGTTTCTTGGTCAGGGAAGCTAAGTCTGGCTGTTTTTATGTTGTATATGAATATTGAAAGAGCTTCAAGCCAAACGGCGTCAAAATTCTCTGCACAGTTGACCAATAAGTTGCTCTCTTTTTTTCTTTTTTTTACATTTATTCATTGCGTTTATTTAGTGGTGACCCAAGGTTGAGTCCTACCACTCTTCTTGAGAATTTAAATGAGGATATCTTAAAAAAATCCAAAGCGCTCGCTCATTTTACTCCCGGTCCTTCAGGCTGACTCTGCAGCTGAATTAATTCGCCTCATCAAGTCCAAAATACAGAGATAATCAGCCTGATTTTTATAGTGACTTCTGAGAAGGTCAGCTGCTACACGAAGAGGCAGATGGTCGAGGTCTTCCAATCTGTTAAGACCGATTACTTCAACTTGAATTAAAGCCAAATAATTTTCCTGTTTTTTTTTTTTTGCTCAACATGAATAAAATAAAAGCCAAGTAAACCACACGGACTTTTAATTTGACGTAGATGTTTTCAGTAGTTATTAGAGATTCTCTTTAAAAACAACGGAGGACCTCAGGCTATGGAAGTCTTAAACAGGCAGTGACTGAGGTGACGTTTCTATCATTTTTCTCTCGACGTCCAAATATTTCATAAGGTTGACATTTTAAAATGCAAATTTGCAGACAGGAAATGAAAGGAATGCAGAGGCACCTCGCAGGTAATGAATCAGAAAGCTGCAGCCAAAACTTAGTTAAAAGTTAGAAGTTCTTGATATTGAGCATTGTTTAAAAAACTTAGGCATCCTTCACTCCTACGTATTTTGCTTCTAAACAGGCAAACTTTTCAACTTTCTTTGAAAAACTTTCACAGCTTTGATAGGAGTTTATTACGTGAACCTTTTTGGAGGGTTCTTAAGAGTCAGGTCAGGAGCTCATTTTTTATTTAGCACTTAAACATCTTTGCTAACTTTGAAAACACTTAGCTTCTCCTTTATTTACTTTTCTGAATCAATTCTAAAGTGCTAATTTACTTTGCTGCTTTGTCAGCTTTCAGTTCAAGTTGAAGTCGACTGCTACGAGTAATTCAGATAGTTAGATGCTCTTCTTTTGAAGTAGGTAAAAGCTAAAAATGTAGCAGTTCCATTTCCTCTTCCTACATTCTTCTTTTTGATTTTTCAATGAACTTTATTGAACAAAGGGTTGGCAAACGAAAAGTAAACGAATGAGGAGGGATAAACTCACATTAACAAACAACAAGGGGTGTTAGTTAAAGAAAAAATCACATGCAATTGTTTAAACCTGGTTGAATTTAGTGCTTTAGCACTTAGTATTAGCTTCCTCTAAACACCATGTTGGTATAGCATTTTGGCATTAGCAGAACTGACGTTTATGATTAGTTCTTTGGGTTAGCATAGCTAGCGTTGTAGCATGTTGACCTTCTTGTCACTTGAAGCTTTCGCCACTCTGCTTTTACAGGTTTCTGTTCTCTCCTTTTTGGGTTATCTTCATGTTTAATTCCTTTACCTGTCCTTTCCTTTTCCACGCAGTCCATAAGAGAAGTGACGGGCTACGTGCTGGTGGCGCTGAATCAGTTCGAGTACCTGCCGCTGGAGAACCTGCGGATCATCCGAGGCACAAAGCTGTACGAGGGCCGCTACGCTCTGGCCATCTTCCTCAACTACAGGCGGGACGGCTTCTACGGCCTGAGGCAGCTGGGCCTCCGCAACCTGACGGGTAAGACGGGCCGCGGTCCGACTGCACAGAAACGTCTGGGAGAATGTGAAGTCAGTAGCTGCAAGGTGTAAGGAAACATAAAGAGATGTTAGTGTTTCCATACTTCATCCCCAGTTCCATTGTCACGTCTTTCCATTCTCTTTTTATTCTGCTATTACTTCTTTTCCTCACGTCTTTTCTTCCTTCTGTCCCAACATGCTCTCCTTCCTTCCTCCTCTCTGCATCCTGTTTTTTCCTCCGCATAGGGTCATTCCTTCCTTCAGTTTTTTATTCCAATGTCCTCCCTTTCTTCTTTCCTTTGTCTCTTTCTTAAATCCCTCCATTCTTCCATTTGTACTTTCCTCTTCCTCCTCATGTTCTTCACATTTTATTATTTCCTTCTTCCGTTTTTCTGTCCTTTTTGTTCTTCCTTTTTTCCATTGCTCTACACTTTTTTCTTCCTTTTGCTTTTTTTTCCTTCTTGACTCCTGCCTTTCTTCCATTTGTCTTTTCTTTTTTCTTTCCCTTCTTCCCTCTGTCATGTCCTTCCTTCCTCACCTCCCTGATGTCTTCAATCACTTTCTTTCCTTCGATCTTCTACCGTTACTTCCCGCCTTGTTTTTTTTAATTATTTCTTCTTGTCTAATTTATTCCTTTTCATGTCCTTCATTCCTTTCCTTTTATATATTTCTATTATCATTCCTTCCTTGCTTCCTTCCTCCTCTCTCAGATCTGGTGAAGGAAGTGTGTGTTTTAAATCCTCTCTGAGGTGAGAACTAAAACAAAGAAAAGGAAACTTCTCCAAAGCCTGAGCGGCCGAACGAATCAAATGGATTTGATCGTCTTTGCGATAAATCAGAGGCAGTAAATGTAATATTTAGCCATTTAAACTCCCCCTCACAATGAATTATGGGCTCTTTTTTAATTTGTGCTTCCAACACATTTTCTGCTCTAAAAAGAAAATGCCGGTTTGAGTTCTTTTCTTTTTTTTCTTTTTTTCCCCTCCCACACACACACAAGCATATTTATTGCAGCTTTAAAAGCTGTAAGTCACAGAACTGAAACTTTGTAAATAAGCTGCTGAATTAGGAATGTTGGGCTCAGTAATGAGAGATTTTCCCCTCAACTTGATTCTTTTCCCTGTCAGAAGAAAAAAAAGGCTTTGGAGGCAGGCTGCATCGATGTTTTACATAACAGCTGCTGTGCTGGGCTTTGTTTGGGCCATGCGGGAACGCGACACTGAACAGCAGCCATTTGTTAAAGGAGCATTTAACGGTGGGTACGTCTGAAACAGGAAGCTGCCTCATAGTGGATCCTTCAAAATAACTCTTCCAGTCTTCACCTCGTACGTTTAGAAAAGTTTGACGCACTCCGTGGTTCAGTTCAGCCACAGCATCAGAGGTCGATTTATACTGTAAGAAACAGCTGCAGACTTACACACAGATCAGCACTGTGACATAAAATTAACTGATGAATTAATTAGTGTAACCCTCTAATTGCCATGACAACACTAGTGTTTTTATGGACCTATTGACTTACATGTGTTTTGAGGTGAGAGTTAAATGGTTAACTGAAATCCTGTATATAAATTATCATTTTAACATAGTATAGCGTCCATCAGATATTTATTTGTTCTGTGTTTAATTGTATTTTTTTATTATACATACATACATACATACAGTATATGCTATTTATTTTATTAATTTTTACTTATTTATGTATTTGTTTTTAGTTATATATTTACTTTGTCTATATATATATAATTTATTTTACCTTTTGATTGAATTCTTGCAGCTGTAAATGTGGAACCAGGAACCAGGTGACAAATGGAAACTTGTCGTAGTGACTAAAGGAAATAGTTTGGGATCCACGTTATCTGAGCATCTGCTCCTATTTGCTTCATTCAGTTTCCCTCCATCATGTAATCGAAGGAATCAAACAAACGGGACATGTTTTTTTTGTTTTTGTTGGGGGTTTTTTCCTGCTTGCTGACAATCCTTAGAGAAAGGGGGGAAAAAATCCTTTCCGGTCTCCAAACAGCAGTTACTTTGTCTTTAATCTTGTTGGTTTTTGGAGGAAATGTGTTGGATGTCTTGATGGCTGGAAAAAAAAACAACAACAACAAAAAAAACCCCTCACCACATTCATTGTTGCGCTTCCAGCATGAATTGAAACCAAAAAGCTTTGGTGCACGCTGGCGCAGCCAGGGAGTAAAAGTCCCGTCCAACACGTCCGTCCTCGGAACCGTCGCCAAAAAACAAAGAGGAATGCGTCAGAAACGGCCACTTCCTGTTCATCGGCACACACTGAGGTACTCAAATGTATTTCTTGTGATTTCAACAAAAAAAAAGAAAAAAAAGACACATTGCTGCGTGTTTCTATTCAAAGCTAGCGGCCACATGGAAGAGAACAGCTATCGGTGCAGAAAAAGTTCCCCAGCAGGAATTTACTGCAGGCCCGTGTCGTATTGACTTTGCAGCGCCGCTTTGGAGATTGATGGCCGGGGAGCAAACAGTGATCCATATTAGGCCCCAGATTTATTGTGATAAGCAGCGTTTTATGGAGTCTGAATGCCGTGATAAGGCACTCCTGAGAGCTGTAAGGGCGTGTTGACATCCGGCGCCGGTACAGCAGCGGGGGGCGGGTTGGGAGGGGGGGCACCTGTTTGACGGCCCCAACCAGGGAAGGAAAGCCTAAATGCACCTTCATGCCTGGATGATTCACAAGTTCTGCTCCACAAATGACACAAAAGACGCAGGAAAATGCTGCTTTTCTCAGGTAAATGAGAAACTTCCTTTATTTTTACCAACCTTAAGGACTCTCAAGGTAATGTGGCAGGAGACGCGTTTTGCTCAGCAGCTCAGTGGATGTGTAAGTTTAGCATCAGCGGCGCACTGCGAAACCACAAAGCCTTAGCAAGTATTTTTCTCTCGTTTCTAGTAGGAATATCTTAGTGCGATTGATATGGCAGGTGACTTTCCACCAAGAAATTGGAGCTAGTTTTAAGGCAACAATTCCTTAGTTTTGATGAAAAAAATGCCAGTTCCATTGAAAGATTATTTCACTTATAACAAGATATTTTTCCCATGTTATTAGTGAAATAATCTGCCAACAGAACTAATACTTTTTCATCAATATTAAGAAATGAACTCAAATCAATCTGGTATATCTGACTGAAAACTTTCAAGTTTCAAGTGTATTAAGATATTTACCTTAGAAACTTGACCGAAATACTTGGTAAGATTTTGTGTCTTTGCAGTGTGTTTATTTCTGGTTGCCAGTTAAGATGTTAAAGACGCATTCGGAGCGTGATGTGCGGCCCATCTACGCTTTCCGGCACTCCGCCTTCCTCAGATCACCAGACTTTATCCCGGTCCAGTGCTGCAGTTCAAGCAGAACCAGTAAAGCTTCTGGATCAGCACTGGTCTCTTGAATTCTCCTGGGCCGCCATGTTTTTTCTCTCTTACTCCAGCAGATCACCTCGCTCCTTCCCGAACGTTAATGAGGATCCAGCTAACTTGATGACTTGTGCTAATCCGTTAGAAGTCCCAGCTGCTCGGTCCTGCAGACTCTGGGCTGTGAAATCCTTCGCTGATGGATTTGGGTTGAGTTTTGCTGCAGTCAAGTCTGCCGGCAGCTGTGCAGGCGTCAAACCAGCAGCTTGTTCAGCTTGAACTCTGATGCCGTTGCAGCCATATGAACTGTGTACACATTTTAGCGTGTTACCACGGAGCTAATTACCCCACGTTGAGCAGCGGCAGGCGTAACGACCGTCGGATCTTAAAGGCCATCAGAACTGATGAAGTGTTGCGTTTGAAACGCTCTGATTCTGTTCCTGACATTTTTTTGTGTTTAATTCTCCTTTTTTCTGTCCATATGGATATAGACCAAATTCTTTGGCAGATATGCTCCCATATTCCTACGTCCAGAACCCAGGTAGCAGTCCTCCCTTCCCCTCTTTTATCATTTCTCTGTTCTTTCATGTAAATTGCTTCCACTGAGGCTCACTGGGGCTGCAGCTTCCTCCCCCGATTGGAAGCTAATCGTGTCGCACTAATTGCAGCATTTGTGTGGGCATTTCGCAGGTATTTAGGCCAAATTACCAACAGCAGTTGCCGCTGAGATAAATTGATTAATAGACCTCGTTATAATTAACCCCACGTGCATCTTCATTTGCGAGAGCATGACTATTGATTCCACGGGTCACACGCCTCTGCCCAGTCAACAGAAAAATCTCAGAATTTCACTCATTTTAAAAACAAATTGAGCATAAATGAGGAAAACAAACTTTATTTTATTATTGTGTTATAAAAGGATAAAAATAGAACTTGCGCAGAAGAGAGCTGCAAGTTTAAAAATAAAATAATGACACTTCCGATGCTAAGTTGACCATTTTAATGGATTTTTAATGCATTAAAAGTGTCATTATTTACCGAGTAACACTTCATGACAGCAGTCTTAAACATTCATGAACACTCCATTATCTTCATGTCAGGTGTTATGTCACGTTTATGACAGTGTTACCGCGTCAAAGTGTTGCCATATAATCAATGTACCGTCTGTCAAGCGTGGAGGGGGAAGTATCATGCTATGGCACAAAGTGTAGCAAATGAAAAAGTGGACAAATATCTCAAATTCTTTAAAATATCCGACGTCTGTCAGCTCCAAAAGTAAAACCTGGGCACAATGTAGTATTTCTGCAGGGTCAATCAACCAATCAATCAATCAAGTTTATTTGTATACCACGTTTCAGCAACAAGGGAGTTCAAAGTACTTTAGATCATAAAACCACAAAAATACAAAGTCAACAATTGAAACGATACACCGTCATTCCACATCAGAATGTTGATTAATGTTTCATTGATTACGTTTCAAAAGCTGCTCTAAACAGGTGGACTTGAGTCTGGATTTTAAGGATCTCATTGTTTCGGAAGTTTGTTCCAGATTTGCGGTGCATAGAAGCTGAATGCTGCTTTTCCATGTATAGCAGATGTATTGTACAAGAAAAATACCTCAGTCAATGAAGCTATGTAATGTCTGATAACAGGTAGATCTTGAGGCATGTGATTTCTGAGCCAGAGGCTAATGCTGGAAGGGACCAAACAAGAAACTAGAAAAACAAAATTTCTGAAGAAATTTAGCCGGGGCCTGCCAAGGCGCGCCCGTCGGGCTTGGGCCCGGCGTCGTCACGCCACAAATTGGCGTCGACGCCAAAGGACGCCGCAACGTAATCAGTGGCACGCGGAGAACCGCAAGAACGTTAAGCGAGGCGGACGTGCACCATTCGGTACGATTTAAAATGTTGTCAAGGCTTTTATTTTGGAAGTTTTGTTAAACTTCATTTCAAAGGGCCAAACTAATCCCATGCGTAATAGTCCTTGGGTTAAAATAGTTATATAATGCTCAAAACACAAGTAGCTGATGTAAAAATATTCAAGGCTTTTATTTTGAAATTTTCAGTATGCTTCATTTTAAAGTTCCGAACTAATACCACGTGTAAGAGTGCTTTGGATGAAAAAGTCAAATAAAGCCAAAAAGAGCAATTACATGATGTAAAAATATTCAAGGCTTTTATTTTGAAATTTTTGTTAAGCTTCATTTCAAAGGGCCAAACTAATACCATGTGTAACAGTGCTTTGGATGAAAAAGTCAAATAAAGCCAAAAAGAGCAATTACATGATGTAAAAATATTCAAGGCTTTTATTTTGAAATTATTATTATGCTCCATTTTAAAGTTCCGAACTAATCCCATGTGTAACAGTGCTTTGGATGAAAAAGTCATATACGGCCAAAAAGAGCAATTACATGACGTAAAAATATTCAAGGCTTTTATTTTGAAATTTTCAGTATGCTTCATTTCAGAGGGCCAAACTATTCCATTGTGTAACAGTGCTTTGGTTAAAAAAGTCACATAAAGCCAAAAAGCGCAATTACCTGATGTAAAAATATTCAAGGCTTTTATTTTGAAATTATTCTTATGCTCCATTTTAAAGTTCCGAACTAATCCCATGTGTAACAGTGCTTTGGATGAAAAAGTCAAATAAAGCCAAAAAGAGCAATTACATGATGTAAAAATATTCAAAGCTTTTATTTTGAAATTTTTGTTAAGCTTCATTTTAAAGTTCCGAACTAATCCCATGTGTAACAGTGCTTTGGATGAAAAAGTCAAATAAAGCCAAAAAGAGCAATTACATGATGTAAACATATTCAAAGCTTTTATTTTGAAATTTTTGTTAAGCTTCATTTCAAAGGGCCAAACTAATACCATGTGTAACAGTGCTTTGGATGAAAAAGTCAAATAAAGCCAAAAACGGCAATTACCTGATGTAAAAATATTCAAGGCTTTTATTTTGAAATTATTATTATGCTTAATTTTAAATTCCAAACTAATCCCATGTGTAACAGTTCCTGAGTTAAATCAGTTATATACAGCCCATAGCAGCAAAGCAGTTCTAAAGGCCAGTTCAGTCCTGATCTGTTTCAACTGAGCGGTCCACTATAGATAGAACTACAATGATGCGTATCTGTAGTCCTAATCAGCAGCCAATAGCCTCTTGAGTTCCGTTGCTATGGTAAATAATGGTCTCAGCAGGGTGTGAGCTCTGAGCTGTGAGCTCTCAAACACACAATTGTGTGTTTGAGCAAACACGTTTTACTGAAAAAAAGCATTGGAAACAAATCCTTGTTGTTCGGGAACCGTAATACATATTCGAAAAGCGTTTCGAGCGTATGAGAGGCCTATGTGTCTTCTGCGATAGTCCCGAGATTCATATCTGTACCTCACTCAGAGCATTTACAGTGATGAGAGAAAGAAATGTTGTGCCCAGATCTGAAATTCTATTCAAATACATGGGAGAGAGCCTCAGACAGCCTCAGAAAATCCTGTCGCATGACTTTGCTCTGAAGCACCGTGACAGAAAACCGTACGGTCTAGATAAATTTCGAAAACATTTTACCGGAGCAGACAGGCGTATCAATGTCAGGACCGATTGTGATACTAATCGTGCGATATTTGTGGGCGTGATGGCGATTTCAAAAATGATTTGGGCTGAAAAAGTTGTCTTCATCTCTCACTCTAAGCAGCCAGAGACGCACTCTAACTTTAGGAAAAATGAGAAACTTTGGGTCGCTTAGAGGCAAATTGTGGACAAACCGTAACTGGTATCGACGAGCCGTCTTCACTTTCGAAGAGATCACAGACGTATCTACAAAATGAAATTTGAATGGCATTTCTAGGTGAATTTGTGACGACACAGAAAATCCTCAAAAATAGGGTATTTCTAGGATTTTTCCCATTGACTTATAATGGGGTTTTTTTCGTAGTTTTTTGCGAATTATGTCGCCACGTTAAGCCCAAATCCCACCAGAAGTAATAGCTGGAATGGCGTGAATTTTCTGCAGGTTTTGATACCTCATTTGTAGGTGTGCACCAAGCGGTATGAGCCGCATTAATGGTTACGGAAGAAAAATAAAGAAGAACTAGAAAATTTCGGAAGAAATTTAGCCGGGGCCTGCCAAGGCGCGCCCGTCGGGCTCGGGCCCGGCGTCGTCACGCCACAAATCGGCGTCGACGCTAAAGGACGCCGCAACATAATCAATGGCACGCGGAGAACCGCAAGAACGTTAAGCAAGGCGGACGTGCACCATTCGGTACGATTTAAAATTTTTGTCAAGGCTTTTATTTTGGAAGTTTTGTTAAACTTCATTTCAAAGGGCCAACCTAATCCCATGAATAACAGTCATTGGATAAAATCAGTTATATAGTGCTCAAAACAGCAATAATCTCATGTAAGAATTCTCAAGGCTTTTATTTTGAAATTTTCAGTATGCTCCATTTTAAAGTTCTGAACGAATCCCATGTGTAACAGTGCTTTGGATAAAAAAGTCACATAAAGCCAAAAAGCGCAATTACCTGATGTAAAAATATGCAAGGCTTTTATTTTGAAATTATTATTATGCTCCATTTTAAAGTTCCGAACTAATCCCATGTGTAACAGTGCTTTGGATGAAAAAGTCATATACGGCCAAAAAGAGCAATTACATGACGTAAAAATATTCAAGGCTTTTATTTTGAAATTATTATTATGCTCCATTTTAAAGTTCCTAACAAATCCCATGTGTAACAGTGCTTTGGATGAAAAAGTCATATACGGCCAAAAAGAGCAATTACATGACGTAAAAATATTCAAGGCTTTTATTTTGAAATTTTCAGTATGCTTCATTTCAGAGGGCCAAACTATTCCATTGTGTAACAGTGCTTTGGATAAAAAAGTCACATAAAGCCAAAAAGCGCAATTACCTGATGTAAAAATATTCAAGGCTTTTATTTTGAAATTATTATTATGCTCCATTTTAAAGTTCCGAACTAATCCCATGTGTAACAGTGCTTTGGATGAAAAAGTCATATAAAGCCAAAAAGAGCAATTACATGATGTAAAAATATTCAAAGCTTTTATTTTGAAATTTTTGTTAAGCTTCATTTCAAAGGGCCAAACTAATACCATGTGTAACAGTGCTTTGGATGAAAAAGTCAAATAAAGCCAAAAACAGCAATTACCTGATGTAAAAATATTCAAGGCTTTTATTTTGAAATTATTATTATGCTTAATTTTAAAGTTCCAAACTAATACCATGTGTAACAGTTACTGAGTTAAATCAGTTATATACAGCCCATAGCAGCAAATAGTTCTAAAGGCCAGTTCTCAGTCCTGATCTGTTTCAACTGAGGATAGATAGAACTACAATGATGCGTATCTGTAGTCCAAACCAGCAGCCAATAGCCTCTTGAGATCCGTTGCTATGGCAAATAATGGTCTCAGCAGGGTGTGAGCTCTGAGCTCTGAGCTGTCAAACACACAATTGTGTGTTTGAGCAAACACGTTTTACTGACAAAAAGCATTGGAAACAAATCCTTCTTGTTCGGGAACCGTAATACATATTCGAAAAGCGTTTAAAGCGTATGACAGTTCAATGTGTCTTCTGCGATAGTCCCGAGATTCATATCTGTACCTCACTCAGAACATTTACAGCGATGAGAGAAAGAAATGTTGTGCCCAGATCTGAAATTCTATTCAAATACATGGGAGAGAGCCTCAGACAGCCTCAGAAAATCCTGTCGCATGACTTTGCTCTGAAGCACCGTGACAGAAAACCGTACGGTCTAGATAAATTTCGAAAACATTTTACCGGAGCAGACAGGCGTATCAATGTCAGGACCGATTTTGATACTAATCGTGCGATATTTGTGGGCGTGATGGCGATTTCAAAAATGATTTGGGTTGAAAAAGTTGTCTTCATCTCTCACTCTAATCAGCGAGAGAAGCACTGTAATTTTCGGAAAAATGAGAAACTTTGGGTCGCTTAGAGGCAAATTGTGGACAAACCGTAACTGGTATCGACGAGCCGTCTTCACTTTCGAAGAGATCACAGACGTATCTACAAAATGAAATTTGAATGGCATTTCTAGGTGAATTTGTGACGACACAGAAAATCCTCAAAAATAGGGTATTTCCAGGATTTTTCCCATTGACTTATAATGGGGTTTTTTTCGTAGTTTTTTGCGAATTATGTCGCCACGTTAACCCCAAATCCCACCAAAAATAATAGCTCCAATGGCGTGAATTTTCTGCACGTTTTGATACCTCATTTGTAGGTGTGCACCCAGCGGTATGAGCCGCATTAACGGTGACGGAAGAAAAATAAAGAATTATAATAAAGAGACGCTTGTTGGGTGTAGAGTAATAGGTTCCTGCCATTGCTTTGCATGGCAGGCCCCAACTAGAAAATTTCGGAAGAAATTTAGCCGGGGCCTGCCAAGGCGCGCCCGTCGGGCATGGGCCCGGCGTCGTCACGCCACAAATCGGCGTCGACGCTAAAGAACGCCGCGACGTAATCAGTGGCACGCGGAGAACCGCAAGAACGTTAAGCGAGGCGGACGTGCACCATTCGGTACGATTTAAAATGTTGTCAAGGCTTTTATTTTGGAAGTTTTGTTAACCTTCATTTCAAAGGGCCAAACTAATCCCATGCGTAATAGTCCTTGGGTTAAAATAGTTATATAATGCTCAAAACACAAGTAGCTGATGTAAAAATATTCAAGGCTTTTATTTTGAAATTTTCAGTATGCTTCATTTCAAAGGGCCAAACTAATCCCATGTGTAACAGTGCTTTGGATGAAAAAGTCATACAAAGCCAAAAAGCGCAATTACCTGATGTAAAAATATTCAAGGCTTTTATTTTGAAATTATTATTATGCTCCATTTTAAAGTTCCGAACTAATCCCATGTGTAACATTGCTTTGGATGAAAAAGTCATATACGGCCAAAAAGAGCAATTACGTCATGTAAAATATTCAAGGCTTTTATTTTGAAATTTTCAGTATGCTTAATTTTAAAGTTCCAAACTAATCCCATGTGTAACAGTGCTTTGGATGGAAAAGTCAAATAAAGCCAAAAAGAGCAATTACATGATGTAAAAATATTCAAGGCTTTTATTTTGAAATTATTATTATGCTCCATTTTAAAGTTCCGAACTAATCCCATGTGTAACAGTGCTTTGGATGAAAAAGTCATACAAAGCCAAAAAGAGCAATTACATGATGTAACAATATTCAAGGCTTTTATTTTGAAATTTTCAGAATGCTTCATTTCAAAGGGCCAAACTAATACCATGTGTAACAGTGCTTTGGATGAAAAAGTCATATACGGCCAAAAAGAGCAATTACGTCATGTAAAATATTCAAGGCTTTTATTTTGAAATTTTCAGTATGCTTCATTTCAAAGGGCCAAACTAATACCATGTGTAACAGTGCTTTGGATGAAAAAGTCAAATAAAGCCAAAAAGAGCAATTACGTGATGTAAAAATATTCAAGGCTTTTATTTTGAAATTTTCAGTATGCTTCATTTCAAAGGGCCAAACTAATCCCATGTGTAACAGTGCTTTGGATGAAAAAGTCATACAAAGCCAAAAACAGCAATTACATGATGTAAAAATATTCAAGGCTTTTATTTTGAAATTATTATTATGCTCCATTTTAAAGTTCCAAACTAATCCCATGTGTAACAGTGCTTTGGATGAAAAAGTCATATACGGCCAAAAAAAGCAATTACATGATGTAAAAATATTCAAGGCTTTTATTTTGAAATTATTATTATGCTCCATTTTAAAGTTCCGAACTAATCCCATGTGTAACAGTGCTTTGGATGAAAAAGTCATACAAAGCCAAAAACAGCAATTACCAGAGGTAAAAATATTCAAGGCTTTTATTTTGAAATTTTTGTTAAGCTTCATTTCAAAGGGCCAAACTAATACCATGTGTAACAGTGCTTTGGATGAAAAAGTGAAATAAAGCCAAAAACAGCAATTACCTGATGTAAAAATATTCAAGGCTTTTATTTTGAAATTTTCATCAAGCTTAATTTTAAATTGCCACACTAATCCCATGTGTAACAATTGCTGGGTTAAATCAGTTATATAAAGCTCAAAAGAGCAATTTTCTGATGTAAAAATATTCAAGGCTTTTATTTTGAAATTTTTGTTAAGCTTCATTTCAAAGGGCCAAACTAATACCATGTGTAACAGTGCTTTGGATGAAAAAGTCAAATAAAGCCAAAAAGAGCAATTACATGATGTAAAAATATTCAAGGCTTTTATTGTGAAATTTTTGTTAAGCTTCATTTTAAAGTTCAAAACTAATCCCATGTGTAACAGTGCTTTGGATGAAAAAGTCATACAAAGCCAAAAACAGCAATTACATGATGTAAAAATATTCAAGGCTTTTATTTTGAAATTTTCAGTATGCTTCATTTCGGCTTTTATTTTGAAATTTTCAATATGCTTAATTTTAAAGTTCCAAACTAATCCCATATGTAACAGTTACTGAGTTAAATCAGTTATATACAGCCCATAGCAGCACGTAGTTCTAAAGGCCAGTTCTCAGTCCTGATCTGTTTCAACTGAGGATAGATAGAACTACAATGATGCGTATTTGTAGTCCAAATCAGCAGCCAATAGCCTCTTGAGATCCTTTGCTATGTTAAATAAGTTTCACACCAAGGTGTGAAGTGTTAGTGAAACAGCCTGAGAGCCTCAGAAAATCCTGTCGCATGACTTTGCTCTGAAGCACCGTGACAGAAAACCGTACGGTCTAGATAAATTTCGAAAACATTTTACCGGAGCAGACAGGCGTATCAATGTGAGGACCGATTTTGATACTAATCGTGCGATATTTGTGGGCGTGATGGCGATTTCAAAAATGATTTGGGTTGAAAAAGTTGTCTTCATCTCTCACTCTAAGCAGCCAGAGACGCACTCTAACTTTAGGAAAAATGAGAAACTTTGGGTCGCTTAGAGGCAAATTGTGGACAAACCGTAACTGGTATCGACGAGCCGTCTTCACTTTCGAAGAGATCACAGACGTATCTACAAAAGGAAATTTGAATGGCATTTCTAGGTGAATTTGTGACGACACAGCAAATCCTCAAAAATAGGGTATTTCTAGGATTTTTCCCATTGAGTTATAATGGGGTTTTTTTCGCAGTTTTTTGCGAATTATGTCGCCACGTTAAGCCCAAATCCCACCAAAAATAATAGCTCCAATGGCGTGAATTTTCTGCACGTTTTGATACCTCATTTGTAGGTGTGCACCCAGCGGTATGAGCCGCATTAACGGTGACGGAAGAAAAATAAAGAATTATAATAAAGAGACACTTTGTTGGGTGTAGAGTAATAGGTTCCTGCCATTGCTTTGCATGGCAGGCCCCAACTAGAAAATTTCGGAAGAAATTTAGCCGGGGCCTGCCAAGGCGCGCCCGTCGGGCATGGGCCCGGCGTCGTCACGCCACAAATCGGCGTCGACGCTAAAGAACGCCGCAACGTAATCAGTGGCACGCGGAGAACCGCAAGAACGTTAAGCGAGGCGGACGTGCACCATTCAGTATTATAAAGTAAGTATATCAGCTAAAATCAGCAGAAACGCTAATGTTAGCAAAATCAATAAACTATATGCATATTCCAGTATACTGAGTTTTGGTTTTACATTCATTCTATTTAAATGTAGTTTGTTTGTGCTTACCAATGTTTTCTGGCCGGATGTCAGGCACCGTTTTCCCCTGGTCAGTTCGTCGATGTCTGGTTTTAGTTCTATTCTGTGGCAATCCGCAAAACGGCGTGTAGGTTTTCGTCAGTAATGCGCGATCTGTGCTTGGTCTTGTTTAAAGTCATTATTGAAAACATCTGTTCGCACAGATAGGTGCTTCCAAACGTGGACAAAACACGAGCTGCATGGAGTCGAAGCTGTGGCATCAAATCAGGGGGCAGTAGACGGTAAAAGTCCTCGATTGAAACATCACGGGACTTCGCTCTTTAGCTTGTTAGCTTGTCGATGTTTCAGTTTTATTCGCTGGGAAAATTAATAATCAGCTTGAGGTGACTCTGCTGCACTCTAGTGGCGAGAAGCCGTAATGTTGGTTGGTAAGAATCGGAAGGCATTATGGGATATGTAGTTTGTAGTCAATTCGTCCTCAAAACCTATTTTAAGTCAATCAATGGGGCTGTAAAACGGTGGTAGGGGGGAGAGGGCCACATAAAATGACGTAGCGGGCAACATGTGGCCCGCGGGCCTTGAGTTTGACACATGTGCAATAGAGGATCTATCTGCTGCTCATGCAAAACAGTCTATTTTAATCCCATGTGTAATAGTCATTGGGTTAAATCAGTTATATAATGCTGAAAACGCAAGTAGTTGATGTAAAAATATTCAAGGCTTTTATTTTGAAATTTTTGTTAAGCTTCATTTCAAAGGGCCAAACTAATACCATGTGTAACAGTGCTTTGGATGAAAAAGTCAAATAAAGCCAAAAACAGCAATTACCTGATGTAATAATATTCAAGGCTTTTATTTTGAAATTTTCATCAAGCTTAATTTTAAATTGCCACACTAATCCCATGTGTAACAATTGCTGGGTTAAATCAGTTATATAAAGCCAAAAAGAGCAATTACGTCATGTAAAAATATTCAAGGCTTTTATTTTGAAATTTTCAGTATGCTTCATTTCAAAGGGCCAAACTAATACCATGTGTAACAGTGCTTTGGATGAAAAAGTCAAATAAAGCCAAAAAGAGCAATTACATGATGTAAAAATATTCAAGGCTTTTATTTTGAAATTTTCAGTATGCTTCATTTCAGAGGGCCAAACTAATCCCATGTGTAACAGTGCTTTGGATGAAAAAGTCATACAAAGCCAAAAACAGCAATTACATGATTTAAAAATATTCAAGGCTTTTATTTTGAAATTTTCATTACGCTTCATTTTAAAGTTCTGAACTAATACCATGTGTAACAGTGCTTTGGATGAAAAAGTCACATAAAGCCAAAAACAGCAATTGCCTGATGTAAAAATATTCAAGGCTTTTATTTTGAAATTATTATTATGCTCCATTTTAAAGTTCCGAACTAATCCCATGTGTAACAGTGCTGTGGATGAAAAAGTCATATACGGCCAAAAAGAGCAATTACGTCATGTAAAATATTCAAGGCTTTTATTTTGAAATTTTCAGTATGCTTAATTTTAAAGTTCCAAACTAATCCCATGTGTAACATTGCTTTGGATGAAAAAGTCATATACGGCCAAAAAGAGCAATTACGTCATGTAAAATATTCAAGGCTTTTATTTTGAAATTTTCAGTATGCTTAATTTTAAAGTTCCAAACTAATCCCATGTGTAACAGTTACTGAGTTAAATCAGTTATATACAGCCCATAGCAGCAGGTAGTTCTAAAGGCCAGTTCTCAGTCCTGATCTGTTTCAACTGAGGATAGATAGAACTACAGCGATGCGTATTTGTAGTACAAATCAGCAGCCAATAGCCTCTTGAGATCCGTTGCTATGGTAAATAATGGTCTCAGCAGGGTGTGAGCTCTGAGCTCTGAGCTGTCAAACACACAATTGTGTGTTTGAGCAAACACGTTTTACTGAAAAGAAGCATTGGAAACAAATCCTTCCTGTTCAGGAACCGTAATACATATTCAAAAAGCGTTTGTAGCGTATGACAGTTCAATGTGTCTTCTGCGATAGTCCCGAGATTCATATCTGTACCTCACTCAGAGCATTTACAGCGATGAGAGAAAGAAATGTTGTGCCCAGATCTGAACCGAGATGGGCTGTCACTCTAATTTGAAGAAAAATGAGAAACTTTGGGTCGCTTAGAGGCAAATTGTGGACAAACCGTAACTGGTATCGACGAGCCGTCTTCACTTTCGAAGAGATCACAGACGTATCTACAAAATGAAATTTGAATGGCATTTCTAGGTGAATTTGTGACGACACAGAAAATCCTCAAAAATAGGGTATTTCTAGGATTTTTCCCATTGACTTATAATGGGGTTTTTTTCGTAGTGTTTTGCGAATTATGTCGCCACGTTAAGCCCAAATCCCACCACAAGTAATAGCTCCAATGGCGTGAATTTTCTGCACGTTTTGATACCTCATTTGTAGGTGTGCACCAAGCGGTATGAGCCGCATTAACGGTTACGGAAGAATAAAGAATATTAAAGAGACGCTTCTCTCCGACAATAGTAATAGGTTCCTGCCATTGCTTTGCATGGCAGGCCCCAATAAAGAAACACTTTCTCCGACAATAACAATAGGTTCCTGCCATTGCTTTGCATGGCAGGCCCCAATAAAGGGGCGAAATGATTGACCGGGCTCAAAGTCAGTGGAAGCCCAAATATGGAAAGTGTGTTCCTGTGGGAAAGACTGCGCTTTAAATTAGAGCTATATGTTGGGGAATGTCAGACATGGCAGAGGACGTCTAGAGGTTGTTTTCAAAGATCAACAGTTGGCACCTCATTCCTCCAGGCCAACACATATATCCTCCACAAATATTCCAAGCTTACTCGTGTCAAAAAAAGAAAAAAGAAGTTTTTTTCAGAAGTCTTGATCTTTATTTAAATTTTTTTCTGACCAGCTTTTCTCTGTTCTCTTTTTGGCCTTCATGTTGTCTTATAGATCAAACTGATCTGTTCAACCCAAACCCAATTCATCCAATACTTGCAAAATCTCGTTACAGTATGAGGCTGAAACTGGTTTAGCGGTTGTGAAGGTTTCACATCATCCAAAACTTTTTATTTTCTGGTCTTTTTCTCAGATTTTCGTCTCATTATCGTTCAATCTGGGTGCATCGCACATTATGCATGATAAGCACGTTATGCAACGCCGATGACTGAATCTGAGGAACACAACGGTCCTTGAGTTTTCACATCAAAGATGGGATCTGCTCTGTAATATATTTTCTTGAGTAAAGGTTTTAGTCGAGCAGCTTAGCAGCTTTAGCTAAACGCATGTCAAATTTCAGCCAAGTAGTGCAGCCCGTCAAGTGAAAGTGCAGCTGTTGCACAGATTGGCAGTCAAGCATTGGACCTTCCCTAATCACTTCTTTACGCGTTTCGCCAGCTGCTTTCAGAAATCACGCAGATTTTCCTGATGGAAGAACACGGAGGAGCGAACGGAGCCGCCGTAATTGCGTTTGGAGTTTGTTTAGGCAAAGAATTCTCCCTCCATTGCCTCTTTACTTAACATAAAGCCTGTGGTGTGATCTCCAGAAAGTGGTGTAATTACAGGAAGATCAAATAGAGCAAAAGCGGCTAATGCTAATACGCACTCTCGATCTGGACCGTTAGAGGAAAGCTGGAGAGAGTAGAGAGTTGGGGCCCATTAATAATGAATCCAGTGTCATCATTAAGGCACCAGATGATTAAAACATATCTCCCAGCTTCAAACGCTGCTTTGCCATCCTAGGAAATGCTGCAGTTGTGAATCTGCAAAGCAAGAGAACCCTTTCAGTCTGCTTGTGAAATAAAGTTTTGCTCTTTTTTTCTTTCATCTCTTCTCTTCTAGCTCCTTTTTGGAGGAGCGAAACACCAAAGCACCAACATTCCTTTTTGAAAACAAAAAATGCAGCTCCAGTTCGGTGTGATGTAACGCATCCCATAAATCTGCACAGACGTCTCAATGATATGAACTTTTACACCGAGTTGGTGTAAAACGTCTTTGCCGCAGCTTCTTGAGATGACTAGCTTATGTCAACTCGATGTAGATAGTTCCAATACAAAACCTTTAAATGTTCTTGATGGAGAAGACTAATCACTACTCAGACTGAAGACCTGATATACTAAATTATCTCTCGTTAATATTCATGCTCAGGAGAAGGCAAAGCTTCATCTTTGGCTTGATTTCTGCAACCAAGCAGTCATTGTCATGCAACGCTTGTGCTCAGGCTTATTGTTGTGTTGCGGCGGGAGTCTTTTAAGTCCATTGACGGGGAGAGCCGAGGGGCCCCTGGTTTGTCTCCATTAGGGGCCGTAACACTCGTAGAAGGAGGAATAAATGATCTCTAATGGATCGGAAGCAGTCCTCTGAGGGCAGTATGTCCGCCGTCCTGTACGATGATCCTGGACGTTAAGGTTACCCGACTCCAGCTGAGTGAACCGACTCTGCACCTTACACCACCTCAGTTAGCAACTCTGACTTTTGCTCCAAAAAATTGTCTAATATCACCTGTAATCTCAGCCTTCCGGATCATTCTACAACACTTTGGGATTCGGTACTCTTTGGCTGGAGGAGAATGACTCATCGGTCCGGTGCAAGCACTCTCAACTAACCTTGATGACGAAATCTAGCCCTACAGAGTAAAGGGAACTTTTTCTCCATAAGGGCCTACTGTGGTTCAACAGATGTGAAACAGATTTGTCCCTAAATCTGCTGACCTTTTTTTTTTTTTTTTTTTTTTTAGCTAAAGACAAAAAAAAAAATCTTTTGCCAGAATCATTTCCTTCTTGAAAACTTTGATCTAAGGCTGTTTTCCCACCTGATAATTTGGTTTTGGTCAGTTAAACTGCAACATTTTCAGCTGCTATACCACTGAGTCAAACCAACCAAACACTTTAAGCAACCCATTCCCCTCCTCGTCTGTGGGGGCGCTGCACCAAGAACCACTGAAGGAAATGACACAAAAACCTCTAAAGAAGACACTGAGTGCAACCATAAACTATATATGTAAGCTAAAATAGAGTAGCATCAGGTTATAGCGGTTGTGGAGTTTCTCTTTTGAGCTGTTTCTCCTGCTAGTGTTAGACTTGTGCTCTTGTTTTGGTTCCATTTACCCAGAATGCCGGGCGCTTTAGTCCACTTCCTTCTCTTGAAAACAGACTCCGTTCCATGCACACAAATTTCACCTGTGGAGGAACAAACAGCACAGCAGAGTATAAGGCGCTTCCCTGTTTCATTTAACCTTTGCTTTACGACAATCCCAAAGGAAGAACCTGATTTTGTGGGATTTTAGTCTAAAGGCCATGATGGTCAAAGCAGAAAGTTGATTATTTGTTTGGTGAATCAGTTCTGAGTTGATTTGGCTGATGAATGGCCCAATGATGACCCAGTATTTAAAGACTCTGTTCTAGCCAAAGGTTCCAATAACCTTCAGCAAACATATAGGCTACCTGTTAACATGTAGAAACCTCCTAATGGTTCTTATGGACATCCGTATGCTGCAGTTCTTAAACAGTTGGCTCTAAAAAGTTTTTATTTACTTCCATTTGAGAGATATTTTGACCGATTAAACAAAGTAAAGTATAAATCAAAACCACTTTTGGTCCATCTATGTCCATTAAACTACCAGGGTCAGAAGTTGACTTTGTCCTTCAGTAAACAGTGCTTGAGACCAGGCCTTCTGATGACTGGAAGTGTCCATTTGACAGTAATTACACTGAGACCGGCTGATTGTTCTGCTCTCGGAGGCGTCCACGCTCTGACATCGCCTCCCATTTGCATGATTTAGGGTCCGGATGAAAACAGAGTTGTCCTCCAGGGTCTCCGGACACTTTGACTCCGACGCGCGTCGCTGATGTCTTTGGGTTCTCCGAGCCCCGTCTGCATCTCGAAACACTAATAAAGCACGTCCAGTCCCTATCGCTGATGAATAATAATGTGTGCTGCACATCTGGAGAAGTCGTAAACCGGAGATGGCCAAAATAAAAAGACTTGAATTCTTGTTGGGGAAAAACTCATCAAAAGTCATGTTAAATATTCTGTAGTGCCAGATGGAGGCAATTTACCGTTCCGAGTTGGTTTGTTGGTGTGTGTGCTGTCGTCTGTGTGCTCCAAATTATCCAAGCGGAGGGATGAGTGCAGCAGCTCTTTGCCAGAGAATGACAAATTGCCCATTTAGCCCATTGTAAGTGTCAATTTTAATGCAGAGGGGTTAGGTCGGTTTCAGCACTTGCTAACCATTCTGCAGGGTAAAAATATGGAATATGGTTTATTACTTGAACTACGAAATCTGTGTCAGGGCGGAAGCGTGTGCATGTTTTCGATCCGCAGACAGCAAAACACACACAGGAAACTTTCTTTCTGCGTGCGAGCACATAATAAGAGCTACATTTCAAGTTCTGAGGCCGGCGGCTCAGCGGTTTTCGTCCTGCCGTCACGGCTCCCCCTTGGCTCGTTCGCGGTGCCCTTTAAATTTCAGTTTGATGTCGCAATCTTGAACAATTGTACCCAAACACAATTTCCAGCTCAATCTCTGAGCGGACCCCGGCTCGTCGGGGGTAACTCTGCTGTAAAACAGCCTGTCACCGGCGTTGTGGAAAGAGGAAAAAAAAAACACAGCGCAGCAATTTCTCGGAGGGTTGTTGAGCACCGAGAGTGGCAATTTATTTGATGAGTGAGTTGCTTGACCTGGGGTTCAGAGGGAGCTATTAAAAAATAGGGTATAAACCTCAAAAAACAAAGCTTATATACTGTATATATATATATATATACATCTATCTTTCTTTCTTTATTTATTTTTTTGCTGATTTCTGACTTTATCATCTGGATTTTAAAACTGGATCTTGGACGAGGAAAAGTGAAAACGTCTTCAAACCCCTGCAGTTATTCGACATTAAACGTTGCAAATACAAAACAGTGTTGATGACTGCATTGGTAATCAGAGGAAATCTAAGTATTCAATATTTTCAACATATTTATGTATGAATTGACTGATGCAACAGACAGCAGTGATCGAGAACTTTGACCCGATATTTAACCTTCATTGGCGTCCCCATCCTCCTCCCCTCGTTGTGTTTGGCCGGTTCTTTTGTTTGCCCTTTGCTGATTGGAGGGCCTCTGCCTCGGCTTCATCTGAATGCAGGAAGCGGTGACAGAAGAGGGCCTATTAGGACTGAAGCCCATCCGGCCCTTTAAGTGCTCCGTGTCTCCAGCTCCATTTTCATTTGCCTCCATTATTGAATTTACCGGCTTGTGGTTCGCCGTGATTGCATTTTGTGTCACCCCTAAAAAATAATAATAATAATTAAAGAAATATCCCCACCCACCCCTTCTCAAGCTCTCATCACCAAAGGTAGAGTGACACCCAGTTCTTTTGTAAACATGGCTGCTCATCAAGTGGTATTCAGATGGAGGTGGCCGGGGGAGAAGAAAGTGATGGCAGGGATTCATTTAGCGTCCATTGAAGCTTTAAGGTGATGGTGTTGGTGGGGGTTGCTATCTCCACCCTCCCACCTACACAGCATCCATAATCTCCTAAGGTGAAGCATTTTTCATCAGGATTCACTGCAAAACAATGTCAGTCCAGACTGCTAAATTTAATCTGGGGGCTTTAAAACCCGATTATGGTTATCTGAAGGGCCGCGGCGGCCGGCTCCTGGACGGCGGGGCTAAGTCAGAGAGACGGGGTTGGACCTCCCCCGCGCTGTCGCCCCTCACTCATTCGTCACCCACCGCAATATCTCCTTGGCTGGCAGGGCTAATAATGGAGAAGAGGGGAAACGGGACTCGGGAGAGCCGCCTCCACCTCCGCGGTGCAGAGGCGGTTTCTCTGAAGTCAGAGGATCTCACTTGGAAAGATTGTATCGTTTATAAAACGGAGCACAAACGGCTTTGGCAGCTTTTTAGGGGTGTGACTAATACAGCGCACCCGACATTTCCCTCTAACTTCCTAACTCGCACCGTTAGGAGCTTGATTTCATTTTGGTCACTACAACACCAGAGCGTCTCTCCTCCACCTGCCTGACGGCGAACCGGCTCCTGTTTTCCGCCTGCGTGCCCTTCGCAATCTGCAGCCATTTACCCCGCATGCAGGCGGGATGCGAAATACTTATTCATAGAATTTGGGAAGTCGTTTTCACTTACGTAGCCTCTTTCTCAACAGCCCGCTTTAATGTAAACACACTTGGAGGCGCTGGAGGGTAAGGGGGTTAACCTCGGGGACTGGTGCTTGTTTTACAGAGGAGTCAGGAGTTTGCCTCAGATTACAGGGTTTCTTTGTAAAGAAAACACAAAACTTGAATTTAATTTTTAACTGTTTTTAATAGCTTGCATATCACATCTATGTCAAAACGTCTCTCCATAAAAACTTTATTCTTTTTCATTTTATAACCTCCGGCAAAAAAAATACATAATTAATACTTTAAGTTGGTTACATTTTAAGGAAATACCTGGACTTTAATTTGAAAACAGCTAAGCGCTCAATCAGAATCACCAAGCACTGAGGATAAGCATCATATAATTTTGAGGGGAAACAATATGTCGAAGGGCACAATGATGAAAATTGTATTATGAAATAATTTAATGCTGAGCTGAAGATTATGGAATTACTCACTACGTAAGAAAAACACTGAATTACATCTGACAGAAAACCTAAATGTTGGGGAAATGGTTATGGAATCTCTTAACACTTAAGAAAATATTCTAGATTCACCTTTTGTTGAAATAAATAACGGCATTGAAGAAAGAAATATGGAATCATTAAATGTTAAAAACTAACTTAGCTTAGCTTAACTTAGATCAATGGGAGAAGAAAATGTTTATCCATTTTACTAAACATTCTCTTAAGAGCAGAGATTTTGTACTTTCCACCAAATATCTAGTTGTGAAATTTTGCGCGTGTGTCAAACATTTTTATTTCCAATTCTTAAAACGTCATTTTCTGCTGGTTAGTAAGCCGTCCAATCACAGCAGAGAACTGACTTCTTCTGTAAAGTCCGTGGAAGATCTTAACTCACCCAGCGTTCATATCCATATTAGTTTCATAAATGTTGAATCCCCTGAATAAATATATACATATTTTTACTCTATCGCAGTTTTTTTTAGAATATAACATAAAAAAGGAGCAAAGGGCCAACTTTAGCACAATAAAAGTGGAGCAATAACACATACTGACCTTTAAAGTTTTCTGCAAAATGTAGCAAAAAAAAGGAGGCAGTGTCTTGTAAGGAATATAATATCCATGTCACATAAAATGGCCAGGCATCAGGGGTCACAAGTCAGCATTCTGAGGCAGATCTACATCCTACAACATGACAATGATCCAAAATACACTTACAGAACTGTCTGAAAAATCCAGGCCTAGTCAATGAACAGATCTTGATCACTTTGAGATGCTATACACCGACTTGAAACAGACTGAACAAGCAAGAAACTCCTCAACCAGCTGAAAAAGAGGAGGAATTCTGATCTTAGAGATGTCAGATGGTTTTGTTTCAACATTTTAAATTGGTGAAATAAAGTTAGTTTCTGTTGCTTAGTAAAATCACTGTTTTGCAGGGGGGGGAAAAAATAAAGCTAGCAATAATATGTAAAACATTTCACAATGACAATTGAGTATTTTAGGGCTTCTGTAAAGTCACTTCGTGTTATCTACGTCTCTTCAACATAAAAAAACATCCTATTGAAGTTAATAATGCTGCCTCAAAACACCGACTCTGCTACTCTGATAAAACGGAACCAAAATAGTTTTCACACCTTGGTACCAGAACCACTGGCCATAGAAAAAGAAACGTTCTGGTGTGAAAACGGAACATTTGTATGGATTTTAACCCCAGGGAATGAAACTACCAGAGTTTGACGTGCAACTGTCATGTATTCAGAAAGTATATTTTGAATAGGAGGGAGTGGCTCAAATATGCAGTGAAGACGTCAACATTTGAAATTGAACACAAAACAGGCAACCTAGCCAAAGTTTACACAATTTTGGATCACCAGATAAAAAATGATTCCAATATAAAATGTCCATTAACCGCAGACGTCATGTACAACAAAACATGTTTGAAAAAATAAGCAACAATATAGTCTGGTCATTTAAATCCACACAAACAGATCAGAACAATTTAACTTAGGAAGAAATTTTAAAAAATATATATATATTGATAAATCTTTACCTTTTGACAATTTTCCTTTTTGAACATTTTTACCCAAAGATTTCTTGTAGGAACTATCATTGTTTGGAAGGATGTTTAGGTTGGGGTGGAGAGACGTCACCTTCAAAATAAAAGCCACAAATGTACAGAGTTTGTCAGACGCCGTTTCTGATTGTGAGTTTTCACACAGGCCAGTGCAGGACACCTAAAATGCCAAACCAGGTAGGGTTTCAGAGGCTGAGTCTTGTTGTTTTTCGCTTAGTTCGACTCAAATAAAAAACAACAGGAGCGCGGGTGAGAACCGGGGTTGAGTGTTTCTGAAGGACGATCCTAATGAAGACGAGCAGAGGGCGGATGCCCAGGGCGTGCAAGCGACACGCCCGCCGCTAAGACGCGACAATAAGGGTAAACGCACGGACTCATCAGCGGAGGACGGATCGCTGTCGCAGCCTTATTCATCAGCGTAATTAGGCAGGGGAAGAGATGCGGGACAAGTGGCTAGCAGCACTGATGAAAGCTCATCAGCAGGCTTCGTTCAGAGCCGCGGTCACTGATTGGTGCTTTGGCTATCATTGCCTGGAAACTACTTCAAACTAAAGGACTGTGCTCAGCTGAATGCCTATGAAATGGGCTTAATTGGCTTATAAAGGCAGACGGGCACGGAAATGGTTCTTACTTTCGCTAACAGTCTTTTCCCCATTCTGGGAATGTTGCTGTACAGATGAATGTTGTGAAGAAAGCCAACGCTGCTGCTCTTACCTCGTTTGGTTCAACAGTAATAATCAATAAAAGGTTATTTTTAACCTGTCAGGACACTCAGACTTCCTGGCTTAAGTCTTCAACTGAAACACAGAAACAACTTGATGTAGTCTTTAAAGTTATATCAGTACTTTGGGGATTTTCTTTACTTTTTCACCCAATTTCTCATCTGGTTCTTGTATACTGTTGTATAAAATCTTAAGATGACAAAAAATTGATTTGTGTTTGGTACACGTGAAACATGTGGACTATATGGAGATCAGAACCAAGCACTCATTGTGCATAAGATAAAGGCAGGGATGCACGATACGCTAAAATGCTACAATTCATTTGGTCGATAACAAATACCAATACTGATATTTTTTTTTCCTATAGCTCATTATTGAAACTATATGGCTTTCTCTACTGTGGAGTTAAAATACTTTATTATCTTTGTCAATTTAGCCTGCTACCAAATGCTAAAAAGAAGGCTGAAAATGATGTAACACTTTCATCTTGCATTATGTTTAATGTCGAATTTCTTAATATCTGCTTCTTCCAAGGCAACGACAACAGTCAAACAACGCAAATTTGATGTTGTGCTATGCTATGCAGGCATCATTGTCACTGGTTTGTCATATAAAAACAATGTCAATGTCGGCCATCGACTGAATGGCCGATGTCGATATTAAATTTTACAGCTAATATCGGCCGATACAAGCCGATAATATCATGCATCCGTAGGGTCAGGGTTAGGCTACCCTTATCCTCTTCCTTAGAAATCTCCTCCAAATCTTTCTACATATAGACTTTTTCTGGGTAATTAGTTTCTTTTTAGGTAATTGTAGAATTAACTCAAAAATGGGTTTGGTAGAGAGATATTTCAAGACTTCTTACGCCTCCCGGAGGAACCAAACAGCAACTAATTTTTGTCGTAAATTTAACAACAACAAAAAACCTGAAGTATTTGAGAGAAGGTAACTGAGGATCAAGTGTCGGACCTATTCTACACGTCTTCCTCAATAGAGTATCTCTGAAATGAAATAAAAAAGCAGGTTAAGACCAAAAGAACGCATTGGGTTTTTGTATTTAGCTGACACATATCGCTCCATAATCCAGAAGAAATGGGTAAATACCTCATTTTAATACAGTGGGGGTATTAACTTAATACATTTATTTTGTATATTTTGAGGAATTCTCCCAATCCCAGCCCACATCGTGTTCCACCGCACGCCTTGGCTCGTACCTCTGATTCAACCCGACACTTCAACCTCCGCTCGCCAAGAATCTTACTCCTCCATTACGCTGAGAGCTTCTTTTTAAAAAAAATTTTTTTTTTTCTTCCAGTGCCAAGAGATCTGTAGCAAAAACGCCACACCAGAAGCAAAACATGACCTGACCATATGGCAGCGGGGCCCTCGGCGGCCTTGTGCGCACATAAAACGGCTTCACGGGGAGCACAGCGCCCGGCGGCACCGAGCGACGGCGCCGGTGGAACATACAGAATACCAGAAACGGGAGATAAAGGCTCCAGATTGGGGCCCCACTTGTAAAATGTAGCCAAGCTCTGATTGAAATCAAGAACTTCCTGGCAAATTTATGTGAAGAACAAATTTTTTGAAAGAACGCAGCGTCTCGAAGTAAAATGACTAATTATATCGTATTGAATTCTGTAGCTGTGATTCTCAAAATGTTCAGCCTAAAATAACAAGTTATTGTTCAAAATATTGATAGACTTAGCAGCCAAACGGTGTCATGTTCTATTATTCTAGTTCTAGTCATTTTTGCAGTTCATTCATTCAAAAAAAAAAAAAAGTATAATCAGAAAATGTTTAAACCTTTTTATTTAACATCTTTGAATAATTTTACTTTTGGAGCAGGCGCTACTCTGACCATGGTTAATTTGTTTTTAATTCCAGGTTTCAGCTAAATTTTCTTGTTTTGAATTTTGTAACATTTGAACTTTTACACAAACATAATGCCCTCCACTTATACATAAATATATTTTTAGAATTTTTAAAAGACAGAACATCAAATTATTATTTTTTTAGCATTCTTTTTAATAGTTTCAGTTTCACATTTTGGATATATTACATTTTATTTTTAACCAGACTAATAGTTTTATATTTTATTTTAAGCGTTTAACAAGTTTAAACGTTTTAGTGATAAATTGTATCATAATAATGTGGTGTGATTTAATAACTGACATTTAGACATTAAGCAAAATGTCAGACAAATTAAAAACTGGTGAAATTCTACACATATCATGATGTGTAATATTTCAATGGTTCTCAAAAATCTGCCTTATTTCCACAAGTAAGTTCAGAAAATAAAACAAAAAAAGTTGTCATATTTTTTGTTATTTTGCTAGTGTACTTATCTGGAAAAATAAGTACACTAACAAAAAAACAAAATATGATAACATGCACAAAAGGCCAAAATAGTATGTAATGCACTCCACACCAAAGCAATGCTGTGACAGCTGGAAATGATGAACAACGTTAGCTTTATTGATTGTCTGCTTGTTTTTTATTCTTATTTCTCTTTCCAGTAGTCTATGGCAACTGAAGAGGACCAGTAGTTATATGGAAAGCCAATAGTGTCACAAATTTTCTTTAATACTATTTGGTGTCTAATTATATGAGTAAAATAAACCCCAACTGCTGTTTAAACAGTATCACACATCACTTTTTTCTTGAGTTTTGCACATTTTTTTCTTTTTTTCCAAATTAAATAAATATCAAATTCAATTCTATTTCAAATTTATGAAGAATAACATTTGGAGTTAGTTTCTTTTTTTGTCTGTGTTGCTCTGAATTGTTATAGAAACATAATCTTAAAACCATTGTTGACCGTTTTATCCGATTACTCTTTTGTTTTTCATCTCTTTTTTTTGCATGTCAGGCCTTCCGTAGAGCATCAATTAGTTTGACGTTCATTTGAGAACAGCTGTTAAAAACACTTCCCGTGCCTGTACAGGCCCTGAGCGTCCACCAGCGATGCGGAGAGCTAGTTTTTACGATGACCTGTGAATCAAAAGGGAAGCCGATCCGTCCTCTGCGGCTTCCTGATGGAAACCTGGAGTTATCGGCGGTGCCGGAGTGCAGCAGGCAGCCGCGGCCCCGGTAATGAATGGCCACCTGGTCCAGGCTTGTCATCCCCGCCTCTGGAAGAGTTAGCGCCCCTGCTTGGATGGACAGCAATTTGTGTGCTGAAGTGCGGCCGCTGGCATTTACAGGAACATCTGGGGGCCGAGTCGGGCCCTGACAGAGGGACGGCTCTCCAGAAAGTATCAAAATCCATTATATCTGCCATTATCCAAAGGTCCCAGGTGGGAAAGGTAGTTCAGTTTGTCATTTTTGACTTTTTCTGCTATTTACCTTTTTGGCTGTCTTGGGAACGTGAAGCCTCTCCAGCACTTGTGTTAAGTCAATAATGTCCCTATAACCACTGCTGTCTTGCTGGACAGTGGCTGGGCCTGTAAATCATCTCCTTATATTTATCGGTTCATCTGTTTTACTACAAGAACGTATGTCACAGAATCTTTATTTTTTTAATATAAAATGTAATAAAAATTCAATTTAAATCAAAGGAATTGGAGAGATTTAATTTGGTTGTGCCGTTTTCTGCAGTCCAGTGTGTAGAGGTGGAAAAACTATGATGGGGTGCAGAAAAACATTAGTTTAATAAAATATTAAGTATTTGTGCAGTAATGTGGATGAAGCGACAGAAGCTGAGTGTCCAGATGCTGCATTGACTTCCGGACCACCATTAATCCCCTCCACCTCTCCAGACCCACCGGGAACATCTGCTGAGTTCGGAGTTCCACCTAAACTCAGACATCATTCAGAAGCTCAAGGCTGGCCGCCGTTAGTGAGCGACGGGCCGCCTTGGGTTACAGTCTGGCGTCCTTTTCTCCGTGTCCGTCACAGCGCTGCAGGGATCTGGGCTGAGGTCGGACCAAGGTCACCTCAGGTCACCCATCCTTTTCACCCTGCGTCGTTTCTTCTAAGAGCGTTCTTTGCGTCGTCTTGAAGGGAGCTCGCGAATGTTTCTGCTTGTAAACGGGGGGGCGTGCGGTGATGGATGCTCCGCGCTGACGGGAACATGATTACATGAACTGGGTGCTGCAGGCCGTTCGGCAAGCAGACGAAGCGCCATGTCACCTCTAAAGAGGCCGTGAATGAATGTCCCTGTCTCCACCAAGGCCCACTTCCTTAATCAGGGTGTCGGATGGTAATGATTAGCTTCCTGTGTGCGGCTTCCCGAGCTGCCGAGGCGTCCGCATAATTCATACGCTGTTAATAATCTGTCCGGAAAGACAATGCCCTTCTTTTCCTTCTGAGTTTATCCGTCTCTAATCTGAGCCGCATTCCAACTTATTTTAAATTAAATTTCATTTATTATGACAAGTGCTTTCCTGGAATAAGGCCTCATGTTGGAGGATACAGGGAATGCGAGGTGATTGCATCTAAATCCCCTCCCTCCGCCCTCTTCTGGAGGTTTAGCGATGCACCGGGTAGCAGCTGTAGAGGAAGCGGCGGCGGCGGTGGATCTGCCGCCGCAGGTCACGGCTCGGGAGGGAGGTGGATTACCGCCGCATCATTATAGTCAGAGTCTGTGTCCAAAACCTGGATTAGTAACATAGAGAGGGATTAGGCTTTATTATCCTACTCTGGCATCTGTTAAGGCTACCGGTCCTTGAGAAAAACATATTTTTGCTGTTTCAGCCTGCTCTGTATGGGGATCCCGCCTTTACGGCGGCGCCGCTAACCTTCCTGTAAAGTCACATGGTTCAGAAACCCGATTTCATTTAGCAGCTGCTGTTGTTCTGAGCCGCAGACACAAACCTTCATGTGTTCTAATGGGATTTTATGCCAGGGAAAAAAAAGAAGAAGATTTTATATTAATGTGAAATATATCTCAAAGTAAAATCCAGTACAGAAACCAACCTATGGAAACCCTAGTAGAGGGGTGTTGAAAGTGTGGGTCAGGGGCCGTTTGCAGCCCTTGGAATGATTTTGCGCGGCCCTTGACGACAATTTTAAGAATGGCATAAATTTGGTTTTCCAGCTCAAGAAGTGATGCAGGCACAGAAATCAGACTACTCTTCTTGTTTCATTAATGTATTATGTCTTTAAGTCATTGTTAAGCAACTAAAATAATGAATTAATTTTTATAATTAATACATTTTCCTCATTTTGTCAGACCTACCAGGTCATCTCAAACAAAAGCAACCCACTGTTCCCAACTTAGCGACTTCTCAGGCAAAAAAAAAAATATCCAAATCAGTCTCTCGAGAGTTTTAAAGGTCGGCGATCATCAAGAAACTGAAATCGGTGCACTACTACTCACAACACTAGAGTTGGTCTAGTCCACACAATTTCAATAAAATGTGTTTGAGTGGTTGGGCATCTGAAAAGAAAATATGAAAAGACGCAATCTGTAAGAAGAGCCAGCCTTTAGTTGAAGGAAATCGAGTGTGTTTGGTGATTCAAGTTCACTTTCAGATAAACGTCAGCAGATGCTCTAAATGCATCAGTCTCCTGTCTCAGCCTGTTGTTTGCCTTCAAGACTGAGGAATTCTGCAGCTAAATGAAATCGCTTAATTTTAAAATTACACAATATATTCTCCTTAAAAGCTTTTGTTGTTAAGTTTGCATGTGAAATCCATCCAGCAGCCTTTAGTTGATTAGTCTCTTTATTCCAGCCATCAGTGCTTGTGGACGTGGCATTGAATTACGGCGCACATTTGTCAATAGCATTTACCTTCATGCTCAGACGCGCTTCAAGGGAACGCCGTTTGCAACGCGGGGCTTCCACACAAAAGAACCATAAGAGTTAACCTTGAAGTATTGATTTCCTGCCACGGTGTACATGTGCCATAAATCCGCCATAAATCCACGGCTCTCTGCTCATTTTTCTTCCTGTCTCCCTCTACCTTTTCTCTCCCCGTGCAGAGATACTGAGCGGCGGCGTCTACGTGGACCAGAACAAGTTCCTGTGCCACACTGACACCATCCACTGGCTCGACATTATCAGGAACCCCCAGGCGGAGCTGCTGGTGGTTCCGTCCAACAACAGCAACAACGGATGTGAGTAAAGTCCAAAAGCTCGCCCTCCCCCCCCACCCCTGGACCACGCTTGAACATTCATGACCTATCGCTTTTATTTCATTCTGTTTGCCTGCTGGGGATTTGGAAGCGAAATCACTTGGTGTTAGATCAACATGCGAACCTTTCCAGTGGAGTTGAAACCAGCAGGGCTTTTGCAGCAAAGCCCATGGAGCTGCTGTCGGCTGGGCTCTTTGTAAATCTCAATAAAACTGACAGCTAGTTTGAAGTGGCGCGCTTCCCTCTCTGTCCGGTGGACATTTGGTGTCAGACGAACTGGCGGTTGAAGACAGACTCTTGCAAACTTTTCTGTGTGTGTATCTCAACCTTTGGGTGAGTTGAAAGGATAAATTATGAGGTTTTTCTGGACAATTTGTGAATTTAACTAGAATAAATTATCCTCTCTGCTGTGACCACCTCTATAGAGGCTTGTCCTCTGGCAGTTTGCTGCTCTGAGACAAACCGGAGTTAACAAAATGCTGCCGATAAGGAAATGTTGCTGCACATCAATATGGAAGGGGCTTTAAAACACTTTGGAGTGAGAGAGATTAGTCATGAGTGAAAAACATTGGAAAAAGTTGCCAAGCTTCAGGTTCATTCAAGTCCCAAAGGGAAATTAGTGTTACAGCAAGTAAAAAGGCAAAAAAAAAAAGGCATAAAAACAAAGAGACATACAATCAAAGTTCTAAAAATGAGGGACAATAGAATGTGTCAAAACAAAAAAAAAGTATCACTCCACACAAGAGTGCCAGTAGAGTATATCATCATCATCAACCAACAATTGCAACTATCAGTAAGTAAATGTAGAAATCAACAGTCAGATGATGATCCTTCTGTCTTGCCAGTCTTCCTCAGCAAATTCAACCCAAGTTTTGACTAGACAATGCTCAAAGACGCTGCAAAACTGGAAGAGTTCTGAAAGAAAGTGCGTAAAGAATGAAGCGTTTTTGCAAAGTTGCATCTGAAGAAACCATAAAGACCTCTGGAGTGACGCCCTTTGGACAGAAGAGACCACAATGGGAGTGTTTGGACACAACGCAAAAGACGGTCGATTGAGCAGAAGAAACATCGAGGACGCTGGTTCTTTGGAGGTTTCTAATAGAATCAGACGGGTGCCTTTAATCTGGATTAGCGGATATGAAATTCACAAAACAACCAATCCGTTATTCTGCTCTATCAAGATCTTGAGCAGAATTGTATCTGAGTCTCATCAACTTAAAACCGTAGCTAACCAGACCTCATGGAGAGCAGGTTACTGAAAGACCAAGAAAAACATTTTGGGAGAGACCTTTAGATGCAAAATGTGTGGAACATTGTTATTTTGTTGATTAGCTAGTGCTGATGGAGGAGGAGGGGGGGGTAAAGCACTAAAGTGTGGAGGAGGTGGGCCAACAAAAATGACAAGAGAGTGCGTGGGAGTGGAGGTTGCCAAATTGGCGCCCGTTGCCAAGATGTAGTCAGTATTTAACATTAGGGACCTGTGGTGGGAGTGGCTAAAGGGGCCGGGTGACAGTCGGCGGCGTTGTTCCACTCACTGTGTAATTAACCCATAGTCAATTAAGTCTTGATGATGGGCCACAGCCAGATGAGCGCTGTCAGGTCCCACTTTCCCTGACAGAAAGGGAGTAGAGGGCGCGTTTTCACGCTCCTCTTCCTCTTCCTCACCGACCACAACCACTCTATTGTCTACTCAGCTCAGGAGTTTCCACAATTGTGTCCCTGTCACCAGTCAGGAGAAAGTTTTGGCGCCCCGCTCGCTGCGACGCGTCGGTTTCTTTGGCGTTTGTCTGACATGTTTGCTTTGTTTTCCAGGCAGGCGCTGCCATCGCTCCTGCACCGGACTCTGCTGGGGTCCTCAGGAAAGCCAGTGTCAAACATGTGAGTGTGGATAGTTTATATCTGGATCTTCTCCATGGCAACCCCAGACCTGGTTATTACTAAAAGACTTGATGCACATATATGGTATTTACCATTAGCTCTCTAGACTTTCTGCCTTTCAAAAGTTTTAATTTACCCACTGAATCACAGTCTGCCAAACACAACCACTATCTGGGAAACTCATTAGACATCCTATGTAGGTATTATCTGGCTCTCATATAGGTATTAGGAGGATCAATTTAAAGTGGCTCTTACTCCTTATCCAGAGATGATGAGCATCCATTGTGACCGAACAGAATATAAGAGGGCCTATTTTTATCACTATTTCATACCCACATGGCACCCATGTGCAAATGTTTGGAAACTAACATGCGTATGTGAGTCCTATGTGGATCATTTTTAGGATGAGTTGACATTAGTTTCGGTGTGGGACCATTACAGACCAGAAAACCCTTTGGGGAACCTTTGTAAGCCTTAACTGGGCCTCAGACAGGCCTTATGGACATCAATTGAAATAACTCCATGGAGATCAAACCTAGAAGGTATTTAGGATGGGGCTGTTCTAAGTTGCATCTAAATACAACCTAGAACAAATGAAGGCCTTAGCTGGGATTGAAAATGTTGCCTGGCATTAGAATGAAGTCCTTGGATCTCAAGGTTTGACTGTAGAGTTATTGATTTTCTGCTCGCCGTCTCGCCAACTATCGCTGGCCAATCAATGAATGCAGTCTGTCAAATCACCAGGTTGTTCCAAAAAATGGGGAGGAACCACACAGGATCCGCGAATAGAGATGAACCGGTTAAGATTAACATTGGAAGCTCAAAACACTGTCCTGAGCCGTATGCAACGCAATTTCGTTCTGTATACACCCTGTGCACGCAAAATGACAATAAAGTCAGTCTAAGTCTAAGTCTAAGATGGAGCCAATACTGGCACGACCAGTTCTACATGACACGTAGGGCCAAGTGGGGTTATAAGTCATTCTTGATTAAATCTGTTGTAATTGTGCAACACATCTAATCCCCAGATGGATTGGGTTCCTATTTTTCCATAGAATTAAGTTCAAACCTTTGAAACAAAGTAAATATGGAGCAATTATGAGCCAATGTCTCATTGGTCTCATTTTCTTAGAGCATTTCACATAAAGGCCCCATACGGAGCACCAGTGGAGAAGATTGTTCAAAAGCAAAGTAAAGGGTTCTTTAGGAGAAGATGGAGCATTCAGATTCATTTTGTTTGATTTTTACATTAATAAGAAAATGTACCTGTTGCTTCCAAAATCAGGTACATTTTCTTGACAATGTATCAATGATTGTAAGTGTTACAATCATTGGTGTCAACAACTAAATCAAGGAGGAGCTCAGAAAAAACAAACAAAACAGCTGTTTTAGAGAGGATTTTCTTGCTGCTCTTATTGAATTATTAAAAGCTGATAATTTAATAAACCAACATGCTTTGCAACAATAAACAGGCAGAATGCTCGAGAAGTGAACCCATGCGAGTGTTAGCAGTTTGAAGAACGAATGCTGTTTTTCACAGATTAATGAACCGCAGAGGCTTGTTGTTGTTCCACATCTGTAGCGTTATGTTGCCGGCCCGGCAGTCATTAATTCCTCCAACCTTCTGATTGTTGGCTGCGACGTTCTGTCTGGTGTGTAAAACTGCTTCTTAGCTCCAATGTACAACAGGAAACAGCCTTAAGAGAACGATAATGTATAAAAATTAGGACACAATTTTAGCAATACTGAGAAACTTTTTAAGGACTGACACAAAGAATAAACTAAGGTATAAAAGTTTGAATTCTTGCAATAATTGACTGAAAATGAAGAAATGGAAAATCCTGGCCTAGTCAAAGTTAGTTTTGGCACCATTGAGATGAAATGGAGTGAAACCCTCTAACATCTCACAGCTAAAAGTGAGCTAAATTGTAGGAAGATTTTGATCTTTCCCTCCAATAAAACATATTTTTGCTGTTATTTTTTTATTTAATGAATAAAAACTGGTTTAATTTTCTACAATATAATAAAATCAGACCATCATTATTATTTAATGAACATAGTATAGTCACATTCTAACAGGGTTTCCAGATACATACCAACAAAAGTTTTTGGCAGCATTGCTTCTGCTTGGCAAGTAGAAAAGAAAATAATAAAAAAAAAGAATTAGCAGAACTTAAGAACTGTTATGGCAACGGATAAATACAGTTTTCTTTTTTATGGCAAGCAGAAGTCTTTTCTTTCCCTTTCTCGGGAGAAGCTGCTGCTTTCCCTGCAGCTCCGACATGCCACCTCTGATTCGTACCTGCCAAGCACAATTTTCAGCTGCTTGGCTCCGAGCTGAGGCTGGAGGAGGAGAGTCTCTCTGGCAGGTGTTGAGTGAACCAGAGGGCGCTTCACTGGGTTTTTTTTCTTCTTCTTCTTCTTCTCTTTACGTCTGTCTAAGTCTGTAAGTATGTGCTCACAAATCCACTTGTCTCGACCTTTAGGAAGCAGAAGCCTTTCATTTCATTCGTGTCACATAACGGTCGCGGATGCTGAGGGTGGTGGTATATTGTCTCTTTTAGGAATGTCGGTGCGTGTGTGTGGGGGGGGGGTGTGCGTGTGTGGGTGTGTGTGTGTGTGTGTCAGACCTTTTAAAAATTCGGTCTTCTCACTTCTTGGGCAGTGACAAAATCGGTGTGTGCAAAGCAGTGTGACGGTCGCTGCTTCGGGTCTTACATCAGCGACTGCTGCCATCGAGAATGCGCCGGCGGCTGCTCTGGCCCCAAGGACACCGACTGCTTTGTGAGTCTGCTCTTTGATTTCTCTTCTTTAACTTTTGAAATGACCCCCTTTGCTTCTAATGCTTTTACTAAAGTGTAGCCTTGTTGAATTTTTTCCCACATTTTATTGGGTTAAAACCACCAACTTCCATTAATTATGTTTGAATTCATCGAATGAAATCTACTGCAACAAATTTCCTTCAAAAGTCATGAAAGTTATAAAAAAGGAACTTCGCTGGTGAAGTAGCTAGCTGGTGGAGTAACTAGCTGGTGAAGTAACTAGCTTTTGAAGTAACTAGCTGGTGAAGTAGCTAGCTGGTGAAGTAACTAGCTTTTGAAGTAACTAGCTGGTGAAGTAGCTAGCTGGTGAAGTAACTAGCTTTTGAAGTAGCTAGCTGGTGAAGTAGCTAGCTGGTGAAGTAATTAGCTTTTGAAGTAACTAGCTGGTGAAGTAGCTAGCTGGTGAAGTAACTAGCTGGTGAAGTAACTAGCTTTTGAAGTAGCTAGCTGGTGAAGTAGCTAGCTGGTGAAGTAGCTAGCTGGTGAAGTAGGTGTTCACCAACTAGCTGTTGTAACTTATTAAGCACTTAGACATGCTAACGGCTGGCAGACTGTGTTAGCTAGTCTAACATTAGCAACGTCTTCATAACTTTTCTTTCCGCCTCAGTTAACACAGAACTTCCTGTTACGCTTCACAGTATAAGCATCAACATAAATCAGTTTTAACAACTAACAGTAGTGATTTTTTTTAGAGATGTTTATAAGTAGGGAGGGCTAAATCTTTATACACTGCCACTACATTTAAGAAAAATCCATTTTGGTTCCTGAAATAATGCCAAACCGACACGAGTATTAAGAACAAAAAATAAGGGAATAAACTTTCTGTAATATTTCTGCTGCCGGAACTAGCCAATCAGTGTTTGTGGTGGAGAAACGCCCACTTTGAGTCTACAAAGAACCCCCTCCCATAACGCCAGTCCTCTGTTAGAATGGACCAGTCCAAGTCCAGTTCTAGATCCAATTGAGAATTTACGGCATATCTCGAAAATGTACGTCAACACACACAATCTCCATCTAAGACATTCAGCTTTAATTGCAGCCATATGTCAGTTCTGCTCTACTTTGTGTCATTTCGTCAGATTAAAATTAAACCAGTTTGCGGTTGCAATGTGACAAAATGGTAAAAAGTGATTTTCCAACGCTCCGTGCTTGCTGACAAACCATTTTACAGGCTTGTAAAAGTTCACCGTTATCAAATTTGGGATTTGGCGTTCCAATTATGATCGTTTTCATCACCCCAACTTCTTGTTGTTTTGCAAACTTGCACGTCGACGGAGTGGATATTGCTGCTGTAACTCACGTAAAGGCCCGTCCAACTCAATTACCAGCGGCCATGGACGTCAAGACGCTTAAAGGGGGCTTTATGGGAGAACATTAAGCCGTTTACATCATGGCCTTGGATCAATGGCTTCAATTTTTCTCCCATTTGGCATCCGCAGAGACGGGAAGCAGCGGCATGATTCGCACGTTGGAATGCGGCGTAAAAATGATGTGCTGCTGTAATTCTCCTTCCCTCACTGTGACTGATGTCTCTCACCTCACCAGCAACTCCACACCTTTATGGGAGGAGATGCAAGCATTTAAAGTTTGGGCTTATTCATTTATTTATTTATTTTTCTCAAAGAAGCCACAAATGATCAACACACTAAAAACAAAAAAGACAGACTGAAATATTTAATCTAAATTCTATTTAGCCCCAAATCATAACTAATTTTTCGGTTATGTCCAAAAACACAAGCTCAGTTTAAACTGGGCTATGGGCATTTGCCCAGGGCAGCATTAATAATCGCTGCATGTGTATCAAATTTAAAATTATAACTTTTCACTTGCCTGAAGAAGGTTTCTATTCTTTACTCCCTCTTTCTTTTTTACTTTTTGGACAGCTGTTTTGGTGTGTAACCGTGGCAACAAGGTGTTGTTTTTGCATCTGGGAGCAGCTAGTTAACATCTTCTAAACTTAAATATTCCTTGAACTACGTCCCCGAATCCCAGAAATGTTAAAAAGGAAGCTTCATGGATGAAGAATCATTTCCTCCAGCGTCTCTCCGCTGGCTTCCTATCCATATGACCAGACAGAAATGGAAACAGGTGCAGCAAAAGCAAAGGATGTGGATTAGCAGAGCTAGCTAACAGCCGATGATGTCGTCAGGACGTGCTGCTGTGGAATCTTGTCTCTGCTGCCTGGATACTGAACTGTTAGCATGTCATGCTGGTCATGAGACGGTTTTAGAGCAGGTCTTCAGTCAGAGGCTTCTTCAGATTCGATGCAAGACTGACTGCTTCACCTTTTGGGAGAAATAAAGTATTTTTGAATTGTCTTCCACTGGATATTCTATGGATGTAAAGTTAGTATTCCAATTCCATCATAATGATGATGAGGTCAAATTCAGTACATGATGCCCCTCCCCCTTCCTTCCTAAACATATCCTACATATATCTGTTTATAATTGGCCCACCATGTCCTCCTCTCTAGTTACCTTGACAACTTGTGGATTATCATCTCTCCCAACTGAATTAAGTCAGTCATTCAACAGGCAGAATATTCCAAAATGGTAGAGCAAATCTGTTCCCACACAGTAGAGGCAACCAGACCCACCATACTGTTAGGCTGAGGTGTCAGAAAATTTAAGGGGCTTTAAAATTCAAGAAAACTGATAAGCGTTTGCTGTGTAAAGCGAGGGGTAAAGTGAATATTTGCATTTATTTCTGTTAAACAGTATTTCTGTCTTCCGTATTTGTTGTCAGCATAGAGCAGGGGTGTCGAACTAATTTTCGTTTTAGGCCAAATCAAGAACACAAATGCTCTTAAAGGGCCGGTTGTGCCAAAATGTATTGATAAAACCTGTTTACAAACTGTTAAAATATCAATGAATCCTTAAAATTAAATATTGTTGAACAGCTTTTCAGTCCCTGTAGGACAGGGGTGTCAAACTCCAGTCCTCAAGGGCCGGTGTCCTGCAGTTTTTATAAGTGCCACAGGTACAAAACACTGGAATGAAATGGCTTAATTACCTCCTCCTTATGTAGATCAGTTCTCCAGAGCCTTGCTAATGACCTAATTATTCCATTCAGGTGTGGTGCAGCAAAGGCACAACTAAAAGTTGCAGGACAGCGGCCCTTGAGGACTGGAGTTTGACACCTGTGCTGTAGGATTTCATGATGGGTTTTTTTTGCAATTAAAGTCAAAGTGTTTGTGTTACTAATTTAGATATATTTGCACTTATTTATGACGGCAAATGCGACTTTTTATTTACTCGCTGTATAGCTCATCGTCTATAATCTGACATCAATTAAAGTTGAGGCAGCTGTTTAGTACAAGTAAGAAGGTTTTTGACAACTTTTGAGAAAAATCTGCAATAAACTCCCAATTGTCAGCGCAAATTTGTTGACTTTTTTTGTGTGAATTTCCACGATAATTCTCAAGAAACTGGAGGGACTAATTGACATAATTTGGCAGTAAACAAATAAAAGCTGCATTGATTTGATTGAACATAATATTTAAGCACACTCAGTGTTTAGTCTAGAATCCAGAGAGCCACATAAAATGCTACGGCGGGCCAGATTCGGCCCACGGGCCTTGAATTTGACGCATGTGGGATAGAGAGTCGGATTTTATGATTGTATTATGATGTTGTAACAGCCACTGCTGCCAGTAGATCACAGTGACTACACTGTCACACTTGTATTATTTTGCAGGCCTGCACCAACTTCAACAACAGCGGCGCCTGCGTCACCCAGTGCCCCCAGCCGTTCGTCTACAACCCCACCTCCTTCCAGCTGGAGCCCAACCCCCGAGCCAAGTACACCTACGGAGCCTTCTGCGTGAAGAAATGCCCCCGTAAGTCCGAGGCGCTGTTGACGCTCATAAAGGTGTTAATGAAGTCTTCCTGAAGAAGCGAGCATGCTCTAATCTCCACTGAAATTAGACTCCAGACGATTATTGCGAGGCAAGATAAGTGGCTCCAGCCTAAACAAATTGTGTATCTCAATTAGCTAAGTTGCCACACCATCTGCTTGGACTGATGTCGGCGAAGAAGCAAAGAGCAGCTCTCCGTTCTCGGCTGCGGAGGCTCTGCAGTGCAGGAGCAATTAGCCCAGCGCGAATTAAAAGTCAGGCGACAGATTGCATATTCGGAATCCACTGGTCATCAGATGAGATTTATCATCCCTCAGCTCTGGGGTTGCACCGTCAGAGGGAGAGTCTGTGTTCATGGCTTCTCGTTTCTGGCAGATAACTTCGTGGTGGACCACAGCTCCTGCGTCAGAGCGTGTCCCAGCAACAAGATGGAGGTGGAGGAGAACCGCATCAAAATGTGCATCCCGTGCACCGACATCTGCCCTAAAGGTGAGCCGTGTTGTCATCTGTGTTGACAGTAAATCCAGTTCTGGAGTTTTGCTTTCTGTGATCTGAAAATCGCTTCTGGTGAATGTTCCTCTCCGGAGGAGAAATGCGTCCAATGAAGGTCACACGTTTGATCCCGACATCAGTCGGAATGGTAATTGAGAGAAAATAGGCTCTTAATGAGAAGCGGCTACCTGAAGTCGTTTTGCTACAGCTAACGGCCCAAAATGCCTGACGTGGAATTAAGCGGCATTAGCTCAGTACTGAAGATTATCCTCTTCATCATGTTGTTCCCCACAAAGGTAACCGATCTGCCCTTTCTCTTTAGAGAGGAAGGCAATAATGTTTTCCTCCAGGCGGCGCGCGGCGACCACGCCGTCAGCCGATTGGCCGATCCCCTGATTACATCGTCACGTCACAGAGACGGGTTAATGAGGGATAGCCCAAGGAACTGTGGGAAATGATAACAAATTAACATTTCAGATATGGAATTGGCCGGTATAAATCACTATCAGGAAGTGGTTACACCACTTAATGCCAGCCTTATTCATCATCCCTCCCTTCTGCCCGTGTCAGAAACACTTGGCTCGCGTCGGGCTGAGTGTAATTAATGCAGATGTAATGAATTCATTATGGAGAGGGAATGGATGGAGATTGGCCCGTGCTTTCATCAAAAGAATTCAGATGTGTGGAGCAGGGCCACGGCCCCGCCGGAGCACCACAGGACTTTATTTTGATGAAAGAGAATGGGGGGGAAATATTGCAAAGGGGAAGAAAAATGGCTTCTAGTGGTTCTTACAAGGACACCTCGTCATGGCAGCGCTAACTACCGGATTGACGTGCGACTGTGTTTGCATTGTCAGTGTGCGACGGCATCGGGACGGGCATCCTCCAGACGGCTCAGACCGTGGACGCCAGCAACATAGACAAGTTCGTCAACTGCACCAAAATCAACGGCAATCTCATCTTTCTCATCACCGGCATCAAAGGGTGAGTAACAAGATCGGTTGTTTAGAAATATATGACCGGAATGCAGAAAACCCCAACAGAATACCAGCCAAACAAGAAAAACAAAACTCAAGCAAATGATCAAGCTGTAGGAGTGATGCTTCGGACGTGTTTTTGCAGTTAGAGGCATGAAGTTCTCTGTGAGAAGGTCGGATCATTCCTAAAAGCAGCGCTAGAAACTATTTAACCTTAGGATGTACTTACTTTATAGAACAGGGTGCTTTGAAAGTTTCTGTTTGCCGCTAAAAGAAAACCTGAATGTAGACCCAGAACTTAGGCAGCGGTGAGAAACTATTTCCCTTTTGACCTTGAAACACTTTAGAACCTTGGCTTTCCCTTCTGGACCTCTGATCTCTAGAACTGGATCTTGTAGAAGATGGAGAGATTTCTACCGGATCGACCAACAGACATGGATTATACTTTATTTATAGGTTTATATCGGTGGGGAAGTTGCAGACCAGGGTAGACGATGTTTGGTCAGAACCATAGTGTACCAGCTGCCAAGCACGGTGGTAGAGGAACACAATTGTTGAATTTGTCTTGAATGAAGTGATGGTCTCTGAAGTGATTGCTGTGTGTTTCATAGGGACATGTACCACGGCATCGGACCTTTGGACCCGGAGCGTCTCAGCGTCTTCCGCACCGTCAAGGAGATCACAGGTGGCCTGTTTGGTTTGTGTTTACTGGATGTGTGCGTGATGGTTCAGCAGACTTTCAGAGTGTGTGTGTTTGTGTGTGTATGTTTATGCATTAGCTCTTACAGCCCTAAAGGGGCTTGTCTACAAACCGCTTTTCTTCATACTAAACCACGACTTGCAGTTGAACCAAACGGCTAATGGAGTGAAACTGCATTTTCATTATGAAAACACCAGCAATAAAATAGAGCAATGGCCACTCCACCCTCCGCCATTTCCTGCTCCATCCCTGTTAATGTCATTTCCATAGAGGCTGATCTGATATAATCTGTCATTAAACGGCAAGTGCAACCAGACTGAATGTGCAAAGTATGAAATCTATTCTTTTAATTAGTGCAGGCTGCTTTCTCTCTTTGTCTCCACCTACAAAATTAACCCTTCTTCCATTTCCCCTTTCACCATCCTCTTATAAAAACAACAAAAAGGAAAAAGCAGCAGTGAACATCTGAGGAAAGTGTAAAGTCAAAGTCCCTGTGGTGTGTTCTCAGGGTACCTGAACATCCAGTCTTGGCCTGAAAACATGACGGATCTGAGCGTTTTCTCCAACTTGGCGACCATCGGAGGCAGAACTCTTTATAGGTATGATTCAACTGATACACGTGGAAGCATAACACGCATGCAGAGTGGCGTGTTATGGTACCTGGTACCGGTGGTACCTGGTATTACTCTCTGCTCATTGGTTATGCAACAAAAACAAAATTAGCACAAGAAGCAAAGTTTTCTTATAATTAAGTTGTTCTTTGTGGTAACAATGCTTCTTGGCGATGCATCCGACAAAATCTCAATACAGAGAGATGGAAAACAAGCGAGTGACTGAAAAAAACGTTCTGATGTCTCTGTTGGGGCCCACGGACCTGCTTGCAGTACTGACCTCGACTCTGTAGAACCCTTACAGTGAGGGGTATCAAACCCGTTTTCATTTTGGGCCAAATCAAGATCATGAATGTTCTTAAAGGCCCGCTTGGGCCAGGATGTATTGATAAAACCAGTTACCAAACTGTTGAAATACAAATAAATTCTTAAAATAAAAAACAATGTAAAAATCTTTTCAGTCCCTCCAGATTTTGGTAATTGTTTTTCCTGCTCGCCGTATCATCAAGAATTGTGACTTGACAAGTAAGGCTGAAGCTGCTGTTTTAGTAGAAGCAAAAAATCCTGCCGCCCGCAGGTGGGAGTAAACAGTCACTTAGATCCAATGTTTTCCACCATTTTTAACAAAAAATTTGCAAAAAACTCACATTTAAGTATTAGTGCGATAAAGTGCAAGGATTTGTTTATTTTGCGCAAAAGAACTGGTGGAACTGATTGATGTAATTTGGCAGTAAACAAATAAAAACTGCTTTGATTTGATTGATCAAATAATATTTAAGCACACTGTTATCTTGATGGTTCGATTTATGTGTCCCTTTAGAGTCTAGAGGAATACATTAAAAGCTATAGCGTGCCGGATATAGCACATGAACCTTAAAGGATGATGATGATGATGTTGATAATGGTACCAGAGTGACCAACGCAACCATGAGCCGTTCTCTCCTCTTGCAGTGGGATCGGCATTTCTCTGCTGATCCTGAAGCAGCTCGGGATCTCTGCCCTCCACTTCCAGTCTCTGAACGAGATCAGTGCCGGAAACGTCTACATCATGAACAACACCCGCCTCTGCTTCTACAACACCGTCAACTGGACGTCGCTGTTCAGGACCTCGAGCCAAAAGGTCGTCGTCCGCAACAACCAGGACCCCAAGGAGTGCAGTGAGTAGCTACGGATCTTACATCTGGGAGCCTTCAAGGTTTGAAAATTGTTTCAGGAGCTACAATAGTTGAGTGATTTTATGGTAGGAGACTAGCGGAAGTGTGTCCACCATTACTAGCTTAGATTATATAAGTTTTTCTTATAGAAAAGAATAGCCACATCTGAATGAAAGTATCATAGGTGGGTAGAGTACCCAAAAATTATACTCAAGTAAGAGTAGCACCACTTCAACATATTTTTACTCAAGTAATAGTCAAAAAGTATTTGGTAAAAAGTCTACTGAAGTACTGAGTAACTGAACAAATGATCAATCGTTTAATATTTAAACATTACATCATCAGATGGACAAAAAATATATAAAGTGAAGTGGAAATTTTGGTATTTAAAGGACCAAAAAGGACAATAACTTATATAATTAACAAAAAATAACAAAATTGGACAATATTATTATTTTTCTAAATCAGTTTATTTCAATAAAACCTTATGAGACTAAAACAAAAACTGCATGTGTGTTCCTGTGTCTGGTGAGTTTAAAACATTTTTGATTTTCATTCAGTGGGTAGAGAATCCAGAAATTTAACTCCAGAGTAAAAAATATGCCATAGTAAAAATACTCCAAAAAGTACCTTCTTTTTTTTTTTTTCAAAAAAGTTACTTAAGTAAATGTAACTGAGTAAATGTAACTAGATTCTACCCACCCCTGGAAAGTATTAACAATGGAAGCAGTGGATAAGTATTAATAGATCTTTGTTCCTATCTTCTGAAATACCTACATTTAAGCTAAATGAATGGAATTCTGTTTTGTGAACATCACAGTTAGCCTCTTCTGACCGGATATTCCCCGCAGCAGAGCGATTTTGCCGTCAACATTAAAACCAATTTTCTTTGGGAGTAAAGCTGAAGGCAGCCGCTTTATTAAACCTGGAGGAAATTATAATCCAATTGGTTTCTTAAATTTGTTTAAAGCATTCTCTGATAAACAGCTGCTTTAATGAACTTTCCTCAGAAACTCTGCAGCCAATTAACGTTCATTCAAAGGTTATTAAAGTGGTCAGAGAGGAGGGGGTTTGTTTCCAGCCTCTGTATCAATATAGACTACAGGTATGAGGAAGAAAAAGAGAAGGTCTGGCTAATTTGGATTTTTTTTTTTTATATATATATATTGAAATGAATGTGTTAATAACTCTGATCTTTACTCAGCCCTGAATAGGATGGAAAAAAAATAGGAAAGTAAAGATAGTAACCGACTGAACTTTAAAGACTCTAACCCCTGCTGGAGATGCTTGCAAAAGCCAGGTATTCCATAAATCGTCAAGGAGACGCGCAGAGACTCATTCTCATCATTTTAATCATCTACATCTCAACTTGAATAAATGTATTGAAATTAAAAAATGATTTTTAAACTTCCTTCTCGTTCCCATCAAGAAGTATAATAGGGGGTTTATGCGCAATTTGGAGGTGTGGACGCTTCTCCTCTTCTGTTTCGTTGTGGCGCACCTACTGTGATAAAAAATGAATTTATTTTTAATATTTTTTAACATTTCTACAGGGTGTAGATGTGAACACTGTTTACTGTGTACTCACACACAGACATGAGAATGTATCTCTTCACTGCCGTCTCTGGTAGAAGTATATGGGGGTCATTTAGTGCATAAACTAACTGAGCAAACTTTTATCTGTGTCTTCTTGGAGTTTTGGTTTCAGTACCAGTTACTTTAAATACTTGATTTACAAAACATTTGCTGCTCACTCTTTAACATAAGGAGTGTGTGTGTCTTTTCCTGTCCCAGCTGTCTTTGTTAGTTTAAGCTCTTCACTCTCTCTATAGTTTGGTTTTTGATGCCTTGTAGCGTTGTGGTTGTTGTTGCCTTGTAAAGCACTTTGTTGCAGCCTCTGCTGTTGGAAACGGGCTTTATAAATAAATGTGACCTTGACCTCAGATGAAAACGATACACTGTGTTCTGATTAAGTTGAAACCTACATTTTTGTCAAGCACAAATACAAACTGAAATGCCCGTGTCCATGGCAACAGTATCAGTTTTCGACTCTTACCGCCTGGCTGTGAAAGGCCTTGTTCAGCTTCAATGTGACATTAAAGCCCTGAGGTGGGTTCAGTTATTACTATGTTGTTTGATTTGATTGTTTTCTACTCTAGATAAATAGAGTTAGATGTTATGGGTCCGGCAGATCATTTCTGTCTGGGTTTGAAAGTGGACCCAGAGTTCCTGGAGTTCTGCGTTTGGTTTGGATGCTGAGCGAAGCATTTCAGAGGATTGCTTCTTTGAGTTTTGTGACTCGCATAATCACACACACCCTTTACTACACTGCTGAATTATAAAATGGCTTTAGCAGATGAGAAAATCCAACAAACCAATGTCTTGCGCAGAAGCGGAGACATCTAGAAAATCTTCAGAAAAGTTTAAAAATCTTGGCTTCCTGTTTCAAAGTTAATCTTGACACTGGACTCATTAACAGGTTAATGAGTCCAGTGTGTGTGTGTGTGTGCGTGTGTGTTAGGGCTTGATCGATTGGAGCTAATACAGGCTCTCTTTATTAGGCTCAGCCCTACTATCTGTCATTGACTGCTCTGCTGTTGACAGAGGATCTGGCCCCCCTCCAGGCGGCCCTCAGGGACTTCTTATGTCACTCTCGGATGGGGGGACCAGTGAGTCCGATGAGGAGGATTGATTGTTGAGGTTTGACAGGAAAGAAGAAACGGGGGGCCAAGGTTTCTGGATCAGTCACTCTCTGCAGGCGGAGGTGTTGGGAATACCGATGAATCCCACACTGTTAGCCAGGAAAAATGACTCCTTCATGTCTTTACTCCTCAACAGCTCAGCACCGGATGGTGTGCGACCACATGTGTTCGGACGACGGCTGTTGGGGCCCGGGGCCCGACCAGTGCCTCTCCTGCCGCTACTTCAAACGAGGCCGCACCTGCGTGGAGTCCTGCAACCTGTTTGACGGGTGAGAACAGAGTCCAAAACGCTCAGAGAGACAACTGCGTAGATCGTCAGCAGCCGACCTTTATGGTTTATGAAGCCACATTAATTTGTCTCAGCATGCGACAAGCAGCTTAAGTCTGTTTAAGCTGCTTTAATACACTGACAATGAAGCCAAAACATCCTCAAGGGCTCTGGAGGAGGAACGTCTAATTGCAGATTGGTGTGGATGTAATGAAGTGAGCCAATAAGGAATTTCACAGTGTGAACCGTCAAAGGAGCATTTGGCAGGATGCTACAGCCATCCACTAAAATCAATTGAAATGTATTGTTGAAGGATTAGATTGAAAATGGCCCATTTGGACTGACTGAACAAATGTTTACGGCTCTGAGCTGAAGGCTGACTGAAAGGCAGTGAAGAACTGACTGGTTTATGTCTGTTGTGCTCATTTAAATGTTGTCAGACTTTTTGGATTTTGTGTCTGTTTAAGGTTGCCTTAAAGAATCTGAAACACATTTAAGTCTGGAGTTTGACTAGGCCACTTCACACCTGTGAATTTTCTTATTGTTTGTTGTTTGTGTGCTTTGGATCGTGTTCCTGGATACGGTGCTCTACATGGCGGGCACACTTCTGTTTTGGCGCTATTTTTGGCTTAGCGCTTTAGCGTTTTTGCTAACTTTGGAAATGTTTTGTACAGCTGGCTTCCCCTAATTTCTAAGGCGCTAATTTACTTGTAACCTTTCAGTTGAATAAAATTCGACACTCGTGTTGAAGTTTCGGTTAAGGACTTCAAGCAGTTAGACATTTATATTCATGCTCTTATTTTGAAGTGGGTGAAGAGTGATTTGGCAGCAGTTCTGTTTCCTCTCTTCATGTTCTCTCTTTTTCCCCCCACAGTAACTTAATTTCAAACAAGAAACATCCAAGAACAAAATGAAACAGACCATAAGATATATTTAAGCACTTTATAGAGTTATATTATATAATAGTGTAAAAATTTAATTGGAGCTCGTGTAGTTTTGCCAAGGGCAGATATAACTTAAGTTAGCACTTTAGCATTAGCTTTTGCTAAATACCGTGTTGGTATAGCGTTGTAGCGTTAGCAGAACTAATGTTTATGATTAGTGCTTTAAGGTTAGCGAGTTTAGCTAGCCGGGGCCTACCACTGCTCTCAAATATTTCTAAATGGTTTTCTAACAGTAACAGATGTCGAAGATTTTGTGCTCATCTTTAACTAGTGCAGATCAGGAGAGTCCTGGGATCTTTTAACCTGCCTCATGCTGTCAGGAGTGATTTCTTGATTAGAATCAGACCAAACAAATGAAGCAGAGAATTAGTTTTATTACAGGTGATTCCTGATTCACTACTGCTTTTTCTCCCCTTATACAGCCAGCTTGGTTTGGAGTTGTTTTTAGTTGTAAGGGAGCAAACACGTCTGTGCACCAACAAAACCTACTGCTCTAGATGTTCCCCTTGAATGAATCCTGGCTGAGTGAAGGAATGTTTTGCATCGGGTCTCTCAGAACCATCCGTCTAAAATAAAGCTGCACCAGCAGCGCCTTCCGAGAGATAAATCAACCTTTTTTTTTTTCACTGAGGCAAAAGTGGTGATGTCAGGCGTGTGTTTCCCTCTGGAGAGGGTTTATGAGAGCACGCAACCCTCGGTCATGTTGACTTGTTGCTGGTCCTTTTCTGCTGCCGTTTGTGGGAGGGAGGCTTTGAAGTCGCCGGGGGGAAAAACAGCTCAGAGCGAAGCTTTGAAGAAGACGAGGGAGAGGCTCGTGGCTGGGAGCTTCTGAAGCATGCTTGTTTCCTTTACTCTAAATACAGTCAACGCATGATACTGCCAGGAATATTCACAATGTCTGCTTGTTGATTTGTGTCACTGGCCTGAACCGTCTTATTAAAATATGTCCAATCTAAAATCAACAAACGCCCGGTGACAGAAAAATGACCAGATATGTAATGAAGCTCATTTTCATATGCAGCTTTGCTGAACAAGCGAGATGTTCAGAGTGTTGTATCATTCGAGCATATTCATAGAAAATTAAGTGGAAGGAAAAGGTGTGGTCGAAAAACGTGCAACAGCGAGAACCACAACCTTGAGATTCTTGATTGTCAGTCAAAATCCATTCAAGAGAACCAACATGGATTGAGTTCATAGGAATTAACATTCTTTTCAGTAGTCTAACATTTTTGTTAAAATAAATTGTTTTAGTGATCTTGTGTAACATTTTTATTTTCTAAGACAATAGATTATCAGTGTCCATTGTCTGTAAGCCATAATCAATCAAAATATACAACTTTTTTATGTTGTTCATTTTATTTCATACGTACAGTTAGTGTATGTTGTGTAGGCTTTAATTTGCTTTATGAGAGCTGAAATAACTGACTCCAAGTAGGTTAGACCAAAAATTGTTGGAACCAGGTTACAGATGAAACTTTAATTAATTTAAAGATTCTTGGGTGGGATAAAATGTTATTTACATGAAGCATGTAAATAACAGAGCTGTTTAGTGCCTGATCCCCAGATACCAGAATATTAGTGGGAATTCCAAGTCTTCTCCAAAGGTTTGAAGATCATGTACTTAACTAAGGTGGCCATAATGTTATGCCTGGTCAAAGTCTGATTCAGAGACAAGTAAATGACTTTAAAAAAACAGGGAAAAATAGTGATCGCAAATACAGCTGATGCATTATTTTTAAAAACAAATTTGTACGAATATTGTATCATCTGCATAAAGACGAATCCACATTTAGCCATTCCTTGTCCTTCTTTGTCTATATTACCAATTATCATCTCAATCTTTCTATCTCTTAATAGCCATTTTCCTGGATTTAACGCCACTATTTTAGGTTATACTGAGTTCACTTCAGATTGGTTTAATATCTTACTTTGTTCTGGGGCTGCAGAAGTCTATATCTCTGAAGAATTTAGCGGCAAGCTCATTAAAAATGTTTTCAGGTTGGTGATTTTAAATCTTAAGATTCCTCACTCCGCTCTTGTTCTGTATATCCATTCTTAATGAGCAAAGGCACTAATTCCCCTCAGTTTATAAGTCTGTTGAATAAAACAAAGGCAGAGCAAAGGCGCGCGCGAGAGGGGAAAAGAAAAAGACTTGAGATGGTGTCCGCTGGGGGTTAGCGAAGGAGGGAGGAACTGGGTAAAGGGAGGCGCTGAAAATGCTTAATTAAAAAAGTTGCTCTGGTGGGTTGACCATGCTCTGGCTCGCTGGATGTTTTGAGGTCTGAATGGTCGGGGCCACAGTCCTGCTTAAATTCCTGCTAAAGCAGGGATAATCCCCCATCAGGTCATCTCCCAATGGGGCCCTCGCACACACTTTCAGCCGTGAAGAGGGCCAATCAGGAGGAACGGCTTTGGCGGAATGGAAATGACCCTGGAGAGCGCCGCCACAGTGGTCTTTGTCTCTCACCCACCCTCCCCCTTGTTTCTTTCCCCATTCAGCCGACTAAAAAAAGATATCTGTCCACCTCCTGGCCTTCTTTTAAATGATTCCCCTGGACACAGCGTCTGGGAGACAAATCTAATTTATTTTTGGAAAAAGGGGGAAAGAAAGACAAAGGAGAACTGCACTATCAGCCTGCTTTTGAGTCCTGTGTAAACATTTTCAGCAATAGAATCTGACATGTTGTATCTTTGGATGTTTGAAACAAACTGCCCCTATTAAAACGAACCAGTGAGGACGGCTTGAAGAAAAGACAGTCCGACATCAAAGCTCAGCAAAAAGGAACACTGGGATTTCATCTTCACTTTTATCATCCTTTAATATGATCCCACTGAACCTGGGAGTGTCAGAGTGTCTCTTTTCTTTTTAGGTTGCTTTTAAAGGGACTACGTCAAAAGGATTTTCACATATACTCACTGCACGAAAACGCGTAAAACCCAAAGGCCCGCAGGAGATGGGAGGTTCTCGGTGTCCAATTGTGTAAAACCGGATCATGAGGCGGAATCTGTTGTGTCCGTGTTCCGTCACTAAAACTGCAAGCTAACAAAAACAAACCGATTCATTATCCCGAAGAGGGTCCGTCTGGTGCTGGGCGAGTCCTCCTCCGAGGGCGTCCGTCCTCCGCGTCGGCCGATCGATCCCTCTGATGTGAAAAGCGGTTTTGATCGGCAGCGGTTGCTATTGACAGCAGGCGTCCTCCATCCGCCGGAGACGCCTTGCTTCAAACAGGCATGATAATTTGCTGATTCGGGCAGTGAGAAAAACAGTCAGAAACGTATAGATCGGATGCCAGCACCTACCCATTCCCACAGCCCGCCGTACACACACACACACACACACCCCCACACACACGCACACACACACGCACACACACGGGGCTGAACACTGTGGCCTGAGGCAGTGCTGAGCTCCTGCCACTGTAATTGCAGTGTATGTACCCAATATTGAGCTCTATTGTTTACTGTCTTCTCCTTTAGATGAAAACAAAACCAACTATATTGCTTTAACTGGCTGAACAAAGGCTCTGGCAGATCTCCTACAATCTGCAGAAAACAGTAACCATCCTTTCTAGCGGGGATAAAGAAGCAAACATATTTTCTTTTTCACTTTTAGTCTACATTTTCAAACCTCGTTATCTCGTCCTAATGCGCTCGCTTTGTTCATTCCCTTTCACTCTCTCTAAAGCGTATCTCTTCATCTATGAGTCTCATGACTGTAAAAAAAAAAAAAAAAGCTGTTTTTTTTTTTTTTTATTCATCAGTCTTGTCTTTATGGATGTCGGTTAAAATAAGCATCCAGGCAGACCAGACTGTTGCAAAGTGCAACTGCCAGGAAAAGACATGTCGATGGCAGAATACACGTCTGCTACTCCAGTGAACAGGCCAGGGTGATACTGATGTAACAGTCTTCATATAGCCTACTGTAGTGTTCTCCTGATCAATATTTCAGTGTGAGTACATTCAGATCTATAATCCATGCATCTCTGTTTTGATCTTCTTGCCTTCCGTCAGGGAAGAGCGGGAATTTGCCAATGGGTCCGTGTGCCTGGACTGCGACAGCCAATGCGAGAAGATGGACGGAAACAGCCTAACGTGTTTTGGCCCGGTAAGAGCCGCCGGTTCGAACCAAACCGCCTTTTTTTTTTTTTTTTTTTTTTTTTTTTTTTTTTTGTCTTCTCCAAATGCACTTGAGGAATGCAGAAATGGACTCCTCTCATTTGTCTGTGCAAGATAGTTTCATATCTTCTGAAGTGAACTTACTTTGTTGGAGCCTATCTGTTTTGCGCACAGGGCTTGAGTAAGTGTAGGTGCTGTTTGTAAAGGTGAATGGAAGGTAATGGGAGAAATGATGAACTACCACTCCTGTCTAGCTCCAGCAGGCGCACATACACGTTCGACACAAGCAACAAAAACGATTACGTCCTAACCTTCATATAAAGTAACTTTTAGAGACTTGTGTAAAGGCTACTTCCTGCATTGAAAAAGGTACCAGGCAGAGTTTACAAAAGGGAAGCGTGGAAATGTGTCACAATGTCAAACTACAACTGCAGTTTTCATCGGGTTCCAAGCTCCACCCCCCACACGTTCAACTTTACAAAACAGGACAGTAAAGTACCACATCATCTGTTTATGTTGCTCAACATAAACAATTTTTGTTATTTTACAAAATAGAAAAAAATTAACCACCTATAATAATAGGAAGTAGCCGACATTTCTCTTCCTTCTTCTAAAACGAGTGCAATTTCACATCTGTGACGACTTACCCGTGTCTTTTGGCAACATCGGACTATTTTGTTTATTGTTCTGCTAAAGTCTAAAATTTCATGACCGTTTTTATTTTAATATTTGTGGCCTCCAATCACTTTCATCTCAACTATTTTGGCCCGAATGTCAAAAATGTTTTAGAGTAAACACAAGATCCGTCGTGTGTAACATTTATTTGATGACATCTAATATTAACCGAAGTGTTTTTTTGGCAACCGTTAGCTGATCACTTGAAGAATCAATTCTTAGTCATTTTTTGGCTATTAGCTGATGACTATAGTGAGCCGATGGTTAACTTATACTTTGCTTTATAAAGTAATTATAACCATTAGCTGATATTTTCAAGAGTAAATCATGGGTCACCTGTTTGTAACCATTAGCTTGTTACTTCTAAATGAAACCCTTATGTAGCTTTTGGCTTCGTTTTAGTTAATGAACTAACTGCTCGCTATTAACCAGAAGCTACAGTTTAATTAGTAGGAACTAGGTTGGATAACTACAGTTTACATCTTTTAAGGACCTCCGAACTGAACCATTAGCTAGCTGTTTGCTTTGGTAAACTACTGGCTAAATATTAGCTTGCGGCTTCTAGACTTGTGACAACTAAGTTGAGCCACTGGATGACTAAAGCTTTTTTTTTGTTTTTTTTTAGCTCAAGTGGGCTTTATTTGAAAGTGCTCAGACAGGAAAGTAGGTAATGAGACAGAGGGAGGATATTCACCTGGTCGGGAATCGAACCTGCGACAGCTGAGTTGAGGACTAAGGCCTCCTTATGTGGGTTGTGCTTAACCCCTGCACCACCACAGCTCCCCCGACTACAGTTTACTTTTTTTTTAAGAGCCTTTTTTCCTTTATTTTAGCTAACAGCTTCATTTTAGTGAATGGCTACCAGACTAAGCCATTAAGTAACACTTGTCTTACTTTTAGCCTTCTAGACTGAGTCATTGGATAAATTAAAATAAACTACAGTGAACTGTTCACCACTGAATCATTATTAATTAATAATACATGTATTTTTGATGTATTTATCAGAAAGTTCAAGCTTTGTTTCAGTTCACAAACATTTGTCCCCGCCTGGGCAGTACAGAAAATAAGAATATTCCGCAGTTTCCTCCTCTATTCTCAGCAACTCACAAAGTTTTTGGAAGAATCAGTGCAACATATTGTTGACAGCACACCAAATGTGGACATGATATGTTTATTTACACAATACCCAGGTTCATATTTGCAAAGTTTCATCACGGGGAGACGAACCCAATGTCCCGCATGGCTGATTTGGGTGAATAAAGTGATTGTGTGACTAACCTTTTCTGGCCGCCCTGTGAGAAAAGGAACAAGAGACGGAAAAGAGAGCGACTCCTCAACGATGCACGCACGGCGCCGACTTTGAGATGCTGCTCACATCTGAGCAGTAAATAACACCAGAGTCAGTCATCCGCGCCCGCTCAAACATGCATACGTATCCGACCACATCGAGACATCCGTATGCACCCGCACTCGCGCCAACACGCACATGCATGCGCACAAACATGCAATGTGAGAATAATGTTTATTGATGGCGTGTGGCCGGATTTGTCAGACTTGGCAAGGCTGTCCATCAGGTCACTATGGTAGTCATTAGCAGCGGAGCGTGGTGCCAAAACTCCCTGAACTTCTTCCAGACAACGGCTCGAGCATACGCATACAAACTCCGCTGCCTCCCCAGAATTGTAAGTCAGGTTTGCTTGTTTTTTTTTTATTCGATTCCCCGACACCCTCTTTCCTTCAGACGCGTAAACACACAGAGTACAGTCGTTTTTTTCCCCCGCCCTTTTATCCCTGCTCACTCTTCACTAGCCGTCTTACTTATTCATGATGCGGCTGCAGCTGAGCTTTTTGCTGCTCAGCTACCGTTTGTCATCTCCTCCATCACTTTCACCACACACTGCTTTTTGACATGACCTGATTTTTCATGCATTTTGGCAATTTTAGCGAGGCTGCCTCAGAATACACTCTGGGTAATTTTGCTCTGCACATTATAAATCGGCGGATGGAATTCACGCGGGTTCTGCCGGGCTAAATTAGCCGCGATAGGAAGTGAGCGACGCTGACACAATTTGCCGGGTTTTGAATTCGATTTTGCTCAATTTTATTCTCTCTGCTCATTTCTCATTCTATTTCCCTTCTTCTTCTTTTTTCGGCGTTACCTCTTCATGTATCGTTTTTCTCAGCTTGCCTTTCTTTGTTCGGTTGGCCCACTAATCCTGTTACTGCATCCGCCACCTCTTTGCTCTTCATTCGCCCCTTGTCAACTTTCTCCTCCTCCTTCCTCCTCATTGTGACTCATCTTCTCATCTCCCTGTTTCTTCTCCTACTAAACTCCCAGGGCCCAGACCAGTGTGTACAATGCCTTCACTTCAAAGATGGGCCCAACTGTGTGGAGAAGTGCCCCGACGGACTGCAGGGCGCCAACAGCTTCATTTTCAAATACGCCAAGGCCAACAACGAGTGTCATCCCTGCCACGCCAACTGCACCCAGGGGTAAGAGAGGAAGGATGCGCGAAGATTGGCATCATATGTCTGAAAGTTTACCCGTTTCTCTTATCTGTTCAACTGCTAGTCACTCTCGAAATGTTGCCCCAGCCTTTCGAGACATTACAAAAGGGAAGTGCTTTTGCTCCGTTGACCTTAATGGAGCAAAACCAGATCAACTGTTAGCGAAGGGGCAGGTTGCAGACAAACAGCAGGAGGAGGGGGAGATATGAGCTGAGGAAACCATAAAGCGGACGGCTGGCTGCAGATAAATAAAGCAAAGGGACAATTGAACAAGAGCTGCATTCATTCGGTTCAGAAGGGTCAGATTTAACTCATTATCAGGTGTTATTGTGGCTGCAGGACTCATTTCTTATAGAGAAGACAAACTATTTTCTGGTTGCACCGGAATACTAAAGAGGAAGTGTTGTGTGTGATGTGAAGCCACATTTATGGTCTTCTGAGCCGCTGGAACATTGTAGTAGTCAATGTCCAGGTCTCACAACACATCTGTTTGTTAGAACACCAACAACATTAAAGATTACCAGTGTGGATATTGTCTTTGATATTTTGAAATTGCTATTTGAAGTCAATTGTTGATATAGAAAAAAAAAATCCACTTTTTTCCAAGCAGAGGTACTTTTTCACTGGCCAAAGTTCTGACATTAATTCAGTATCGTCGTTGGTGACCTTGTCAAAGTTTAGCTGGATGAAGACCATATGAAACATTTTTGTTGTAGAATTTGCTAGCTTAGATGACCTAGCTAGGTTCTATGATATGCTAGCTTGATGTTATGGTCTATTAGCTAGGTGCTACGATATGCTAGCTTGGTGCTAGCTTAGTACGTTAGCTTTGTACTGCATCTACTCAAAGGTAAAATGCTATCTTACTTGTTTTCATAAATATGCCACATTTGTTATGCAACATGCTAGCTTAAGGCTTTGATCCTCTCAACCAGGTCTGATTAGATCGAAAGCATAAAGATGATGAACTCAAGACAAAAGCTGGAGTTTTCATAATAGGAAATGATCCAAAGTTGATATGGCAAAATCACCATTCACTTAATTTTGAATGTTGAAACGGGAAGTGATAACGTCACAATGTAGATTGTATTTCCTGTTGCCGTTAAGGATGAATTAAGGAAAAAATGTTCACTTAACAAAATGTTTTTCACTTAAAGCTTTTTTTTTTCACTTGTACATTTGTATAAAAATATACAAAATGTTGATCAAATCAAAAGATTGTTCTTAGCTTCTTGAACATTAATTTCATTAATTAACTCAAACATGATTTGTAGCTAATTAGCCAATTGCTAGGCTGTTTATTTGACTCCGAGGCAGCTCTGACAGAGCCTCAGTTGTCACCCTTTTTAATTCCAGACTGAGCCGGCTCTCCTCATTTTCTGGCCAATTTGTTGTGTTTTGTGTGCTCTAACGCAGTAATTCCGGAAATCTTCTCCTGTGTCTACCCTGCTGCTCAAAAGCCACAACACACGGATCGGGATTTAATGAGCAGTGACGAGTGCGCTCTAATCACTTCCTACTCACCTGCTGTTCCCATCACTTTCCACTGGAACACCTTTCATCTGAACTACCCTCCAGCAGCAGAGGTTGCTGAGACAGATAGGAAACAACATGCACACCGCACACTTTTTCAAATTATAACAGCTTTTCTTTAAAGGCTGATTATTTGCCCGTTTATTTCCTTCCTTCCGCTACTTGATCAATACGGACTTTGCATTTACTTTCTTCTTAATATCCATTCCTTTTTGTATATACCATCTTTAAGGTTATTTCCTGAAATGTACACAAGTTCAAAACACTGGAGTTAACTGCAGCGGTTTGTCCAAACACCAAGCGCTTTCATCTTGTGAAATATTGAAACTTAACCTGAAGTCACACCTTAAAGCTGCCCCGACCATTTTGAAATGGTTTGAAAAGCAAACTTAAGATGCCTGGCAGGGAAATAATAATAGTGTATAACATGGGAGTATTTAGGATCACTGTATGAAAATATGGGTATACTCTGTAACTGGCTAATGACGTTGGAATATGATTTGATGCTTCACTGTTCACATAATATTGAATGTATTTCATTATCCTTAGGTTAAAGACTAAATTAGCTGAGATTATCCAATAGGAATTCACTCTGAACAGAGATTAAATGCAGAAGACAACAATAAAATTCATTTATCCACACATTGGACCATCCAGTAGGGGTGTAGACTGTTATTCAAAATAATCATTATGTTACTGCCTTCTTAGAAGATAAAGGCTAAGCTAAGTTGTTTATTGCAACTCTTTTGATAAAGCCTTCTGTTTGAGATGGAAATGATTATTTTAGTCTTTTGCAGCTTGATAGCTGACTCAAGATCTCAGGTCTATGTTTGCTGTGAACCTAAAGCTAGCACTTTTGTAGTTTTTTTATTAATCGCTAGGCGTGTTTAATGAGTCTTGCCAGGCAACTCTGACTTCAGGTTAAGTTTCAATATTTCACAAGATGAAAGCGCTTGGTGTTTGGACAAACCGCTGCAGTTAACTCCAGTGTTTTTGAACGGCATTCTGCAACTATGTTGCACGTTTTCCTAACATCTTGCAGTCCTACACCATCCTCATCAAGTCTCTAATTTTCTTATGCTCCACATTCAAAACTTTAGTATTTAAAATCTCTAAATTAGCTTTAAAATAAACCGACGCCTGGAAACGGGAGTCTATAAAAGTACGACATTTTGAGATAAAATCCCTGAATGCCAAGAAATGAAACATGAAATTCACTGATTGGCCCAAAAGCCTATCAGAATCAACCATCAGAAACACTTAGAACAAATCACTGCAAGCACAAGACTTCACGTCTCAAGTGAGCTTTGAACTGGAAACCGTATTTATGGGAACTTGAAGGAGGAAAGCCGAGAGAGTGGATTTATCTGCTGTTGCCATGCATAGTCACTCAGTAATATAAAACAGTGATTTAGAGCTTCTGATGTTTATTAAAAACTAAAAATACTTTTCTGCTTTGTGTGGAGTGTAGTCTCGATTGTTTCTGTGTTTTATTATTGTTATTTAATAAAGCATGGTGTAAAAGGAGCCAAATAAAGCGGCGGCGGCCAGCAGGCTGCAGTAAACCCTATCACACCAGAACAGATGAATCTCCATGCCACCTACACTGACCTGTCTGCACCTCCGACACAACCTCACACTGTGAATCTTTCAACCTCAATCCTGTTCTTCAGGAAAGGAGGATTATATCACCTCGTTTCTGAATTCTCTACATAAGCAGATGTATCTGCTGAGGATATTTACATCCTCGGTTTCTTCTATTTCTGTGCTGCAGCTTTGCTTTGCTGACTGAATCTTGTGCGACCACGAGCTTTCAAATATCACACCAAACAAAAGCATTGCCCTCCAGCCCAAACACCTCTTCCCTGATACCTTGACAAGTGGTCAGCCGGGCGCCCCACCCGGAGACGACTGATTGACGGGGAAGAAAGACAACATGAGGTCTGCTCATAACCTGTCCCTGATTTAATAGATGCTCTCTCTGGTTTCTCTGCCCTGCAGGTGCATCGGGCCGCGGCTCCAGGACTGCGTGGGGATGATGGACAGGTGAGCCGTCTCCCGGTGCATTTTGGGAAGCGGGGACCGGGGGGAGACCACCCCACCGTCAAGTTCTGCCAGAACTCGTTAAAGTTCCTGTTAAAACCCACTTCTCTAGATGCTCGTTAACAAGAGGCCAATGTGACCCAGAATTTTTGTGTGTGTGTGTGTGTGGGGGTGGGTGGGTGTGTGTGTGTGTGTGTGCGTGCTTGCACCAAACTTGTGGTCCAGTTAGGAAGTAGTTGTCTTTCTGGATTTCCAAAACAAGCTTTTCTTTGAATAACAGTGCTCCCACAAATGTTGTCTCCTAAACCTGATCATTTCTCACAATTTGAAATATGACCTCAAACTGGAGACATACTGTATACTGACATAGATCACCTTCTCAGTTGTAGTAATAATGCTGATAGTTTGGATTATCCAACACAATGAAGACTGAACATTAACTACTTCCAGACTTTTTATGGATCTTCTTAACAATGGGGGTTGCCTAATGTAACATAGTATTGCACAGGTTGGCTTTAAATGTCCATAAATCCATTGTATACAAGTAGGCAACAAACAAACAAATGAGGTACACAAAAATAATGAAATATATGCAAAAATGTATGAATTGTTCTGAGAACCTCTTCAAGTTTTCCTCTTGACACATGGTGGTTAGTGCTTTAGCATTAGCTTCTGCTAAATACCATGCTGGTGTAGCGCTTTATCTTCAGTTAAGCTAATGATATGGATAGTACTTTAGGGTTAGCCCTGCTAACTTTTACATTTTGCTACATTGACTCAAATGAAAATACTGCAATTGCCAAAAATAAAACAGTATCAGCTGAGGCGTTATGTGAGATTGATTGAAATATGTAAATCCATGAGCCAGTCATAAATACAGGAAGCAGAAGTCAGACCGTTGAACTGTTTCCTTAGGTGGATTTTGTGGCGACTCTTTTCTCTGAGTTCCTCCAACGCCATCATCCCCTCGGTGTCATCCGCTGACCCCGTGTCACTCTTCCTGCTGTAAACCATTTCCTCTTAATTTAGGGAGTCTTTCCTCTCATCCAGCGCTGCCTCTGCCTGTTACTCGTCTCGACGTCAGTTCAGGTTGTTTTTCTCTCCGAAACCCGTTCCACTCTTCCGTCTTAGATTTTACAGACAATTTTTCGTTTTGGAAAATTCCCTTTTCAAATCAATTCCCTCAAACTTCAGCATTACTATTCAGCACATCGCTGCGTGTGTGTAATTATGTCCGAACTCAGAGGCACTTTCTAAATTCTAGACTCCCCCTTCCTTAAGGGGTCTGTCACAATCGACGTGGCGCATGCGGCTGCACCTTGCTCCGCCGTACCAAAGCAGGACCCCAGTCTTCCATTAGCTGCTAATGGCTTTTGCAGCTGATAGACTTTTGAACTTCAGGTATCGAAGCAGGGAAAGTTCCGGCATTGGAAAGGGGTGAATGTGGAGCAAACGGGAGGAAGCGAAGGGGAATCGCCGGGACAAAGAGTAATATAAGGGTGGAAATTAATGGTAGCTTAACAGTATCTACAAGTGCAGTTGCTATGTAAATGGCAAACGCATTAGCAGTGTCATTAGGGATGAGAGAGAGCTTTTAGCACCCAACCTCTTACTCTTCCCCTAAAGCTGGTTCTTCTTCGGATGGTGGGAAAGCATTTTGAGAGGGAAAGGTATTTCTGATTACTGGATTATTAGAATGTTTCTCCAGCTGAGGGAAAGAGAAATGACTAAAGTTTAAGTTTTAGCTCTCGACGTTTCCTGGTATTGATTAAGTCATGAAGAGGGGTAGACCGGGGTAATTAAAGCTGCTCCTCCTCCGCGGACGACGGAACAAGAAACACACAGCATCAAACACCTTTTCGTGACCTGTGGAAATGGAAGAAGCCCTCTGTTTGGCCTCGCTGTGTGTCGCCAAGTCTTAAGAGGTTTTCAGGAGCCTTACAGTTTAAATGGTGAGAATATGTAAGCTTTTCTTCCACCTTTACAAAGTCTGGACTCAAAGACAAATGGCAAAAACTGTTCATCTTTATTTTAACTTCCCTAAACTGGAAACAATTAGTCTGATTTACTGTTAAGCAATAATCATTTACAGTATAGTTTTCTGCTGGGGAATGTATGTAAACCAGACGTTTTCATGCACTATTTAAAAGACACTATTGATTTTTTTTTTTTCGTGCTCTCTGATGTGAAATCAGAATAAACTTTTCCTGTTTTAGGTCAATTATGGTCATCAAAATTTGTTAAGTTTGCCATTTTAAAATTTTTATTATTTTTTTTTATTTCTTCAAAATAAAGTTTAGTTACACTTCATTAATAATTGATACCATTGCCCTAAAAACTCTGACTTAGATCAAATGTTTTGGATCTACCTACAAGCTTCTCACAACAGTGAGATAGAGCTGAAACTTAAAACTCATTTGTCTATTGTAGGATATGTCAGTAATTATAAAGAGTTACAGTCAAAGGCTCTACGAGGCTTGAAAATAAATGACCTTGTCTGCACTTTCCCAGACACAACCCAAGAGGAAAAGAAACTTTTTCAAAATGCTGGAAGAAAAAAAACCTAACAAAACCGCTTGTGGAGTTGTTTGTTTTAAGACGTTTGTAGAACAAAAAACTGGACAAAATAAAACCGAAACATAAGATTAAGAAGTCCTTTTCAAACACGTTTTCTTTTCTCTGAAACATCAGATTGAATGCACATTAACTGATAAACTACAGTCGAAAAGCAAACTACTCAGGGAGTCCTTTTGATTTAAGCTGACAATCAAAGGAGGCGTACTTTTGGTCCAGGATCCTGTGAACCCGAATCCGTCTGCAGGCGGAACAAACCCGACCATCACAACCGGATCTGAAGGACTTCTTGCTGCTGCAAACAAAGCTGGTGGATTCTTGCCATAGGGCTATGCTGCCTTAGTTTTCCTTTTGTGCTCCATTTGCCTTTTTTTCTTCTCTTTGTTTGAATCCTTAAAAGACTAAAAGGAAAAATATTAAACTCACTTTAAATATTAATGGCGTGTTTTTAAGGCCGTTGGGGAATCGGCTTTTCAGCACAAAACATTTTCTCAGCAAGTTTCTAACAAGACGCGCAAAAAAACCCAAAACCAAACAACCTTTGAATCTTTGCGAGAAGCTAATTCTAAATGATTCGCTTGCAGAGTTAAATAGAGTAGGAAGTATTTCTAAATCAAAAATTAGCACAACAAAGAGCAGAATCATGTTTTTTAACTCGTGACTTGTTGCACCTGCTTCTGAAACAACAGCATTGACAGGAACAGACGTTTAGATGTGGGTCTTTATCCGTAGAATAAGTTGACCCTAGCTGAACTTCATTTGAATATGTCCAACTGCTTCAACGGTTTTTACTGCTCTCTTTCCAGGACGCCGCTGATAGCCGCCGGTATCATTGGTGGGCTGTTCATCGTCGTCATCCTGGCGCTCAGCGTGGCCGTTTTCGTTCGACGCAAAAGCATCAAGAAGAAGAGAGCCTTGAGACGCTTCCTAGAGACAGAGGTAAGAGTCGAGTCCTTCCATCTGTACCGCTCCAGCTCTGCTGCGTCGTCTTCTCTTTCTGTGATCATTTCTTCTCCAAGCCTGTGGAGGAGTTAAATCTTGTTGTCGATGTTTTGGAGCTACAGTGGATTCAAGATTTTATCTTGTAAGAGCATATCTGTAATACTCAAAGGAGATTGCTGAAATATATACGTTCAATGATTTTTGGCACGCTATTTTTCATGAACGCGATTGGCTCCACCCCCAAAATAACTGCCCATCATGTGCTGACATGAAGCTAAAGCTAGCGTCGGCTGTACTGGGACATATCTGACATTGTAGGAAATAACTGGAAGAAATTTATATCCCAAACCAGAATCACAATGATAAGACAACGTATCCCTATTACTGAACATAGAGCTAGAAATGGGAAAAACACTTGCCAGAATCTGCCACTAAAATGTCAAAAACAGCAAGAAAATGAATGAAATTGAGCTCTTTTGTCCTACTGACTTTCAAAGTCTGGTGGAAGGTCTTAGCTTGAGATTGATTTGGAAACCTGGGAAGGGAATCGTTAGCATTCCAGCAGCAACCTAATGGAAAACCGCGTCACATGTCAGGAACTTCTCACATACTAAACACATCCCCTTGTCCTCTAAAAGCAGGCAGGAAGACTAAAGCTAACGACACGTTATTAAAACCCCCAAGTTTTAATAAGACAAAAACAAGCTGCTGTTTGGCCAAATCTAAACATTTCGTTTTATTTTTAGGTTGGATGTTTGTTTCTTTTTAATTGGGGGCCCTTCTGGCCTTTTCCCCCTTAACATAAGCAGACCTTCAGACGTCCAACCTTGAGCAGGTGCTTATCCAAACTGTGTGAGCATAGGAGTCTTTTTTTTTTTATAATTATGCATGTCTGCCATTGCCCATCGATCTGGCCTTGAAGAGGGTTCATTTCTTGGAAGCCTCGTGCAGGCGGAGAGGACTTTATATTCACAGGAGAGAGTCAAAGATGCCCGTGCCAGCGATTGTGGAGTCGGCTTGCGAGGCTTTCTTCCTCTTGTGTCGCGTGGAGCCCCAGCAGTTATGTCATCAGTGTCATTGCCGCGGCCCAGTCAGGGCAGGCTGCCTGTCGGTCTGCATCAGTGTAATTTACAGGTAGAAGGCGCAGCGTTATAGACAGCTGTCAGGCCGGAGACGCGGGAGGGCGACCGCGGGGCACTTCCTGCCTCATCCCGGCCGCACGCATCCATCTTAATCAGCTCGGCTGTGTTCCGACAACAGCTTGACCTCGAGGGGAAGCGGATCTGCTAATGCACTGTCACGGAGGAGGAGCTGGGAAGGTGCTGGCCGACAGGGATTCCTTTTGCTCCTTTTGCATCTTTCTCCCATCATCTTGTCCTGAAACTGATTTGGATTTCCAAAGCGCGGGCAGCCGCGTCCCTGTCCTCCCAGGATGCCTAATTGTGGTATAAAAGCAATTAGGCCCAATCAAGTCCTAAAAGCTCTAGGTAGGTCGGCCTCGGGGTCGTACTGCAGGTTTAATCATCTGCATTGAGACACATTAGTATATAAATCCTTAATGTGGCCGGTCTCTTTTCACTGGTCACCCCAATAGGAGCATTAAGAGAACAGGGAGGAAGGAGAGTTGTGCCTGAAAGTGACCTGTCAGAGTTGCAGCCTGCGGCAAAAAGAAGGAATAATCTGTTCCAGACATCTCAGCAGAAGGAGAAATAGTCCAGATAGATCTGGTTTTCTGCTCACTTTCATTGAATGAAACCTGCAAAGGATTCATTCCACTAGAACCTTTTCACCTTTTGTCACGTTACAGCCACAAATCTCAACATAAGCGGTGAGCGCTGTGCACTGATAGCGAAGCTTTTTTTTTTTTTTTTTGCTTCGAGCTTTAGAGCTCTTGATGACTTTGAAACCGTTTAGCTCACCTAGCTTATGTTTGCGGATATATTTTGAAGTGCTAAATTACTTGGTTGTTTTGTAAACATTTCTGTTGAATATAGTTCAACATCTGTGTTGAAGTTTTGGTCATCGCCTGTTAATAATTCTTCAAGTAGTTAGTTTACATTCATGCTGTTGTAAAGAAGTGGGTGAAGACAACGCAGCAGCTCCTTGTCCTCTTCTTTCTTTTTCAACAACTTTATTTAAAACAAGGAACTTACGGGAACAAACTGAAAAACAGACGGTGGAGAAAAAGACACAAACATAACTAGAATATCTAAAATTATGTCAAAATTAAATTTGAACCCAAGGTTTCTAGTTCTTCATGGGCAGATAGAGGTTAACTATTAAAATTAGCTCGTTAGCTTTAGCTTCCACTAATTGTTATGTTGGCGTAGTGCTTCAGCATTAGCAGAACTAATGTTTATGATTAGTTCATCAGGGTTAGCTCAGTAAGCTTCTCAGTTTGCGGTTCCTACCACTTCTCACTGTGTTCAGCTGGATTTTTGTGAAGTGAAAGAAAAATCTTGCATGTTTTCCAAACATTGGTTTTCATGAATCAAAAAAAAATTTTTAAAGTGTGTAATATCCTTATCTATGGAGCAAAGTTTCACTTTTTAGCCAACATGCAAAATACTGTGTGACAGAAAATGTAACAGTTTTGGATAAGTCAAATGGTGTGAGAACTGCATTTTGGTTTTCGCTCCGGTCGTCGTTGTCTGATATGAAAGTGACAAAAACAGAATTGAGCAATGTGTCCCAAACACCAAGCAGCGGCGGCTGCAGCCAGCGGCTGTTCCAGGAAGTAGAAAGTGTCTGTAATATATGAAATCATGCCACACTTTTCAATTTCTGAAACCATTGATCATTTTCCTGCCAGCCCAAGTCTGCGCACTGCTGCTAGTGTTGGCCTATCACATTAAGCTCTCAATAAAGCACTGACATTTTGCAGGTATAATGTGGCTAACTGTGTGGGAAATTAAAGCGGTTTCTTTCTGAAAGGACTCTCGGCGAGTGAGTCGTAGAGAAAGAAGCGCAGCCTGTGTCAGACTTTCCCGCGGCTCTTCTTTCAGCCTGACGAAGCTCGGCGCTCCGCGCGGCCGGCGGACGTGGGCCCTCTATTCAGACGTATAAATAGAGCTGACTCGGTACAGGCCAACGGAGATCAAGCTTGCCTGGATGGGGGATTTTGGTGCGGCGAAGGCTCAGGGACTCCTCCTGCGCCCCCCTGCCACCTCCCCTCCTCGTCTGCCGCAGCTGTTTGAAAGAGAGAGCTCACCTCTTGTGTCATACCGGGAAGAGATGCCTCCAGTTGTGCGCTGTCAGAATGCGATCTGAGCACTCAGCCATTATTTCCATATCAAGGACACGTGCGAAGGTTGTCTCAGTGTTGACTTGCAAAACACACTCCTAAAACCTCTCTTTATTGTTTTTTTCTTTTCCTGCTCCCTTTTTTATTCTCTCTTTTTTTTCTGTTCCACACCTCGGAGTAGAGAGAAATCCTGAGCCCCGTATGAAAACGTCTCATCCTGTTGTGTCTTTGTAAGGAAGGCCTCCTGAAAACCAATTGCTTTTCTCCCTGGAAAGAACGCGGCAAACAGCCGCCTCGCCTCGCCGCTGCGAGCTTTAAACTTTGACCCCTGTACAATGAAGCGGGACTAATGCGCTCAGAATCGCCCTCTCCTTATTTCCTCAAGGTCCTCCTCCTCCTTTTTAGCTGCTTTGTGTTCAGACTGGGGATGTGGACAGCTCAAGCACTGCTTACATGGATTCCCAATGTTTAGGGATAATGGACAGGATCCTGTTGACCGGCTGTTTGCTGGGCAGTATCCTCCATAAATTGTAAATAGACTCACCACCAGATGCAGATCAGTAGCTGAAGCTGGGGGTGTAAACCAAAAGCTCACAAGACGAGACGAGACACATGTTGTTTCTGTCCATTTCTTTTAACTCTTTAGACCTCGGGAGAGGGTTTTCAACTAAGCATGGCCCCAGTTGGTATTGATGCTGTGATTGTGATGTAGCTCACATCATCAGTTGTTTTATAGTGGCTAAAAAGCGGTACTACTGGAAACTTGAAATGTTGCCAAGAAAATGCTTTAAGAGTAGTTGGGGACTTCTGCTGCAACTTCGTCAGACGAAGCCATGCCGACCACAACTGGGTAGTTCTCACGAGTTGGCAGTCTTCTTGCATGACAAGATCTTGTCAGACCGCAACCTGGGGCAGATCGGTATGTGACAGGAGGAAGCTGACACTGAACCGACGAGCTTCCAACTGCAAAATAGCTACCCACTGAGCCACCGTCGCCCCGCTGCCTTAAGGACCCGACACATGGGGAAACGACGTTTCTCCTTTTCCATTCATTTCCTAAAGAACTTCAATGCAGCGACGATTGCTTGTCCTTCCTCCAGCCAAACAACCGGCGACGTTTATCCATGTAAAAATGTGAAAGTGACACAAGAAAATTGATAAATGTTGAACTTTTGTCACACTCCATTTCTATTACCATCTAACTCAGAGGGAGAACATTTGACCTTAAAGACAAATAACACAAACCAGGAAGATTACTGGCATTCCCCTGAAAGTTGACGACTTCTGAAGCTTCAGTTCTCTTGGCCTTGTTTACTTTTTCATGGAGTTGGGAGGCGGCGGGGATATTATGTCATCAGGATCTATATTCGTCCCTAAAGAAGCAGTCTAGTCAAAGCTAGAAAATCACATCAGAAGCTACTAGCTCACTGTACTAGTTAGTTTAGTTTAGCATCTTTCTTTCTAGTTCTTTCTTTGAGTTGTTGCTCTGCCCTTTGGCTCATTTATACACAAATGCCCAACTCTAGTCCTTCAGTCATTACACAGTGCAGTGGAGACCTTTACTCATCCATACCACAGACTCAATCTTAAATACCCGAAACCCTGAAATGTATTGGTACAAATTATTTAGCATCTATGCATAATACCTATAAATATACTGGTTTATATTTACAATACAGAGCTATTCTCATCAATGTTCCATGTAGAATTATTGAAATAAATCATATAAATGACAAGATGTGGAGATGAACTCGAGACCTTACAGTTGGACTTATGCCATCTTTGCCAGCTGAACGACACAATTGATGACGCACAACCAATGTATGAATCTGGCTTTTTTTTCTTGTTTTTCATGTTCTTTCCATTTTTTCGCTGTCATTGTGATTCACTCGGGAGGCTTAGAAAAATGGAATTGACAGCAAAAATTTGTGCGGCTCGGCTTTAGACGCATCCTGCCAGCATTACGCCGAATGCGTGTTAAGAGGGGTGACTCAGTGAGTTCACTTGAAAGGTGCGGCGAGGCGCCGTCGCTCTACCGGAGCATAGTAGCTGTGATCGGATGACGCGACTCATGCTGAACAACAGACGTTTTGCTTTTGTGAAAACAGAACTGAAATAAAACAAAGAAAGTGTCTGGATGTTTTGATGAACAGCTTCCACCCAGCTATGTTGTAAAAATATGCAAATTGGCTTCATATCTACTGTTATTCTTACAATTTCTAGCTTTCGTTTGAAACAAAAACTGCCATTTATCACATTGACTGTTTTTTTTTCTTATGAATTAATTTCCTTGTGACATACAATTTTTAAATGTACATTATATATTCATATCTATATCTATATGTAAAGCCATAAAGATAAAATGTGATATGTCATCAAACGGGACATAAGGGAATAAATGTGACATATTAGACTTTTCTGGTTCAAAAACAATCCCATAACTTTTCAGCTGCTTTTCTAACTTCCTGCTGCGGTTTGCTGTGTGACATTGCTAAAGCTAGCTTGCGCATAAACGAATGGAAATTTCATTTCAGCCGAGTTATTTTAATGTTTTTATGCTCTGAAGCATTTCTGTTAGCATCTCCATCTGTGAGCAAATGCAGTGTTATTTAATTCCAATTCATTTTGGCCTGATTATTAAAAGTAGCATTACTGGAATATTTTAAGATAGTTTCTTTTAACCATCATTTAATAACCATTTCAGTAAATACAGCTTTGTTTGAATGATTTTCCTAAATAGTAGTTTTATTCCTAAACGGATCATAACTAATATTATTCCCTGCTCCTAGCTGCTGGCTAAAAGGTTTCTCCGTGACAAAGCTGCTTCACTTCAGTGTGTTTCAATTACAAAGCATGACAACGGCAGCATTTCTGAGCGGCTAATGTGAACATTAAAGCATCCACCCGAGGGGCTTTCAGAGCAACTTGATGTTTGAAGACACTGTTTACTTCTCCAGCGCTCGGTAATTCTGGGAATGTATTCTGGCTGGAGGCTCGAACGCGGCGCTTATTTGTCCAATGAAGCGTCCGCGTCCTGTCCACCGGCGCCACCAGTGCAGCTCATTTGGCGGCGGCACTGTGCGTTATTAGCCGGTAAATAAAGTGGCGTGGCGAGAGCGCGGGCGAGAGCGAGCTCAAGAGAGTTATACTGGCCTTGTATGTATTTAATAGAGCTCTGCTCTCAGTCCAGTCCAGCCTTGTCCTAATGAAACAATAACAGCTACAGCCTGTCACCATCTGCTCTTATTACCGCCCCCCTTTATCTCCCATAACCCCCCTCAGTCTCATCTCTTCCTGTCAGAGCCCCTCCATCACTTTCCACCTTCAGCTGCTCTTGTTTTCATTGCAGCCGTGCAAAAGTGTTCACAAACACACAGACCACGATCATTCGCTTTGCTGAAGCAGGCTCATATGATGATGCAAGGAACATAAGAAGTACAGGTAACACTTTATTTAAAGGGGTGTGCGTAATACTGACATGACACTGTAATAAACATGACATAACACCTGTTATGAGCACGGAGTCTTCATGTTTATAACGGTCATGAAGTGTCTTTCGCTACAAAAAAAAGACATTTTTATTGAAACGTTGGATCAAAGGTCCATTTAAAGTGTCAGCTTTGCATTATTTGGTGAATAATAATGAAGTTACATTAAAACTTGCATCTAATTCATTTAAACAAATACTTTATTTATAGCTAAGGGAAAACAAATGTCATTCTGGATGGTGATGCTGCAGGCAGAAAGGATCTCCAGCAGTAGTCAGTATTGCATCGGCTCTAAGGAGGCTTCTGACTGAAGACTGTTGCTGTATTACAGTCTCATGAGCATCATGACATGCTAACAGCTCAGCATCCGGGCAGCGGACATTATATTGCACACTAACATGTCCTGATGACATCATAACAGACAATGATGTCATCAGGACAATGATGTCCTGATTGTCATCCAAGTGGACAAGCTAATCCAAGCTAGTCCACTTGGATTAGCTAGCTAATCCAAGTGGATTAGCTAGCTAGCTCTGCTAATCCTCTTGGTTTTGCCACTCCTCTTCAAATCTCTGCCTGTTGGTATAATTTGATCCTCCTCTACCTCCTCTGGGATTTGGGGTCAAAGTTCACATATTATTCGAGCATCTGAGATGCTAATCGGCTGTCTTCTGATGATATATAAAAAAAAAGAAGAAAACATCAGCTTGTTGCCGCGGTTGCACATCACAGCTGTCTGAAAGTTTAAAAAAAAGTAAGAGCAAACATCCTTCCAGACGCACAGCATCCAGAACCAGAGGGAATATTTCTCTGAAAAAGCGAAATCGTAAACTTGGGAAAGTCAAACTCCAACTTTATGCAACCTTTAGCTGCTTATTCCCTCCATTAAGATCAATGCTAAACAAACATTCAGCTGCATAAACATACGTCTGCATGAATATGGAAGACGACCATGATTAGAATTTGATTTAGGCTAGTAAAAACTTATATCCATATAAGCCTAATAAATTCTTTATATTAACCAGTCTACACACACATGCACACGCACTACCGCTGATACAATATGCATGCATAGATAACAGCTAATCTGCATTGAAATGCCCCGTATATTGCTTATGTTTGCATTCCAATGAGAATGAACTTTGCTTCAACCGTTGACATTTTAAAGATTTGAATATTTTGTTACATTTTATCAACAAGCAGTGAGAGTTTCTCCCACTGGTCCGGCTGTAGCTCCTCTGCTTTTCCTAATATCCTTCAACGTTTTCCTTTGGACCAACCAACACACTTTAACGTTTCATGTATAGACACCAAGAATCCAGCCGCCTCTTTTAGGGAGACCGTTTGGGGTTCAAATGTTGTTGCAGATTTTTTAAGAAAACGCCGTCAGGTTCTGCTCATATTTATTAAAGATCATATTTATGACTGCCACTTCGTTTATCCTCTACTTGTCTGTTTGTCTCCGCTTTTCAAAGTCTGGTTCAGAAACGGTCAAAGAACAGAATCAAATGAGTTGTATTTGAACTGCTGCTCTGTTTTTATTTGGCATGTTTGGGGGGAAATAAATTGATTTGAACTTAAATACATTGTAATAAACTGAAACAGGAAGAGAGGCTGTTTCAGTTTTATTGAATTGCAGTTTAATTGAACTAACTCAATTAGAAATTGAACTGAACTGAACTAAATCGAAACTGAAGCAAAACAAAAAAATATCTTTTAATTGAATGTAAACTGAAATTTAACATGAAAGAGAATTTAACCACTTTGATCTTGATCTGAAATTTAAGTTGATCGGTTGAATCAATTTCTGAACTGAAATCCAAGTCAACTGAATTGAATCCATCAAAACATCCAGTAACTGAGTGGAAATTGCTCAATGAAGTTAAGCTGATACTAAAATTGAAACTTTGAGAATTGAAGCTAACTCGGGATAAATAAAAATAGAATCTGACTTGAAAAAAAATATTGTATTGATGAGCAATGAAGATAAAATTAAACTGAAATTGTATAAAATTGTAAATTCACATTAAACTTGGATTAAATGTAACTGAACCGAGGTGACAAGCTGCTAAACGCCAAAAGGAAACTTTTAAAGACGAAATTCAGCTGCTTGGAATGAAATTATAAAGAAAACAAGTTTTTGCATAAGATGGTATGAATTATATATCCTTTTATTTAAATGCATCATTGTCTACATTTTGGGCATTTCGCTGTATTTTTACAATACTTGAAACTTAAATTGAATTGAATGAAGGTTCCGGTTTTACAGTAAACTCCAAACGTCATTCATGCTGACAGAAAACAGGAGAAGAAGAACCCGGTGTTTATAGTGTAGCTGCTCAGGTTGAACAACTGAAGCCAGGTGATGCTTCAGCTCGGTAGCTCGGTTGCCATAGTAACAAACATCCCCATAAAACGACCAGATCTTCCATTTTTACAGTGTGCACTGTAAAACAAAATGGACTCATGTTCCAGTGACCTGTCTCCCAGGTTCCCACCTGCTGCTTTGGGGCCTCCAGTGAATTTTGGCCGTAGTGGCGGCCATTAATCGCTGTGTCATTGCGTCCCGTTCCGTAGCGCTGACGGGTCTGGACCGGTGAGCGCGCTGTGGTCGGGCCGAGCCGAGCGGCTGATCTATGGCCTCATTAGAATGTTGGATGGCTGCGGTCGGCTGGTGATTATGCTGCTGATGGAGCGCGGCCCAGCAGGGACTCGATGGGCTGATCGCTCATTAAGACGCGTATCGATCAGAGCCATCGACTCACCGGGCCGCCGTGCGAACAGGTGTGTCGCGCTCTGGCGGCTCCGTGCTCCTTTTTACGCGGGGCGGAGCAGGCGGCCTCTCAAAACCCCCGACCGGAACGTTTTGGTGTCAGCACAGCTGCCGGGCTCCTCAGACGTTACATGATGCTGGCGGACGACACCAGATGTCATTAAAATCTTTTATTCTGAAAATCCACCCTCTAAGCAGACAACGCGCACCCTCTACTGTACCCGACAGCGGCCGTTTCGACAAATTCATCAACTGAAGCGAACTCTGCATCTTTATGCTGCGGAATTGCTCTTTGAAAGAAGAAAATGTGACTCTGGCTCCTCCTGAGCCTTAACTCTACCTGCGTCTGGACAAAGAAATGACAAAGTGTAAAATGTGCCTGCTGCTCTGAGCAGGGCAGGTTTTAATTCATTATGTTTAATAGAGCAGAGCAGCCTCGACCTTCACTCAGTTCATCTGCTGAAAACGGTTCTTTTTACAAGAACCAATCACTGAGGGGAAAAAAGTTAGCTCTTGTCTTAAAAAGCATTTTTCTGCTCCGGTGCTTTGAATTTGAATATAACTGTTGGTTCCAGACAGGAGCCCCGTCCTACAGCGGACCCCCTCTGTGTTCACAGGGACCACTGCTCAACAGATAGAAAAACACTTCTAGATGCATATTTTAATAGTTCAAACACCAAATATGCATTAATATGCATCAATACGCACTGTGGAAACTGTCTTAGAAGCTAACGTCTACTATATTTCCAATTTTTGCTTTGCAAAGACCAGCCAGCAGTGTGGCAAGTAGCATTGCTCCAAAGTATTTTAGCTGAATTTTCTTTTTTTTTTTCTTTAGTGTCAAAGAAATCTGCAAATAGACAAATTTTAAGTTAATAATTTGGAGTTAAGCTGCAGAGAAAAATTGTGACATGGAAAGAAGAACCGTCTCCATGTCAACTACTACTTCCTGTTTGTTACAGCCCTGCGTAGCATCAACATCTGTCGAAGTTAGCTTGGATTATTCGCTCCAAATTAGATAGAGACACTCCTAGCTCAAGTTTTGTATTTTGAGACATTTTAAAAGTTTACTCAAACTTCACATGACCATCGATGGAAACCTGGCCAATGACAGCTTCTATAAGGTTAGCTGAAGAACTGTGATTGGCTGAGCTCAGGTGTTTCTGCTAGAATATGGAATCTGATCAAAAACTAATTGTTCCTGTTTGTCTTTGTTGCTAAAGTAAGGAGTGTGTTGTGTGTGTGTTGTCCAGCTGGTGGAGCCCCTGACCCCCAGTGGCACCGCCCCCAACCAGGCTCAGCTGCGCATCCTGAAGGAGACGGAGCTGAAGAGGGTCAAGATCCTGGGCTCTGGAGCGTTTGGAACCGTCTATAAGGTCAGAGGTCGTCCGGCTGCGTTTTGCTCCATTGCGTGAGCTGATTTTTTTAAAACGCTGACACAATGTGATGATGGAGTTGAACAACATTTTGGAGATTTTGATGTTTAATCTGAATTTGACCAACATTAAAAAGTTGAATATTATAAGTACAGAATAAAAACAAAAAAAGTTTGTGATAAAGAATAAATGACATATACATTTTACAATTCAGTTCAGACTTTCATATCGGAAAACATGAAGAGCAGCCAGTAAACGCCCCTTGTCCCCCCCACTGAGTGTGTCAGGGTCATGCTGGTGTGTGTCAGGGTCAAGGTGTGTGTTCCTGAGGACTAGTGGCTGCGTCTTCATGGCCGCTGCTCGTCTGTTTCAGGGCATCTGGGTCCCGGAGGGCGAGACGGTGAAGATCCCCGTCGCCATAAAGATCCTGAGCGAGGCCACGGGTCCCAAAGCCAACGTGGAGTTCATGGACGTGAGTATTTCTGTCTTTGGGTCGTCTTGGTACAGCTGCCGGCAACTTCTCATGAGCCGGAGTCTGAGTCGGAGCTGGTAATAAAGAGAAACTGACGGCGGCGTGCAGCCAGCATGTATTGAACAAGACTCTATAAAAAAAAAAAAACAGCTCCTGGCTTATGAGATATGACTTTATTGGAGTCCAGATTGATGGAGGGAAGTGGAAGAAGGAAGTAAGCAGTGGAGTTTCTGTCAGCTTCACTCCATCAGCCATGCTGGGTTTGACCTCTCAGGCTGTTTCACTCAAATATAGTCACATTCAGGTTGTTCGGAACCGGAGAGACACCTGGATTCTCCTCTTTCTCTGTGGTTCTGCTGGCGATTCTTCTAGTGCTAATAAACCCGTTTGGATCAGGAGGGAACTCACTCTGATTGGTTCTTTTTCTAGACTTCAGTTCATGATGTTTTGGTTGAATTTTTTGCTTTTTGGGACGGTTGAATTCAACTGAACGATTGTTAAACATCTCTTCTTTAATCTTGTCTCTCTGAAGGACAAACGCAACTTTAGAAAGTTGCAAGCTGAAGCCTGCAGAGACTTCCTGTTTGTTTCCCGCTCTTGGGGAAAGATTAGCTAATGTTGAAAATGTTTTCTACTTGTGACGTTTCCAACGGTAACCAGACGAGCTTGAACTTGTTTGGAAAACAGCGTTGTACGCCTCCCGAGTTGATGTGTGTCAAAACATTTGCACCTCGACTGTCGTCCTACCCCGGCGTTGTGCTGCGGACCAACAACCCGCCTGAACTCCAGTGTTTATAGAGCTGCTGATGAATCCCGTGGAAGCAGCAAAGGGACACTGTTCAGCTGTTTTCGCCTGCTGCATCAACTGTGATTCAGTCTCGTCACCTTTTCCAGATAATAGATCCATTAGTCGTCCTGAATGTCTCACTAAGAGGCTGTCTTGGTGACATTTAGGAGCTTAACAAAACACGCTGAGTGTCCAGCCTCCTGAAAGCAAAGTGTGGCGAATTTGTTACGTGACAGCCATCGTTCGCCATCTGTTTGGAGGATTTTATGTAAAAAGAGGAGATGCAGTTGCAAATATTCCCAAATAAATGTAATAAAAAAAACTAAAAAGGTCTGTAATAAGGTCATAAAAAGAACTCTTTAAATTACAGACTTTAGTCCAGAGTGTAAGCCACAGAAGGTCATTGCTGAAGAAGCTGGCTGCTCCCACTTTGCTCCATCCAAGCATAGTGATGGAAAGTTGAGTGGAAGGAAAAAGTATCAGAAAAACGCTTCCAAACATGAATGAATGTGGTGTGCAGCTAACTGAAACTCAAATTCACTTTTTCTGTAAGTAAAAAAAAAAGAGTGATGAAAGGTTCAGTGGAAGGAAACACTGTAGCCTTCTTTGTATGAAATGGCAATTGTCTGAGACACCTTAAAGACGACGCAGAGACCCCGGGCTTTCTTTGGGTTAAAGCTTGGGCAGAACAACAGCAGCAAGTTGTGATGCCAACCTTAAACATGAAATGTTTCATCTATTTATTTATTTATTCGCTTTTTAAACTTAAATACTGAAATACTTCAACTTTTCAACAGTATTTCTATATATAGATGCCCTGGTATGTCTGTTCTCTCCTACTGTTACTATTTATCCTTTTTTCCCCCAGTTTTTCTTATCCCAGCATCTTTCCTTCATCCTCCGTTTCCTTTTCCCGGGGGTGGGTGTGTGTGGGTGTGTGTGAGGCTGTGGGGGCGGATCTGTCCATCCAGAGCCAATATGCTCTGTCTGTTGGCTTGTTAAACAGCAATCTAAAGGCAGGCTCACGCTTCGCCACTGAGAAACTGGCCACTGGAGTGCCGACTCCAAGGCACACTCAGAAAATCCACCCCAACCCGTACACACACACACACACACACGCCTGCAAAGAGCAGATTCTTCACAGAACGAAGCCTCCGCAGGGTTTGGATGCGATGAATGTGGGGCAATTCGCTTGTTTTGGCAAATATGAATCAGAGCTGATTATTTGATATGTGAAATCCGTTCATTTAAAATGCCCCTATGCATGCATGCACTTGCTGAAACATGCACCAGTTTTGCAAAGCTCTGCAAGTCTATCACTCAGCGAAAGTGGTCTAAGTGTGTGTGTTTGAGTGGGTGTGCGTTTGAGGGGAAGCAAGCAAGGGAGCAGGACGGTGAAAGTCGGGTCAGCTGGCAGTAATGGAGGTCAGCGCTCAGGGAGATGAGAGAGAAACCAAAACACACACAGTCACAAAAAGTCACACACACTTGCAGGAGTCCTCAAACGTTTGCCCGGAGCGTACAGAAGGTTTAGCCCGACATAGTTTATGACTCCAGGGCCTCTTGGGATGACAGCGAAAGAATTAAAGCATTCAGATTCCCTTTTATCTTCCTCTGCTGAGCTGATGCCTGCCTCACAGAGTGGAGTCGTTAGTAGAAAGCGTGTTAGTTGTCAGCATAGAGCTTGTAATCATCAGCATAGAGTGTGTAGTCATCTTCGTAAATCACGTAGATGTCTGCATAAAGTATGAAGTGGTCTACTTAAAGCCTTGAGTCGTTGGCATAAAGTGTGTAGTCATCAGTGTAAAGTTTTCAGTGTAGTATAGAATCAGTGCCGTAAAGCATGTTGTCACCTGTTGTTGGTGTAAAGTGTGCAGTTGTTGATGTACAGTGTGTAATTGTCAGTGTAAAGCGTGTAGTTGTTGCTTTAAAGCATGTTCTTAGCATATAGCATGTGGCGTAAAACATGTATGTCGGCATAAAGACTGTAATCATTGGCATAAAGATTGTAGTTGTCGGCGAAAAGTGTGGAGTCATTAGCATACAGTGTGTAGTCGACTTCACAAAGCATGGAGTCATCGGCCGTGGTTGTCATGACGCTACTTTAAACAGGAAGCCTCTAATGTTGCAATAAACTTCTTTATACAGTCTGTGTCGCCCTTCTCCTGGTTAGTTTTAATCTACTCCACTCTCCTTCTAACATTAATGTTCTGAATATAAATTTTCAAAGGGACCTCATGTATGTGTCCGCTGCCCTGAGGGCCAAGCCCGCATACACCTCTCCTTGACCACTTGCCATATGCAAAGAAAGCCAGTGTGAGTCCTTGAGCGTAGCAGAGAGCTGCTGAGGGACTGCGCCTCCATGCTTGAATCTAAGCGGGAGAGCGAGAGAGGCGAAGGGAGATGAGAACGACCGAACAGAGTGCTTTCCACCGACCACTGCAATCGCAGCCTCTGCCGCAAGTACCCGTCCTCGCAATCGTAACACTTCATCATCGCCACGCGTCCTTCTGCTTTGCAGCTCCGCAATAACAATTACCCAACACTGAGCCCCAACTGTTCAAACCTCTACGTCCATCTGCTGCTGAGAGGGAGGGAGGGGAGCAGGGTGGTCTGGGTGGGAAAAACACATTTGCACAAGACATGAAGCAAGAGTGAAGGAGATGAGACAGAACAAGAGTTTGTGATAACATGCAACAAGCATGCGTGATGGACGTTTTTGGTGTTCCGACTGTGCCTGTTCAATATTAGTCTTACTGTGCTGGATGAGCTTTGAAGAAGTCAGTGTGAGAGTGATCTGGACATATGCTATTCATGATCCGACAAGCCTGGAGTTTTGCCTCCAACTCTCAAAGGAGTTGGTGTCATACAACAGTGCAAATATTGAGTCCAAGCAGTTGTGATGAGTTCTGATTAGTTATGTAGATTCCATCTTGACCCAGTCCTATTTAGTCCAATGCAACCCATCCTGAAGTACATAAAGGGTCCACTGCTGTCCACTTAGTCCCTCTCTGTGTCCTCGCCCCCCTCTCACCCAGGAGGCACTGATCATGGCCAGCATGGAGCACCCCCACCTGGTGCGCCTCCTCGGTGTGTGCCTGAGCCCCACCATCCAGCTGGTCACCCAGCTCATGCCCCACGGCTGTCTCCTGGACTACGTCCACGAGCACAAGGACAACATCGGATCGCAGCTGCTGCTCAACTGGTGCGTCCAGATCGCAAAGGTAAGCGGACGCCGTCGGGTTATAGCGACGCTCTCCTGCACTGCTGCGGATGGATTATATGGACCTGTGTTGATTTTATGTAAACGAGTAAACATCAATGTGATTGATGGGAACATGTAGTGGGTTTCCAACTCCCGGCTGACTGAACAGACTTTGATATTTCTGCTTTTAAAGTGCATCGTCCATTCTTTAGAGTTTTAAATGTTCCTAACACAAAAGGTCTGCTTTTCCTCAAATTTCAAACCTTTTCTTACCTTCTTCAGTTATAATGCAGGTTCTCTTCATTCCGTATTTTCCTCCTCATCCTCATTATTGTACTGAAACCCTTCCACAGACCTCCTGCCAGAGATGTAAAGCACTGGCAGGCCTTGCTGACTTAAACTCTGTCCTCCGAGCTCGTCTCATTACTCTGAGTCTTAACGACTGCAACAAATGTTCAAGTTAAGGGCCTATCGGCTCCAGAACAAACAAAATCTGCTCTCACTGTCTTGTGTACTTTTGCTTCTCCAAAGAACATTTGGGTTTAGTTTGCTAATTACACCAGTGTTGCCAGACTGCTTGGTTCTGGGTAACGTCTGCATGTAAATTCAATAGGTTATGAGCTGTTTTGCCACGCTGGGCGACTGTGGCTCAGTGTTTAGGGTAGTCGTCTTGTAATCCGAGGGTTGTATGTTCAATTCCAGCCTCATCCTGTCACATGTCCCCTACCCTAAGATGCCGACTGATCTGGATATCGGTGTATAAATGAGTTCACTTGTGTTACCATTAGTAACTTGTGTTACTAATGGTAACACAAGTTACTAATTAACTAACTACTAATTAGTTACTAATTACAAGTTACTAATTAGTAACTTATCATAATATAATAATAATATTATTATTATTATTATTATTATTATTATTATTATTACCTATAATAATATAGGTTTCTTATATTATGCTAAACCTATTATATAATAGGTTTATATAATATAAACCTATTATATTACCAGTATAATAGGTTATACTGAACCTATTCCCACAAAACTGATTCCTGTTTTTATGTAATCAGCTACAGGTATTACATTTTAAAAGGCTTTTTTTTAAAACTACGCTAATAACCTAATAACTAGACAATGGCATAATATGTTACTTAATTTTCTTTTGTTTTTGACTCACTTTAAAATAATTTTTTATGAACAGTCATGATGTTATTGACTTGTTAGGCTGATTAATGGAAAACTATACAAGTAAAGTAACATGGACGCCGTAGTGATGAAATGTGTTGTTGGTGTTCTGGAATCTGGCATGCGGGAGATTCCTGATCGCGTCGGTAGCGATTGTTGGCCTGCTTGGTCAAAGTTAGTGGCAGACAGATGGTTCATTTCTTCACCTGCCAAGGATTTTTAGAGTCTCTTTCCTTCTCCTCACATTTTCCGCGATTGGGTTCCCAGATGGTCGTCCAGCACAAACCATCTGGCGCTCCAGGGTTGGTCAAATGCTGGTTTAAACCGCTAATCTACAGCCGAAACTCAAACTACACAGAGCTACTGTAAGTCACTTCATTGCAGGTATATAAACCAGTAAATATACTTGAAAAGGCTTAACAGAGATTGTTTAGAGGGTGGCCTGTTTCGTAGGCCTCCTTCATCAGCAGATCGGTTGGGATTGATCAGCCTGGGTCGTTAAGAGCGCTGTATTCTTGTTTCGTTTAGCCAACAGTCATTTGTCAGCAATAGGAGGTCAGCAGGGGAGATACTGCGGGGATTAACCCTTTATCCCACCATGATGGATGATTCTGAAGGTTTTAACTCGATAGGAAAATGTTGATACCTGAGTTAGAGGTCTGGCCTCGACTCGGCCAGGCGATTCAATAAACAGGCTGATTGTGATTGAAGGCAATCTGCTGCTATTCACGCTTGAACTGATTGAAAATGATAAACTGATATATTTTTAGACTCTTTGGGCCGCTGTTAGCCTGCCGCCGGACTTGGCTTCCTAATGTCCATTAATGGGTTTAATGACATGTTGATGTACTACGTTGGTTTCACCAACATCATTTGTTTTTTTTCTGATTGAATCATCTATTTACATGAAAAAATCTGGCATTAAAAAATGTGTCATTACTGAAATCCAGGCTTTAGAAAAATAATCCTCATTAAACTGTCAAGAGATGTCTTAAATATATTACAAGTTGGCTAGTTTGTGATCTCATGATTATGTCTAATATTATGACTATGTTTTAATATTCGAATCGTATCTCTTGAGAATGATCAGCACTGATCAGTTATGGATCATTTCTGGAGCATTTTTATGATTGAACAAACTGGTTTGATTGTGTTTTTATTGCAAAGTTCTCCATATAATGAAATAATTCAAGTTATAAAGCTGAATTATGTTTTTTGCTCTCGGGTCAATGAGATAATTACACTAGAATAAAGATAAAACAAGATTTAAATCAAGATACAAAAAGGAACCTGATTTCAGTTTAAAACATATACGTAACTAAAATGGTGTCAAGACAAAATAAGTATTCATATCACAAGATAATAACATAACTGAACCACCATCAGCCCGAAAAAGCATTTTAATCTTAGGATTATGAGATAATTCAACTGATTTTAAACCAAAACAATTTAAAACAGGCCATTTGTATTGTTTGTAAGTTGATATTTAGGAAAAACAAGATGTTATATCTCAAGATAATAAAATATTTTAAGGCAGAATAGGATTTTTATCTCAAGATAGTTTGTTAATATCAACTCAGAAGAAGATTGCATCTCAAGATAGTAAAATAATTACATGTGTATGAAGATAAATTAGAGATAATGCAAATATTTAAATGGCAACAAGATGAAACAGGCTTTAAATTTAAGATAAAAATATATTAAACTGATATTTGTTAAAAGTTGTTTATTTATCGCAACAGAATTGCATAAATAACAAGTTTTATATAAAAAAGTAGGATTTCTTTATGTTGAGATGATTAAAGTTATTAAATGATAAAACTGTTTTTTTCTCTCAACATAATCAGAGAATGAAACTGAAAATAAGACAAAACAGACTGAGCAAACGTTCCACCTTAAAAACCTTCTCCAATCTTGAAAAATGTCAACATGGTTTACAAATCCTGTTTCCATGACAATATTGTTTCCTAGTCATTTCTGCTGAAGGATTATTTTTACAACTATTTAATCATATTTAGCATCAAACAGAGATTAAAGTTTGGGTCACATGACTTTTCTACTTGGTGTGATTGGATGTTTTGGTCGGTGCAGTCAGAACCTACTACAGGTAAGATGATGACTGCGCACAGCCTCACCACAGAGCCCCCATTTTAATTCCACGCATCTTGCTTCGTCGGAGAGCAGCAGATAAAACAAAACGGCTTAGACAATTTCGTCCCATATTTCCAGAATGAAGAAGGAAGGTTTCTCGTCCCTAGCTGCAGCAGGAAGTCCGTTTAACAAGATGGCTGCTAGTTGAAATGTTCCCAGCAGGAAGCCGGGTCGCCTCCATTTGTCTGCCGGATCCTCCTTACAGGTTCCTCATCACTTCGCTCCGGGATATTTTTTCAAACCGAGAAAAGGACACCCTTTCTCCGTGGTGTTATCCCTGAGCATTTTTCACCAGTGTGTGTGTGTGGGTGTGTATGTGTGTGTGCCTGTTTGAGCATGCGAGCCCGAATAAATAACTGGCGGCTTCTTCTCTGAATGATCTCTGCGCTCTCAAGGTAATGATGGGGAACCTCTCTCCAGCAGCGAGAGCATTCTTCACGAGACGCACAATTTTCTGGCTAAGGGGAGAATAATTTGCTTTGCTCTTCAGTTAGCTTTGAAAAGGTTGCAGCAGAGACGGAGGACGGAACCTGGAGAGCAACGGAGGGTCGTGTGTTTGCTCCGTTCGCTTGTACATGCAGCAGGAAATGAATTATTACCACAAGAGAGCCAACGAAACACAACACATGAAATGTTTTAGTTGCTTCGTTTTGATCGTGAGCAGACCTTCGCCAGGTCTCACCAAATATCCTTTAGCGGACTTAATTCCACCAAAATGGCCGCCGGACATAAAGGCCATAAAGAGTCAGATAGCAAAAGAAACAAAAAAAGTTGCTATTTTTAAAATTCATTTCCAGAAAAGAACGTTTCCCGAATGTTTCCTGGAACTCTTTCCAGTTTAACCACTTTGGCCCCAGTTTCAAATCTCCGCCTGGATGTTTCCGCTTATTTTAATAGTAAGCAGTTCTTTAAATGTGCTGTGAGTAAATGCATTGGTTCATTTATCCTTTTGCATTTCGAGGAGCGACTTAGAGAAATGTTCCGTCTCCTCAGGAAAACAGAAAGTTATGGATTTTACTGGGTAAAAGTTTATGAAACTAAAAAAAAAAATTCTCCAGTCTGTCATGGATTTAAATAATTTGGAGAAAAAGTGTAATTTTATAAAAAAAACATAAACTTTTTAATTGGGGAGTTTTTCTTTAAGTTTAAACCGTTTTTATTGTGATTCTGCAGTTAAAGATGAATTTCTGCTGATTTGTTTGTATTTAGTGGCACATTCTGTGTATTTGTTTTCTGCTTTCTGCTGTAATGTCATGGCAACCCCGAACCCCCCTCCACCCCTCCCCCCGCCTGTATAACAGCGGCCGTATGTGGGCTGTGACCCGGGCAGGTGACTGCAGAGCCACAAATTGATTGGCCGAGGCCTGTCGCCAGGCACTGACTCTTCATCACTGAGTGTTTTGGGCATTGAGATAATGGCCGCCATTAATCTAGAGCCACACTCTGGGCGGTTCACCCCCACTGACACACACACACACACACACACACACCTAGCACAAAGCTTGCTCTAGATGTAGCTGCTTTATTCATTATCCTGGATCTCTCCTTCTTTCTTGCCCTCCTTTCCTGTCTTTCTGCTTGTTGACTCTGTTTGTTTCTCTTTTTTGTCTCTTATTGTTCCTAAATTTGTAGAAATATTCATAAATCTTTATTTTGACACCTTACAGCTATAGAAGCTGTTGTAAATCTGAAGTGAAAAAATGGTAACATTTTTCACTTTTTTTCACTTTAGGAAAAAGCTAAGGCATAATGAAATCTGAAAAGTGTGGCAGGATGCACTGCAGAGCCTCCTGTTGTTGTAGTTCCAGCTGCAGATATTATGGGGTTCGTCACACGTTATTTCTGCCCATAATTATTATGCCAGATAAATCAGGCTCACTTCAAAAGTCTTGGACTTTGACTAGACCATTCTGACACATGTGACAGAGACTCAGTGCTCCGTCGGATGAAAATAGATCCGGTCCACACGGTCAGCTCTGAACCAGAACCAGGACTCCAATTGGCTCTAAGCTGGAAGCAGCCGGGCTTTGAATAGGCCACTGTTAGCCAGCTGCTGCCGGTTTCAGATGCTAATGATGAAGGCGACTCTGACCTCAAGAGTTTCTGCTGATGCTGAGCTCAGAATCCCGTCTCATCTCCTGCTGCTGCTTAGTAAGGAGAACGGAGAGATTTCAGATTTTCCTCCTGATCTCTGGCTTTGGGAGTGTGTTAATATTCTGCACATCAGTAGGTGTGTGTGTGTGTGTTGAGATTTGCATCCCGCGGTGTTTCCTGCCCTGAGCCAGCGGAGCTCAGAGGAAGACCTCGGTGTCGCTCACTTCCCTGCAGCGCCGGGTTTCGGTGCTGAGCAAACACTAATCTCACCTGCTCTCATTAAACAGGCCTTCACTCTTCCTCCTCCTCCTCCTCCTCCAGGAGGCCGACATCTGTCCTCTGGATCAAACCATGAGGAGGAAGAACGCTGACATTTATCATCCTGATGTCTCATAGATCTATAGATCTGCGTCTGAAGAGCGTTTTTGCCGTTTTCACCTGAAATTCTCTCCTAAATGCAAACAGTGATGAAAAAAGAAGATTTTTTTATTTCGTTTTTTTTTTTATTGAATTTGACATTGAGATCAGGACTTTGTGATCATAATTTCAAAACGTTCAGGAAAGAATCTCATTGTGAAGCTGCAGTCTGGCTTCAGCCCGGCTCGTGTTTCTGTGGGTTCTGACTCCAGCAGCACTTTGTCTTTTGTTCTGGTGTTGACACACAGTCGGAATGATTGTATCAAATATTATTTTCGGCAGAATTTTTGTTAATTTTGCCTAATTCTGTTGGCGGATTGTGACTTCATGGGACGTATTATTTTTTTATTTGAAACTGATTACTATTTCTTACTACAGTCACATGTAAAAATCATAACCCAGTTGATATCTGGCTCTTTGTTTAGTGTTATTTCATTTATTTCTAGAACATAAGGTGATTTTACAGACTGACGTTTTTTTTTCTCATCAGTCTGTCCACCCTGTATCATGACTCGTCCTCCTCCGTGCTTCACAGTTGGTATAAGGTTCTTTTCCTGGAATTCTGAGTTTATTTGATGAATGTATTTAGTTTGAAATTCTTTTTGTGTTCCAGAATGAGCGAATATTAACTTTTAAGGATTGTAAAGCGGCTCTGATTATTATTTGATGAATGTTGTCCTGGCAAATGTTGAACCACTGGGTTTGAGCCGTGTCAGACGTGAAGCAGATGAAAAAGATTTTCACCGATGATTGATGCTCCCTTTGATTTTTTCCTCTAAAACACATTAAACGGTTATTATGAATTTATAGCAGTCAGCAGGCTGACCGTGTTTCCGTGTTATTAATAATGCAGACTCGCAGCGTCACGCCCGATGGCCAGAAGCTGCCCCGAAAAGGCCGGTTTCCATGACGACCCGCGAAACAAAAGCAGGTAGAGTGGTTTAAGTGGAACCTCTGGAGGATTTCATGTCTCTGCTGACGCTGCAGAAAAAATGTGTGTGTGTGTGTGTGGTGAGTTAAAGAAGGAGAGATAATCCTCTGGGGTCGTTCTAATTATCTGTGAGGATCAGCGGGGGGGGAGGGGGGTCACGGGGCGACTGCCTGATCCAGTGGATATGAAGGCCTGATTGGATCACTCGCATCGCTCCTCATCATTCGTACTCACGGCGTTTCTGTGGATTCACCAACAAACACAAACAAATCCGATTTACTCAGTCAAGTTCTCCAAACAGCCGATTAGGAACAGGATGGACCCGAGCTCCACAAATCTATTTCTGCTCTAATAAGCATGGCCTCCCAGAGTCGGACCTTCAGCAGCGTCACATGTCAGACTGGAGACAATCAGGACTCATTTCCACGCTGTTTTTTTTTTTTTCTTCTCCTTTTTATTAATAATCGCTGCTTATGGGGAGAGATGGAAGGGAAGACTACGCTGTACATCAGTTAGTTCCAGGGAAGGGAAGAGATTTTTGAACAATTTTACATCCACAACAGCTTGATGTTCTGACCTCGACCCGATGACCGGGTCACTGCACTGACTGAGAGTGGACACTGAGTCAGAAAAAGTCATGTTAAAATCAGATTAAACAGTTTTTTTGTTTCAGATATGATTTCATTTATTAAGGAATGAAGATGTCCAGGCTCACCAGGTGTCATCTCGTGATTGGAAGGTTGTAAGTTTGATTCCAGCTTCTTCCTGCCACATTACAAAAGTCTCCAGTCTGGGGGTTTGGTCCCAACCAGCCCTTTTTTCTTTTTTGAAGGACAATTATTTTGTTCCCAGACACCTCATAATTCATTTTATTTGTTGTTTCTGTTGTTTGGTTTGTTATTGAAATCTCTTCCAGTTCCAGTGTCAAATGTTCTTTAGAATTTAAAGCTTATTGATCTTTGAGAATGTGTTCTTACATTATTATGCCGTTTTTGTCTCAGCGCAACTATGTTGAGGAATATTGAGACAATATTGTTGCATTTGTCGCAGAATAAACTTTTGGGACAATTTATTGACCAGCAAAACGTGTCATTGTGACAGGCTAAGTCCAAACTGCACCTGGATTTCAGAAAAAAAAAGTGACCTACAGATGAGCACGGTGGCGGCAGTGTGATGCTCTGCTGTCCTGCTCTGGGCCCTCGGCGGTTTTCTGCAGCGGGTTGAACCAGGACGATCCTCCGTGATTAGCACAGCTGGTATACTGGAGGCTGTAGCGAGGCGGGAAGCAGCAGGCTAATGATGGTGTTCAGAACCAGGTGTCCTCATTGTTGTCACCTGTCTAAGCCTGAGACTGTTATTACTGTGCGTACTGATGTACGTGCAGCGCTGCTAATTGATGCTCAGATTGTCACCCTGGCTTTAATTAAGACTTCTTAATTAATCCCATCCGAGAGGCTGTTGTTTCCTATAATTACCTTAAAAGAGCGGATTTTTATGGCGCTAATCAAAGAAGTTGTGCCGGTTTCTCTCATTCCGTGCCGCAGCAGCAGAAATTATTGACATTTGCTCATGTAAATGTGCCAGCGGTGGTCTTTCATCGCAGCCTGTGACATTTTGGAAGAAGCTGAGGTCATGGAGAGGGAGCTCTGGGATTTATTTTGATTTTTTTTAATTATTTTTTTTCTTGAGGAGAGGCGTAATTAAGAGCGGAGACGGGGGAGATGTCAAGCGCTGAGAAGTTCCGACATTGTTTTAAAAATCCACTCCCGTCAGCTGGAGGATCCCCACACCGGCACACAGAAGCGCGTTGGGGTGGGGTTGATGGATAGGCGGAGGTTTTCCCGCTCCACGGCGGCGGATCGGCTGAGCGCGGAGTAAATGGGCCTTCACCCGGCTGCCGCACCGCCGTTATACCTGTCACATTATGTCACATCCGCCTGCTGCCTTCATTAACTACCCGAGCCGCTTGCTGTAGCCGTCCGGAGCTCATTTTGTCTTCAGGTGATAATTCCGACGCAGCTTCTCCTCGGCGTTCAGCGCCGATAATGGGACTAAAAGCAGGATTTGTTGGGCTGTGGTGTGATGGAGGAGGCCCGCCTGCTTCACACAGGCAGCAGACAAAGCAGGCGCCATGCTCTGGAGGCTGCCAGCGCGCTGGGAATGCCCTGCCTCCTATCTGCGGCGCAGCATGCCGCACATGACGGACGGCCACCTGCACCCAGCCCATTGTGCGCTCGCCTTATCGCGGCCGTCCCAGTTCCCTGCTCCGCTCCGCTCACATTGTCGCTGCCCGTTGAGCTGTTCGGAGGTCCGCTGGCGTCGTGGTGCCTGCTTTCAGGGCCAGCCACTTATCATTCCCTCTGGAAACAGACGCCTCACCTTTTGGTTCCCTTCGAACTCAGCCTAACGTCTCTTTCTTCTGTCTTTGTCCCCCAGTATAAAGTTTTTGCAGCCTGTGTTGGCACCAACTAGAGGATTTTTCATGAAACCCCATGAAATTAGCTAGACATAATGGCCTAAATATGTTTAAAAAAATAAGAACATTCAAATTATGTCTTACAACGTTGACCAGTACTGTAATACTGTTTTGACTTAGACTCTCCAAAAATGCATCCTGTTCTGACTTTATCCAGACGACAGAAGTAAAGGAATTTACCTTATAGTTGACTTTTTTTGAACCTCAGTCTCTACATTTTAGCTCTCCAGATGTCTTCATTCAGATTAATCGGCTTAATCTAACAGAAAATCCAACTGCATTCTTAAAAGAATCAAAGCATTTCATGTGAGCTAAAAAGCAGCCGATTCTGAAAAGTGTAGAACCTGCGATGTAGCGCCAGTCCACACCTTAGGAGCATCACGGCTCCGTCTGTGGTTGTGATGGACCTTGAATGTGACAACAACTTTAGGAAAGTTCCAGTTACCCTCGTCAGACCACGCCAACCAGCGGCGTCAATGGGGCATTGAGTGCCAAACATTACAAGGACGTCTGTCAGCCATCGTTAATGAACTAGTGATCGGTGGTGTTCCACTTTTGACCAACACCAAGTGAAGATTCCAGCCGGCTCAAAAAGACCGGACCAAGGGGAATCCAGTGTGCTGGTTCAACAACCCATTCTTAGGCTATAGAGGTGATCTGAAGTCATGTTCTGCATTGAATCTCAGTTCTTCATCCTCACTCAGTTCCACTGTGTTGCAACACAGAAGAAGAGAACCTGTCGGACGTAGAGACACTGAAGTTACTCCCAAAGCGTGTTGCCAACCAAAGAACTCTCCTTCTTGTACTGATTTTGTTTGGGTGTCTTCAAGCATCGCCCGTTTCCACCAGATTGGGGAACCTAGCATGCGTCATCAATGTCACAGTTCTCGCAAAACACCAGTTGGGGAACCGGAACGGGCTCTGAACTGTGTTGGTTTAAAAGACCTATGGGGGTTGATGGGTGAGGACCCGTAAGATTGGACTTTAGGATTGTGTTTTACCAAAATCTTTATCCCTGTGTAAATACTACAGTAGAGAAAGGGCCTTGTAAAGGTTTGTGTATCATCCATATATGTGTGACCTGAGATCAATGTACGGCTGTTCCTCCATCCTCTGCTTTATGCAACGTGGTTTCCTCCTGACGAGGTGAGCTGCTCCCTGTAGGTCCTCCACGCTACTTAACGCCTTTTCCACGCCTGGTTTCATCCTCCTGCATTCCCACATAACTGAGGACTTCAACATTTCCACTCGTCTTTTCTTTCCCGCCAGACAGAAGGAAGCGAGCGAGTCGCTTTACCTTGTCCTTTGGAAGACCTAAAGAACCTGCTAAGGTGGAAGACTGTGGAAAACTAGATTGTTATCCAGTTTTTGGGTCTGCATAGGTCTATGAAGGAGGGTGACAATTTGAAACCCCTCCAACACAAAACAAAAGTAGGCAATAGAATATAGTAATAAACTCTAATATGCATAAATAGACTGAAAATGTGTCTTGTTGCTCAGAAAACGAGACAGCTGTAAGAATCCAGAATCCATCTGAAATCTAATTAAAGTTGATTAAACCTTTGTTATGAACTGTTGTTATTTTGTGATGCTAATTGCATTTTTGTTGTCATTTTTTTACTTGACACAAGCAGCTTTCATGTAATATAGTGGCCAAATTGGCCTAATTATGTCTGTGCTTCAATGTAGCTAAAAACAAAAAGCAGCTCAGTTTGAACTGATGTCAGTTTTATTGCCATAAATGTTGGTTCAGTCATTTAAAACCAGCCTGTAAACATTATTTGATTGGAGACCGAGACACCTGAATAAACTCTCCAACTTTCTCTTCTTTTTATGGCAGATAACTGGTGAATATTCTGCACCAAACCTCTTTAAAATAAAGCTGGTATTACATTTAAATAGGCATAAATCATGTGGTCTTCATGAAATGAGTCCATATTATTGATATCAGTGAAAAATCCTAAACATTCATCCATTTGTCTCTTTTTGCTGGAACTCCACACTCGTGATACATCCTCAGACCTCATCAACCCTAATATGCATATTTTCTTAAATGAAAATGTCTCATTCATGCAGATAGTTTTGTGGTTTTTAATCTGAAAAATAAAGACATTTTAGTGAATGTTCAATAACGTAAAAGTAAAAGAAGAGCCTGTGCACAGCTAAAGCAGTGCTAGGCTAAGCATAAACCTCAGAGCGGTTCACTTTCTAAGCTTACGTTTGAATTTTATTGGACAAAGCAAAACATAAGCAGACAAATCAAATGACACTGGAGCACCTGAATATTTAAGCTAGCTCTAATCCTGAGATTAGTTTGGGACTGAAAATTGTTTGGGGGCAAATTTTTCTTTAATTCAAAACTAAAGTTTATGCCCTTCTTTTTTTTCTTTTTTAACTTTTAACTGCTTTACTTTTAAATTCATCAAAATGAACCAAACAGAGATTTTTCAGTTAATTTGCAGTTCAGTGTTTGTGTTTTCCAGCATCATAATAAACCCGACAGATTAAGAGTTGGTGTACATGTGAAGGTAATGACCCAATAGCTTTAGCAGTATAATGTTTGTGTTTTTTTCAGTGTGGAATGAGGCTCTGTTCAAACTGCTAAAACAGTAGAACCAGAGGATCTGGTTGAAATTAAAGAACACAAAATTAACTTGCATGACTTTAAATTATCTGGAAAAACACTTAAAAAGTGTTGTGGGTTTTTTTTAGTAAATAAAAGGTTTTTATTTACAAAATGTAGCACTTTTGGGCTACCAGAAAAGGTGACTTGGTGGGAATTTGTTTTATAGATTCAGAAGTTTTTCTTTGGGTTGTTTTCTGGTGTGGATTTTGGGTGGTGAAGAGCTTGCCTGACTGTAAATGGAATCGGTTGAAAACTTTTGGTTTCTCTGCAGGCCAGTTTTCTGACTGCCACTCCAATTATTATTGTTTTACAAAAGTCAAAAAAATTCTGGACAGAAGAAAAGTCTTTTTTTTTTTAAGCTACTAGATTAGCCCTTCATGCTATATGAGAGGCTGAATCATCGACTCTATAATGTTTGGGGACATTCGCTCTGGTTGCTCATTAACCTTGCTGCTCTTCTGCTAAACGTGGCTCTCAAATATGTCCCTGTGCTGGCCTCAACTGTGTTCAAAGCTCTTTTTTTTTCTTGTTCTGATAGAAAATTTGTTGCACAATTATCAAACGTAATCTTGCTTATTGAGAACAATTTTAACACTTAATATAGATTTATCTAATTCTAAATTATTGGATTCATTTGACCCAGTTGAGTAGAGCATCCTGTATCAGAGCCACTGACATGCCATTCATTATTGGTGCAACTGGTCCATTTAGATATCTACATGTTATGCTTAATCCTGGTACAGCAGATTTAAGTATGGAGTACCACAGGGTTCTGTATTGAGGTCCCTCATAGTCAAAAAGTTCACATTTGTAGATGTTAGATTTAGTCAAAAATTTATTTGCAGTCAGTTTCTTACCATCTTTAAGCTGTAAAATGGTGGACTTCTACCATCATGTAACTCAAAATTGTCTTTGCGGTTCATAAAAATGCTACATGAAACACCAACATTATGTATGTTTGTTTCTTTATTCAGGTTTGCAAATGTTTGACAGACGAAACAATCCTGTTTATATCATCGTAGTTTGAAAACACCAACAAGCACATTGAGCTGAACTTTTCTAAATGTTTTAGGAGACTTCGATTTTCTGCACACAGTCACATCACAACTTTTGAAATGTGCTTTTCTGCTCCACACTGATACTTTTAATTTGGTCTGCACTGCCAAATTAATTGCCTTACTACTGTATGCCATCATGGTTTTGATTTACAGTGACATGTTCAACCCTCACATCAGTTTGACTCCAAACGAAGCTAATTTACAGCATTAGAACATATTCTCTTCCTCGGTGCATTTAAAAGCCTTCCAAAGACTCGTCTCTGACAAGAGCATTTCCTACCGAAACTCTCATTGCTCTGACTGTGCACTTCTACTCTTGTTCCACTCACATTGTGTCCTTTAAATAGATTTAGCTTTTAATGCTTACAGCGGGCTTTCTTACTGTGCTGAAGCTATAATGCTTCTGCTGTTCACTTGTAAATCACTGTGAAAGCAATAGTCTGCGCAGTGACCAATATACATTTAGATTAAATTACAGTACAGAGACTGTAGAGTTTCCCTACAAGCTACAGTAGTGATAGGAAGCTTACATGCACTTGTAATTGGCATTAATGCCATGTTCTCTTTTCTTTTCTTTTTTTTTGTATGTTTTCCAACACCGGTGAGTCAGATAGCCTAGTTTACTGGTGGCTACTAAGCTAAAGGCAAAGTTTTGAGAAAGCCATTCCAGAAAGTTATTGTTGTAGATTTGGGATCCTTATACCTTTGAAATATTTGTAAGGAATTTTGCAATATTCATACGTTTGCATGAAGATAAATGTGACTTATTGTAAGGCTGAAGCAGCAGTGGAGTAGAAATAAGGAACACTGCCACCTGCAGGTGGAAGTTAGCATCACTTAAACACAAAGTTTTTGGCCATTTATGCAGAAAATTTGCAATAAGCTCACAATAATGCATTAGTGTCAAAAAACATGGGGATCTGTTGTTTTAGAGTGAATTCCCGCGACCGTCTTCTAAAGTCTATGACTTCACATCAAGTCAAAAGCTGGATGGCTTAAACTGGAGAACATAAGAGATCTTGATTTTCCTTCCCAAAGTCTCTTGAACATTTCTGGCATCTGTTTTACATTTGGTTTTATGCCTGGAAACCGAAAAGTTTGAACAGACTTTAGGGTTTCTGTGGACTTACTAATGGTTGGCATGTTTTCTTGACCTTGGCGGAGAGCGAATGTGGAAGTCAGGCTGCTAAAGGCCTTTGGTCAGGAATGGAACCCTGGACATACAGAGTGCCAAATCTACCGAGAGACACATGTACGAAAGTTAAAACCTGCAAAACCTTCAGAAGAAAGACAGAAAGAAAGAAATGTTTGTCTAGCAGCCTTCGTATGTGCTAAATAGACTTGGTGGTGTTATGACAGACCAGTCTACACCGTGTTCCAAATTATTATGCAAATTGAATTTAAGTCTCATAAAGATTACATTTTTTGTTGTGCTATTAGATTTATAGATGCTATTGTGTGTCAGGGCTCTTTGAATCACTATAATTAATTTCAGAGAGCTGGTTGATTAGTTTGTCTGGTGAGTCAATTAAAGGAAATCTACTTAAGAAGGATGTTCCACATTATTAAGCAGGCCACAGGTTTCAAGCAATATGGGAAAGAGAAAGGATCTCTGCTGATGAAAATCATCAGATAGTGTAGTGCCGTATGACAAGATATGAAAACATTAGATATTTAACGAAAACTGAAGCGTTGTCGTACTGTGAAGAGATTTGGGGCTGATTCAGAACAAAGATGGGTTTGTGCAGATAAAGGCAGAATGAGGAAGGTTTCTGTTAGATAAATTCATCAGATTAAGAGAGCAGCTGTTAAAATGCCCTTACAAAGCAGCAAACAGTTATTTGAAGCTGCTGCTTCCTCTGGAACCTCAAGGTGGAGGATCCTCCAGAGGCTTGTGGTACATGAACCTACTATTGGGCCCCTAACCAGAGCTCACAAGCAGAACCGGTCGCAGTGGGCCCAGCCTTACATGAACATTAATTTTCAAACAGACTTGTTCACTGATGACTGTTGTGCAACCCTGGATGGTCCAGATGGACGCAGTAGTGGATTGGTAGTGGATGGCCACCACATCCCAACACGGCAAGGAGGTGGTGGAGTCATTTTATGGGCCGAAATCATGGAGAGAGAGAGGCTGGTCTACCCCTTCAGAGTTCATGAAGGTGTGAAAATGACCTCAACAAAGTATATGGACTTTCTGACTGATCACTTTCTTTCATGGTTCAAAAAGAAGAGCCGTACCTTTAGTAGCAAAATCATCTTCATGCATGACAATGCACCATCTCATGCTGCAAGTAATACCACTGTGTCATTGGCTGCTATAGGCATAAAAGGGGAGAAACTCATGGTGTGGTCACCATCCTCCTCTGACCTCTGACCTCAACCCTATTGAGAACCTTTGGAGTTTCCTCAAGCAGAAGATCTGAGGATGGAATGCAGTTCATATCAAACCAGCAGCTCTGGGAAGGTTTTCTGACATCCTGCAAAGAAATTCAAACAGAAACTTTCCACAAACTCACAAGTTCAATGGATCAAGAATTGTGCTGTGATATCAAAGAAGGTCCAATGTTAACATGTAACTCAGGCTGTTAAGATGTTTTTGATTGAAATAGCTTTTGATTTTAGTACATGTAACCACTTAATGCTGCGCATTCAAAGAATGACCGTTTGCAGTTCTTTATAATTCATAAAATGTTTAGAAAATCTGCTGTGCATAATAATTTGGAACATTTTGCATTTTGAGTTTTTTATTTTTGAAAAGAATACTGTTCTCATTAGGAGCTATGTTCAGTAAAATTTGATTTATACTGTAATAGTTCATGACTTGAAAATTATACTGACCATCATTTGCCTTGACCATTTAAGAAAATATCACTTGCATAATAATTTGGAACACGGTGTTTTCGCTTCCATGGAACTGATCCTGTATTCAGCTGACGGTTCTGCCGCAGAAGAACAAAAACGCCCGTCAGAGATGTTTCTCTGAGATGATGATATACTCCGGTGTCTGCTGCTCTGGGAGGCGAACAAAGCAGGCAAGGCCGGGCCAATTGGAGTGTATTAAGCTGGATGTTAAACAAGTGGACGCCACATTGCTGGTAGATCAATGAAAACACCTTGGTGAGAAGCGAGGCAGACAATGAAAAATTTACACCAAGGCCCACGCCTCGGCTGGCGCCAGAGACTCATCGGACATTTGAAACATTTAGGTGTGTGTGTGTGTAGGGGGAACTGTAAATACGTGTATGCGTGTATTGTTGTTGTCGAGGCGCTCGAGCCAAGCCGACTCTCACCGCGGTCGCCGCCCCTCTCTGCCTCCCCTTTCCTCGCAGATGAATGTGAGGATAAATCGATAGCGCCGACGTCTGACTCGCCGCTAGCTGAGCCCTCATCCATCATCCTCCGGCCTTGCTGGGAGTGACACACACACATACATACACACACGACATGACAGGGACATCCAAGAGACCACCAGCGCTGAAGAGCAAGACATTTCCCAGGGCATATGTGCAATATATCTATCTGTCAGCCTGTTTGCATGGTTCTCTCTTTTATCCACCAAGTTGGATCGCTTCCTCTTCGCTGTTGGGCTGAATTCCCCAATCCAGGACACAATGTGCTGTGACAGGGCTGCAGGCAACACCCCCGCCTGGCTGGAAGTGTGTTTAAAATAGATTGCTTCTCAGGCGATCAATAACAATGCTGATTACAATAAGCCCAAAGACGAGCGTGCCACGCAATATTTATCTCCGATGTCGATGTCGAGAGAAATTAGGAATCAATGGGCCACACAGCCCATTAATACACTTCGACTTAAAGTGACGGGGCAATGAGGTGAGGCCGTCGCACCGACTGCAGGGGAATGTACAACAGCTCAAGGAGCCAATTAATTTCCAGCCTGCTAGGGAGGTAAACAGCGGCGTCCCGGTGGAGGATGTGGGCCGCTCCAGGTCGGGGCGGTGCCGCTGATTGCTCTGCTTTAACACCGCTTAAGTGTCACACTCCCAAGAGTGTCTGGGTCGATGGAGATTCAGGCAAGATTGGATCATTTGTGATTACAAGAGCGAGTAATTATAAGGAGTCCAGTTCTGAGAATCAAACAGCAGGGAATTTCCGCACATCTTCATTTTTGTTGGGCAAATGTGCCAAAATACAGGCGCAAGTTCACCTGCAGATGAAGCCTGAAATTTTAGTCTGTTTGTGAAGTATTTGGACTATAGTATGGTTATAGGAACAATGTTACATATTATCCATAACAGCTCAACTAAACTTTTATGGCTGCACCGCCAACCTTCTCTGGTATCTAAAGAAAACAATGTAAACATGTTTCACTCTCCACAATCCCAAGACCTGTTGGGGGATTGAAAAGGCTCACGAAACTTTCCCTTTGTGGTTTGCAGGTTTGAGAATAAACTTTCTGACACTTCTGAACTGCTTAGAGTCATGCACATGAGGCATTATAGCGATTATACATCAAATCTAAATGTCTGCACGGGTGTGAAGTTAATGCTGATGACAGTTATGACAATAATTTTATGTTAGTGCTGACATTTAATGCTTCAGCGGTTTTAGGCTTGAGATTTAAAAAGATAAATGGCTCCACGATAGGATTCCTCACCTTCTCTCTGTCTGTCTCTCCCCACCTCTCAGGGGATGATGTACCTGGAGGAAAGGCGGTTAGTCCACAGAGACCTGGCGGCTCGGAACGTTCTCGTCAAGTCCCCCAATCACATCAAGATCACCGACTTCGGCTTGGCCCGGCTCCTGGACGCCGACGAGAAGGAGTACAACGCAGATGGGGGCAAGGTTGGTGTAAGTGGAAGCCTGAGAACGTCTTGGTGTGTGTCAAGTGCTTCAAACGGCTGACCTAGATAGACATAACCAGTAACCAGGTAAGGAAAGAGCAGAGGAACAACATGGATCACGTGTAAACACATCAGATTCTTTAACTTTCTTCAGAACTTTAGATATTTAAATATTACAGTGGGTACAACGCTCCCCTACGATGGGTGATGAGACTTCATAAGCAGATACATCATCACTGGTCAACAGTTCCTTGTGCATAAGAACATGCAGTGTCAATATGGCCGCACAGAATCAAGGTAATACCTCATAATTTGGTAGCTTGCAACAACATCAGATCTGCAGATAACCCAACTGTCATTGTTAACATCTAAGATGCTAACCAAGGTCTGTAGAGTCTGTCACGGAGCCAAGTGTTTATTTTCTTTGACCAATGTACAGTCTGTCTGGAGGTCATCCGCCCCTGGAAAGACTCCAGAATCTCCTAGAAATGTCTTTCTTTGTAGATTTGCTGACTTTAAATGACTTAGCAACGACAAACGTTTTTGCAGCACAAAGAAGGATAATCTCCGAGGTCATTGCTGTACAGCAGAGTGTCAGGGCCAGATTAAGAGATTTAATTCTGAATAAAGTCATCATATTATGACAATCAAGTCAGTAGT